>NC_056750.1:108874119-109174119 GCF_019279795.1 Protopterus annectens | reverse complement strand
AGGAACAGTCTTTCCATGAAAGGAGTAGCAAAAGCGAATGCAATTTCCTATCCATTTTGAGATTGTCTGTTTGGAAATTGCTTTTCCTTGTGTCCCAGCAGCATATGCTACAAACAGCTGGTCAGTCTTTCTGTAACTTTTAGTTCTGTCCAAATAGTAGAGTAATTGCCTATGGATATCCAGGGTGTGTAGAAGTTTCTCCCCTTTATTTTGTGGATTTGGGAAGAAAGTAGGCAAATTAATTGCTTGGTTCAAGGATACTCTAGACACCACCTTTGGCATAAAGGTTGGGTTGGTTCTTAATGAAACTCTGTCCTGATGAAAAATAAGAAATGGCTGCACTGCCATCAAAGCTTGTAACTCAGATACTCTTCTTGCTGAAGTTATGGCCAGAAGGAATGCAGTTTTCCAGGATAGATACTGTGGATCGGCCGTTGCTGCTGGTTCAAATGGAGGGAGTGTTAGTTTTTCCAGCACAAAGTTAAGGTCCCAAGTAGTTAGAGGTGGTCTCCTTGGAGGATTGATGTTCTTGATCCCTCTGAGAAATTGTCTTAAGAGAGGATGCGAAAAGACAGCAGGATTTACACTGTATTCTGCTGAAATTGCTGAGGCATGAATTTTAATGGAAGAGTAAGACAGGCCATTGTGGAACAATTCTGCTAAGTATTCCAGTATATGTGACATGCTCATCACTGTCACATCAAGGCCTTTTGTTGTGTTCCAACACAGAAATCTTTTCCATTTTGCTGAGTATGCCTTCCTTGTGGAAGGGCGGTGAGCTTCCATAATAATGTCCTTTACCCTCTGGGATAAGCTGTCCTTGGAAGGAGTCACGGTATTCTCCAGGCAGTTAGCTGCAAGGTCTTTAGGTTGGGATGCAGGATCTTGTAATTGTTCTGCATCAGAAGAAGAGGCCATAATGGGAGAGGTCACGGTTTCGTCTGTGATAAGCTCTTCAACAGTGGGTACCAATGCTGCCTTGGCCAGTCTGGAGCTATCAGAATCACTTTTGGCTGTTCTGCCCTGATCTTCAGTAAAACCTTGGACATTAATGGGATTGGTGGGAAAGCATAGACTTTTCGGGCTTTCCAGCTGAATGAAAGAGAGTCCACCTTCCATGCTTGTGGATGGGATGTCCTTGTGCAAAAAATTTCCAGTTGATGATTGTGGGGTGAGGCGAACAGATCTATCTCGGGCCTTCCCCATGTCTGTGTTATGAGTAAAAAGATGTCTGGGTGCAGCATCCATTCGTGTGCATCCATGGTAGTTCTGCTTAAGCTGTCTGCCAGAGTATTGTCTTTCCCTGGCACGAACTGGGCCTGTAGTTGTATATTGAGTTTCAAACAAAGATCCCATAGATTCATAGCCAGTCTGCATAGAGGGTAGGAATGTGTGCCTCCTTGCTTGTTTATGTACCACATGACTGTGGTGTTGTCTGTCCTTATTAGCAGGTGGCCTTGTTGAAGGAAAGGTTTGAAAACCTCAATTGCATGTATCACTGCCAGCATTTCCTTTTGGTTTATGTGCATTCGCAGCTGTCCTTGAGACCATAGCCCTTGGATACATTTGTCCTCCATGTGCGCTCCCCAACCTCGGTCTGAAGCGTCCGTGGTGATGGTTTGATTTGCTTTTGGTTTGACGAAGGGCAACCCTCTGTTTGTCTGGCAGGCTAGAGCCCACAACAGGAATTCCTTCTGAAGGCAAGGTATGATTGGAATCAGAGTTTCTGAGCTGTGACTGTGCTGAGTCCATACACTCCTTAGGTACCATTGCAATCTTCTCATATGTAGCCTGGCTTGTGGGATCAGTATTATGCAGGATGCCATGAAACCCAGGGCCTGCAGGATTTTCCTTGCAGTTAGCTGAGTTTGTCTTGTCAGATTCTTGAAGTAATCTGGAAGTTGTTTCTGTTTTTCTTCTGTGAGAAATGCCATTTGGGTGGTTGTATCCAGATCTGCACCCAAAAAGGTTATCCTTTGGGATGGCACAAGTCTTGATTTTTGGATGTTGACTGTGTATCCCAAGGCCTGTAGTAGCTGGGTGGCATAGTCCAAGTCCTTTAACAATTTTGTCTTGCTGTCCGCTTGTATCAGGCAGTCGTCCAGATATGGGTAGATTTGAATCTCCTGAAGTCTGCAGTGTGCAATTACTGATGCCAGGCATTTCGTGAACACTCTGGGCACAGTAGATAAGCCAAAGGGCAATGCTGAGAATTGATAATGCTCTGATCCTGCAAGACATCTGAGGTGTCTTCTGCAACTTTGTCGAATGGGGACATGCAGGTATGCCTCCTTGAGATCTAGAGTCACCAGCCAAGACTCCTTGCCCAGCATGGGAAGAAGCTGCTGTAGGGTCAGCTGCTGTAGGGTCAGCATCTTGAATTTTGGCACAATGAGGTAAGTGTTCAGTGCGGACAGATCGAGAATAGGCCTCCATTGATTTTCTTTTCTTGGAACAAGGAATAGCCTTGAATAAAAACCTTGGCCTTGTTCTGAGTGAGGAACCTTCTCTATGGCTTTCATTTGTAGTAATTTGGTGATTTGCTTCAAAGCCTCGGCCCTCTGATTTGGTGGCAGGTCTGGCATTCCTTGTCTTTTTGGCAATGTGTGGAAATGGAACCTGTATCCTTTGTCTATTATTTGCAGCGTCCATGAGTCCCTTGAAATGTAATGCCAATTTTCTGAAAATAAAGAAAGCTTTCCGCCCAATGGTGCTTCTAATTGAGCCCTGGTCGGCGGGGTCAAAATTAAGTCATTGTGTTTGTCCTGGTGTAGCAGTTGTTGTTGCTGTACCTGCACCACCTCTCTGGTTGGATGGCTGCCACTGACAGCCTCTGTAGTGGCCTCTAGCTTGCCCCCTACCTCTGGTACGCCTGTTCCTTCCTCTCTGTGATCTGTCTGAGTCTGGAAAGGACCAATTCTTATCTTAGTAGGCCAATTTCTGCTGAATCTCAGTGGTTGTACCTGCAGAAAGTCCTTGACTGTTTGCACAGATTTTGCCTTTTCTTCAAACTTCTTTAAGACCTCCTGGGCCGTGGAACCAAATAATTTTTGTTTTTCCATTGGAGCATCCAGGAGCTTAGCTTTAACATGGTCCGGTAGAGATTGCTCCTTCAACCAGGCATGCCTTCGTATAACTGCCCCTGTCATTGCTGACCTACATGAAGCTTCCAGTGCATCATAGCCACATTGCAGAAAATGGTTGCTAACCTGCTGTGAGTTATGTACCAGATCCTGAAGAGATTTTCGGTCAAGGGGCTCAGAGGAGGAAAGTTTCTTATACAATTCATCTAACAGATACTCTTGGTACTGAATCATATGGAATTGGCAATTTAATGCCCTCATAGAGAGAGTTGCAGAAGTATAAACTTTCTTTCCCCATCGCTCTAAAGCCCTAGATTCCCTTTCAGAAGGTAAAGAATTTTTAGCAGTGGCAGCTGCAATCCCTTTAGGGCCCTGTGAAATAGTTTCTGGGTCTGCAGTGTGGGCCTTGTACAGGTGAAAATGAGAATCCGGAACCCTGTAGTACCTATCAGGTTTGGCAGGAGCCGGAGGTAGAGAATCAGGGGCTGTACTAGCATCAGAGTACATATCATCAATAATATTCAAAACAGGAGATATAGCCAAAGGCCTATGCTGAGGTAAATGTAAAAAGGTCCTTAATCTTTTTCTGGAATCAGAAAATTCCTGGCCCTGCCATTGGAAATGCTCTCTCATAGAATGCAGTGTATCACCAAAAGAAAACTCTTCAGGAGGGGAGGCCGAAGGAATGGATTCTTCAGCATCAGAATCCTCGTAGGCCGAATAAGCCTCCTGCTGGTGCTCTGACAACACAGATTCATCCGTAGACTCATCTGAAAAGTGGGGGTCAGAGGGCTCAACCCTGGGCCTTTTGTCTGGAGGTGGTAGAGAGCCCCTGTCCGGGTGAGGCTGAGAACCTCTAATTAAGGAGATAAGGTCCTCTGCTAGGCTGAGAATTTGAGTGCTGGTGGAAGGCCTCTGAGAGGTAGACTTGGGAGGCAAAGCTTTGGCAAGTTTAGCAGCTTTAGCTCTAGAGAAGGCCTTAATGGACATGGATGCAGGGGGTCTGGCTGCACCACTTGCAGGGGTGGACTTGTCTAAAGGAATGGTGTCGGACATGTCCTGAACACCGGTTTCCGTAGGTAGTTCGATAACCGACTCGGCCGGAGCCTCTGAGGCCGAGGTAGTCGGTTGTAAGGATTCGGTAACAGGAAGCACCGAGGACTCGGTTTCAGCCGAAACCGTGACACTCGCGGTAGGCCGGACCGAGGTTTCAGCCGAAACCGCGGGCCGCGAGGGTCGGTCCTTGTCCTTCCGTTTTTTAACTACATGTGAAGTCGGAGTATCCAACGGCATTATATATGCAAAGTTAGCCCCAAAGTATTCCTCTGCAAACTCCGACTGACGCCTAAGCGTTCGTCGGTTGAAGGAAGCACAGGCAGAGCAGGCTGAGACGTCGTGGTCTGGGCCTAAGCAAGGGAGACAGTAAGAGTGGAAATCCTTATGAGGTATTTGTTTCCCACAAGTTAAACAATTATTTACTTTATCTGACATCGGCTGAGGCAAGAAAGTGTCCCCAATGGGGTACTTAGCTTTTTCGAAGTCTTCGGTAGCTGAATCAAAGGAGCTGGCCGACCGGCACATGCGAACTGCTTCTGCTTCGGGCACCGCGCGGCAAGAAAGACTGAGGAAAATGGCGTCGGCTGATGCTTTTATACCCCAGACGCTCTGACATCGGGGAAAGTGCGACATCAGCCGAGGCCAGACCCAGACTTTGGAATCCGGCCGACCGAAGGGCTGCCTGAGGCAGAACAACCCATATGTTATGACTGCAGATGCATCCTTGAAGGACATCTGCAAGGCATGTAAATCATGGGCCATACCTGTCTTGCTAATACTCAACCACATGATGCATCTCCTGCATTTAGAACTGCAATACAGGTCTTGCCTGGACTGAATTTATTGATGCCCATCAAATCTTCAGGTTTCATCTTGAAGGATGGGAGGGTGTCATTTTGTTCAGCATGCAAGGGAAGGTTGTTCCAGAGATAGGGTAAACAGATAATATATGTACCCTTCCAGAGTGTTTTACTTATAAGTTGGTTCTTTACTGCAAGTACTTGTGGAACTATATCTTGCAAAAAAGCAAGACATCAAGAAAGGTGGAGTGCTTCTCATAAAAGAATAAAAAAAAAGAAGTTATGTACTCACTATAACGTTCCATCTGAGTAGGTAACTTCATTTGTCAGCAACCTGTGGGTATCGGATCCAACCTGGATCCGAGCTGGCAGATTTCCAAGCTAGAGATCCGAGCTCCAAGCTCCTCCCCTTTGCCCATAATGCCCTGCTACCTCCCTCCAGTCCTCAGATCAAGTTTGCCCAATTATCAGACAGCACTAAAACAAGCAAAGACCTGAACATCCTAACCTGATACCTACCAGAAGTGAATCACTTAATTATTCAGGTAATGAACTACAGGTTAGGGGGACGGAGGGGGGGTCGGTTGCTGACAAATGAAGTTACCTACGCAGATGGAACGTTATGGTGAGTACATAACTTCTTTATCTGAAGTAGTTAACTTCATTTGATCAGCAACCTGTGGGACAGAGTCCCGAGCTACCAAAAACTTGGGAGGTCCTCAAGGAAGTATATTCCGGAGCACTGCAGAGCCAAAGGCTGCCCTTCCTCTGGATATCAGATCTAATTTATAATGAGAAATAAAGGTATGAGAGGAAGCCCAAGTAGCCGCCGAACAAATGTCATCCAAGGGTACCCTTGACCAAAAGGCAGCAGAGGTAGCCATAGAACGGGTAGAATGAGCATGAACCCCCATGGGCTCAGGCCAACCAGAATTTTGTCCGTGAGTAAAATACAGTGAGATATCCACCTAGCTAGAGTCACCTTCGTTACTGGTTTACCCAAAGATGGCTTAGCAAAGGAAACAAAGAGCTGCTCTGACTTATGCGAGGCAGCTGTTCTGTGCAAATAAAAGCGCAATTGTCTATGCACATCTAATGAATGTAGTCTGTACTCTCCTTTGTTCTGGTAGTTAAGAGAAGAAAAAGTACAGTTTTGTACCTACCATAAATGTAGATGTCCGATAGGTATGCATCTGCAGTCATAACATATGGGTTGTCCTGCCTCAGGCAGCCCTTCTGTCGGCCAGATTCCAAAGTCTGGGTCTGGCCTCGGCTGATGTCGCACTTTCCCTGACGTCAGAGCGTCTGGGGTATAAAAGCATCAGCCAACGCCATTTTCCTCAGTGTTTCTTGCCCCAGATGCCAGGTGCCCTCTAGGAAGGCTAAATTTGGAGGAATGCAATAAATTCCAAACATTTTCAAAAATATATACATACATATATACAAACAAATACACCATAACAGATCCCCCAGCTAGCTAATAGAGGGGTAAGCACCCTAGGAATACCACAGAGGGGAAGGAGGGAGGGTAAACCTGACTGCAGATGCATACCTATCGGACATCTACATTTATGGTAGGTACAAAACTGTACTATGTCCTTCAAGGATGCATCTGCAGTCATAACATATGGGTAGAATACCATAGCTAATCTGGGGGTGGAGGCACTAAGAGAAAGATGGTGTAGATAAGAGACCCTGCAGGACTGCAGTAGCGAAACCTGCTCTGGATCTTGAGTATAAGGGTAAATTGTAATGCTTGGCAAAAGTATGCACGGAGCTCCATGTAGCAGCTTCTAAAATGTCCTTGGTAGCCACCCCTCTTAGGAAGGCTGTAGTGGTGGCTGTGGCTCTCGTGGAATGAGGCCTAATATTCACAGGAACAGTCTTTCCATGAAAGGAGTAGCAAAAGCGAATGCAATTTCCTATCCATTTTGAGATTGTCTGTTTGGAAATTGCTTTTCCTTGTGTCCCAGCAGCATATGCTACAAACAGCTGGTCAGTCTTTCTGTAACTTTTAGTTCTGTCCAAATAGTAGCTTAACTGTCTATGGATATCCAGAGTGTGAAGAAGTTTCTCCCCTTTACTTTGTGGATTTGGAAAGAAAGTAGGCAAATGAATTGCTTGGTTCAAAGATACTCTAGATACCACCTTTGGCATAAAGGTTGGGTTGGTTCTTAATGAAACTCTGTCCTGATGAAAAATAAGAAATGGCTGCACTGCCATCAAAGCTTGTAACTCAGATACTCTTCTTGCTGAAGTTATGGCCAGAAGGAATGCAGTTTTCCAGGATAAAAACTGTGGATCGGCCGTTGCTGCTGGTTCAAATGGAGGGAGTGTTAGTTTTTCCAGCACAAAGTTAAGGTCCCATGTAGGTAAAGGTGGTCTCCTTGGAGGATTGATGTTCTTGATCCCTCTGAGAAATTGCCTTAAGAGAGGATGCGAAAAGACAGGAGGATTTACATTGTATTCTGCTGAAATTGCTGAGGCATGTATTTTAATGGAAGAATAAGACAGGCCATTGTGGAACAATTCTGCTAAGTATTCAAGTATATGTGTCATGCTCATCACTGTCACATCCAGGCCTTTTGTTGTGTTCCAACTGAGAAATCTTTTCCATTTTGATGAGTATGCCTTCCTTGTGAAAGGGCGGCGAGCTTCCATAATAATGTCCTTTACCCTCTGGGATAAGCTGTCCTTGGGAGAAGTCATGGTATTCTCCAGGCAGTAAGTTGTAAGGTCTTTAGGTTGGGATGCAGGATCTTGTAATTGTTCTGCGTCAGAAGAAGAGGCCATAATGGTAGAGGCCACGGTTTCGTCTGTGATAAGCTCCTCAACAGTGAGTACCAATGCTGCCTTGGCCAGTCTGGAGCTATCAGAATCACTTTTGGCTGTTCTGCCCTGATCTTCAGTAAAACCTTGGACATTAATGGGATTGGTGGGAAAGCATAGACTTTTTGGGCTTTCCAGCTGAATGAAAGAGAGTCCGCCTTCCATGCTTGTGGATGGTATGTCCTTGTGCAAAATATTTTCAGTTGATGGTTGTGGGGTGAGGCGAATAGATCTATCTCGGGCCTTCCCCATGTCTGTGTAATGAGTAAAAAGATGTCTGGGTGCAGCATCCATTCGTGTGCATCCATGGAAGTTCTGCTTAAGCTGTCTGCCAGAGTATTGTCTTTCCCTGGTACGAACTGGGCCTGTAGTTGTATATCGAGTTTCAAGCAAAGATCCCATAGATTCATAGCCAGTCTGCATAGAGGGTAGGAATGCGTGCCTCCTTGCTTGTTTATGTACCACATAACTGTGGTGTTGTCTGTCCTTATTAACAGGTGACCTTGTTGAAGGAAAGGTTTGAAAGCCTCGATTGCATGTATCACTGCCAGCATTTCCTTTTGGTTTATGTGCATTCGCAGCTGCCCTTGAGACCATAGCCCTTGGATACATTTGTCCTCCATGTGTGCTCCCCAACCTCGGTCTGAAGCGTCCGTGGTGATGGTCTGATTTGTTTTTTGGTTTGAAGAAGGGCAACCCTCTGTTGGTCTGGCAGGCAAGAGCCCACCACAGGAATTCCTTCTGAAGGCAAGGTATGATTGGAATCAGAGTTTCTAAGCTGTGACTGTGCTGAGTCCACACACTCCTTAGGTACCATTACAATCTTCTCATATGCAGCCTGGCTTGTGGAATCAGTATTATGCAGGATGCCATGAAACCCAGGGCCTGCAGGATTTTCCTTGCAGTTAGCTGAGTTTGCCTTGTCAGATTCTTGAAGTAATCTGGAAGTTGTTTCTGTTTTTCTTCTGTGAGAAAGGCCATTTGGGTGGTTGTATCCAGATCTGCACCCAAAAAAGGTTATCCTTTGGGATGGCACAAGTCTTGATTTTTGGATGTTGACTGTGTATCCCAAGGCCTGTAGTAGCTGGATGGCACAGTCCAAGTCCTTTAACAATTTTGTCTTGCTGTCCGCTTGTATCAGGCAGTTGTCCAGATATGGGTAGATTTGAATCTCCTGAAGTCTGCAGTGTGCAATTACTGATGCCAGGCATTTCGTGAACACTCTGGGCGCAGTAGATAAGCCAAAGGGCAATGCTGAGAATTGATAATGCTCTGATCCTGCAAGAAATCTGAGGTGTCTTCTGCAACTTTGTCGAATGGGGACATGCAGGTATGCCTCCTTGAGATCTAGAGTCACCAGCGAAGACTCCTTGCCCAGCATGGGAAGAAGCTGCTGTAGGGTCAGCATCTTGAATTTCGGCACAATGAGGTAAGTGTTCAGTGCGGACAGATCGAGAATAGGCCTCCATTGATTTTCTTTTCTTGGAACAAGGAATAGCCTTGAATAAAAACCTTGTCCTTGTTCTGAGTGAGGAACCTTCTCTATGGCTTTCATTTGTAGTAATTTGGTGATTTGCTTCAAAGCCTCTGCCCTCTGATTTGGTGGCAATGTGTGGAAATGGAACCTGTATCCTTTGTCTATTATTTGTAGAGTCCATGAGTCCCTTGAAATGCAATGCCAATTTTCTGAAAATAAAGAAAGCTTTCCGCCCAATGGTGCTTCTAATTGAGCCCTGGTCGGCGGAGTCAAAATTAAGTCATTGTGTTTGTCCTGGTGTAGCAGTTGTAGTTGCTGTACCTGCACCACCTCTCTGGCTGGGTGGCTGCCACTGACGTCCTCTGTAATGGCCTCTGGTTTGCCCCCTACCTCTGGTACGCCTGTTCCTGCCTCTCTGTGATCTGTCTGAGTCTGGAAAGGACCAATTCTTAGTAGGCCAATTTCTGCTGAATCTCGGTGGTTGTACCTGCAAAAAGTCCTTGACTGTTTGCACAGATTTTGCCTTTTCTTCAAACTTCTTTAAGACCTCCTGGGCCGTGGAACCAAACAATTTTTGTTTTTCCATAGGAGCATGCAGGAGCTTAGCTTTAACATGGTCCGGTAGAGATTGTTCCTTCAACCAGGCATGCCTTCGTATAACTGCCCCTGTCATTGCTGACCTACATGAAGCTTCCAGTGAATCATAGCCACATTGCAGAAAATGGTTGCTAACCTGCTGTGAGTTATGTACCAGATCCTGAAGAGATTTTCGGTCAGGGGGCTCAGAGAAGGAAAGTTTCTTATACAATTCATCTAACAAATACTCTTGGTACTGAATCATATGGAATTGACAATTTAATGCCCTCATAGAAAGAGTTGCAGAAGTATAAACTTTCTTTCCCCATCGCTCTAAAGCTCTAGATTCCCTTTCAGAAGGTAAAGGATTTTTAGCAGTGGCAGCTGCAACCCCTTTAGGGCCCTGTGAAATGGTTTCTGGGTCTGCAGGGTGGGCCTTGTACAGGTGAAAATGAGAATCCGGAACCCTGTAGTACCTGTCAGGTTTGGCAGGAGCCAGAGGGAGAGAATCAGGGGCTGAACTAGCATCAGAGTATACATCATCAATAACATTCAGAACAGGAGGTATAGCCAAAGGCCTATGCTGAGGTAAATGCAATAAGGTCCTTAATCTTTTTCTGGAATCAGAAAATTCCTGGCCCTGCCATTGGAAATGCTCTCTCATAGAATGCAGTGTCTCACCAAAAGAAAACTCTTCAGGAGGGGAGGCCGAAGGAATAGATTCTTCAGCATCAGAATCCTCGTAGGCCGAATAAGCCTCCTGCTGGTGCTCTGACAACACAGATTCATCTGTAGAGTCATCTGAAGAGTGGGGGTCAGAGGGCTCAACCCTAGGCCTTTTTTCTGGAGGTGGAAGAGAACCCCTGTCCGGGTGAGGTTGAGAACCTCTAATTAAGGAGATAAGGTCCTCTGCTAGGCTGAGAATTTGAGTGCTGGTAGAAGGCCTCTGAGAGGTAGACTTGGGAGGCAAAGCTTTGGCAAGTTTGGCAGCTTTAGCCCTAGAGAAAGCCTTAATGGACATGGATGCAGGGGGTCTGGCTGCACCACGTGCAGGGGTGGACTTGTCTAAAGGAATGGTGTCGGACATGTCCTGGACACTGGTTTCCGTAGGTAGTTCGATAACCGACTCGGCCGGAGCCTCCGAAGCCGAGGTAGTCGGTTGTAAGGATTCGGTAACAGGAAGCACCGAGGACTCGGTTTCAGCCGAAACCGAGACACTCGCGGTAGGCTGGACCGAGGTTTCAGCTGAAACCGTGGGCCGCGAGGGTCGGTCCTTGTCCTTCCATTTTTTAACTACATGTGAAGTCGGAGTCTCCGACGGCATTATATACGCAAAGTTAGCCCCAAATAATTCCTCTGCAAACTCCGACCGACGCCTAAGCGTTCGTCGGTTGAAGGAAGCACAGGCAGAGCAGGCTGAGACGTCGTGGTCTGGGCCTAAGCAAGGGAGACAGTAAGAGTGGAAATCCTTATGAGGTATTTGTTTCCCACAAGTTAAACAATTATTTACTTTATCTGAAATCGGCTGAGGCAAGAAAGAGTCCCCAATGGGGTACTTAGCTTTTTCGAAGTCTTCGGTAGCTGAATCAAAGGAGCTGGCTGACCGGCACTTGTGAACTGCTTCGGCTTCGGGCACCGCGCGGCAAGAAAGACTGAGGAAAATGGCGTCGGCTGATGCTTTTATACCCCAGACGCTCTGACGTCGGGGAAAGTGCGACATCAGCCGAGGCCAGACCCAGACTTTGGAATCCGGCCGACAGAAGGGCTGCCTGAGGCAGGACAACCCATATGTTATGATTGCAGATGCATCCTTGAAGGACATCAGGCAGATTAATGGATTGGTTGATGTTAGCCTCGGAAGCCACTTTGGGTAAAAAGGAGGGATTAGTCCTGAGGGATACCCTTTCCTTATGGAAGACAAAATATGGAGGTTTAGTACAAAGAGCCTGAAGCTCCGATACCCTTCTAGCTGAGGTAATAGCAATCAAGAAGGCAGTTTTCGAAGACAAATACTTTAAGTCAACCGAGGCTGCAGGCTCAAAGGGGGGGCCAGTAAGAGCCTGGAGGACTAAGGTTAGATCCCACGGAGGAACTGCATTATTGACAGGAGGTCTTAAACAAAAAGTACCCTTCAAGAAGGTCTTACAGATCTTAGAGGAAGCTAAAGGACCAAGATTGTCTCCTATGTGGAAGTGGGAAATGGCCGCCATTTGAACCTTCACAGTTGAAGAACTGGCCCCCTGATGAAAGATGTGGGATAAGAACTCAAGTACTGCTGGAATAGGAACCGTAAAGGGGTCCAAATTCCTTTGTCCGGCCCAGATAGAAAAACGTTTCCATTTACTGTTGTAGACATTCCTGGTAGAAGGTTTATGTGCCGCCACCAGAATGGATTTCACTGCAGACGAGATGCCGGGAGTCCTAGCCACTAACGGAACTGGATCAACCAAGCGGAAAGCTTGAGGTTATCCAGGTTCGGAGTTTTCAATCCCGAAGGATGAGAAATCAGATCCGGGAGGAGCCATGAGATGAGACCGTAGGTATGGGAACCAGGTTTGACGAGGCCAGAATGGGGCTATGAGGATAACCTTGCTCCCCAACCGACGAGCTTTCTGCAAGAATTTTGTCATTAACGGGAGAGGAGGATAAGCATAAAGAAGACCGGATGGCCAAGCATGAACTAGAGTGTCTCTGGGGGTCTCCCCTGGTGGAGGGATTAGAGCGAAAAACTCACTGCACTTTGCATTCGAAGGCGATGCGAACAGATCGCAGCAAGGCTGACCCCATTTGAGGAAGATCTGTTTCGCTACTAAGGGATTCGGAGACCACTTGTAAGGTGAGAGGATAGTTCGACTCAGCTTGTCTGCTAGAATGTTGGACCGACCCAGAATGTGCGTTGCTAGCAGAAAACAGTTGGTGGATATCGCCCACTCACAAACTCTCATGGCCTCTCGGCAAAGGGGGTAAGACTTGGTTCCCCCCCGTTTGTTGATGTACCAGACCACTGACATGTTGTCTTGTCTGAATTGCAATAGTCCCTAGAGGAAGAAGGGCATGGAGAGCTTGCAACGCCAGAAGCACTGCCCTCATCTCCAGAACATTGATATGCAGAACGGTCTCTGTTGGAGTCCACGTGCCTTGGACGGTTCTGCCCATGCACCCCCCCCACCCTAGGCGAGAAGCATCCGTGGTCACTGTGGCTTGGGGTAGAGGCATCAAAAAGGGCCGCCCTTCCCGAAGCTCTCGGGAATGGAGCCACCAAAGCAGATATTCTCTGCAAACCCTGCTGAGGGGAATCGGGGAGTACAACAGATGTCGAAGGATGGACCACTGGACCTGTAAGGTCCATTGAAAAACCCTCGTATTCAAGCGGGCTAGGGGTGAAAGGTTGATAGCCGCCATAGACCCTAGGACCAATTCTGCTGGTGGGGCCGGAGACTGGAGAAGGGCTAAGACATGGAGAGTTAGGTTGCAGAGTCTGTCCGACGTCAAGAAGGCCTTGGACTGAAGCGTGTCTATTCTGGCCCCTATGAAGTCCAGGACCTGAGCAGGGTGAAGGGATGATTTTTTGTAATTTATGGTGATCCCCAACTGGTGGGCCAAATGCATGAAATAATCCCTGGCCGAGCATAGTAGATGCCTGGTGGGAGCGACGAGGAGCCAGTTGTCCAGGTAAGGAAAGACCTGTATTCCCTGAAGCCACAGGTGGGCCGCTACAACTGCTATGATATTGGTGAACACCCTGGGGGCTGTGGTGAGGCCGAAAGGGAGGACCCTGAACTGATAATGACTGGCCCCTAACCGAAAGCGGAGAAACTTCCTGGATCGCCTGTTCATTAGAATATGATAGTATGCATCCTTGAGGTCTATGGAGCACATCCAGTCGTTCTCCTGCAGAAGGGGGAGAATAGATTGAATGGTGACCATCTGGAATTTCTCCTTGGCAACGGACAGGTTCAATGTAGACAGGTCGAGAATTGGCCTTAAGTCCCCCGTCTTTTTTGGCACCAAAAAGAACCTGGAGTAATTTCCTAATCCGGACTGGCCTGGGGGGACGCACTGGATGGCTCTTTTTCTTAGCAGCTCTTTTATCTCTAAAGCTGCCACCTCCCTCTGATTGGGTGGGACATCAGGGAGGCGCCCCAACTGAGGGGGAGGATTCATGAAGGGAATAGAGTAGCCTCTGGATATTATTCGGAGCACCCAGCGATCTGTCATGATGGACTCCCAATGTGCTAGGTGTTCCGAAAAATGCCCCCCGACTGCCTCCAGAGAGGAGCAGTCAGACAACCCCTCAGGGTTGCTCACGTGGGTCAGTCGGAAAAGGGTTCTTCGGCCCCCCTCTGCCTCTGGGCCGGTGTCCGCCTTGTCCTCCCCTGCCTCTGAAGGACGAAGGGTCCAGAGCAAAATGGAACTGTTGAGATTTCCGGGACCACATCTTCTTTTGTCCTCTCTGGTTCCTGGAAAAGGACCTTTGAGGAGCCGAGAAGCGGATTCCGACGGCAGACAACGTCTTCCTGTCTTTCTCGCTCTCGAGAAGCGTATCACGGACGGTCTTGCCAAACAAAGTAGAACCGTCAAAGGGAGCGTTCGTGAAGGATACCTTGAAGGGTTCTGCAAAATCGCAAAGATGGAGCCATGCATGACACCGCAAAGCGATGCCTGCTCTGCTGGCTCTAGCCGCCCCCTCCGTGGCATGGGAGAGAAGCTGCATAGAAGTGTTGGATACAGACTTTAGAGTGACCATTCATGCTGAGAAGGTTCTTTTGTCCTAGGCCAACATGGACTCAAGGGGTGACCCAGCGTACTCTTTGATTAGATCCCGCTGAAGGCGAATCACGTGTGCCAAGTAGTTCAGCGCCCTTATAGAGAAGGTGGCTGAAGCAAACATCCGCTTTCCAATGCAGTCCATCGTCCAAGACTCCTTGTCGGGAGAATTCACCAAGGAACTTTCTTGAGCCAGTTCCTTTTTGGTGGCAGCCGCCACCACCATGGCATCTACTGGGGAACCTTTGCTCCACTCCGACCTGTCTGTCGGGGGACTAAGGATTTTATCTGGTCTCCTGGAGATTGGCTCTACAGTGCCCGGCTCCTTCCATGCCCTGGTAGTTATAAGATCTACCAGGGGGTCGGCCGAAGGGGACACCCAGGAGGTAGATGGGCCTGCATCAAACACCTCCAGAAACACAGACTCATCCGAGGAAGGTTTTTGGGCTGACCACCCCCCTCTAATGCGCAGCATCTCCATGATGTCTCCAAAGGAGACATCCTCGGGGGGTGACCTGGGGGAACCTTCCCCTTCCTCCAAGTCAGTGTCTTCTGTGAGGGACTCGGGGGGAGTCCAAGTGCCTCCTTTTACACTTTCGTTTGTGAGGAGCCTCCTCGGGGGGGGGCTGTCCGAGGAGGGCTCACCAACCAGGTCCTGTTCTTCTAGGGGAACCATCTGGGACACAGTCAGGCCCATCTGCAAGGGGAATGGCAGGTGGATCCGTAGCACGAGCCAGGAGCCTCGAATCCCTCGAGAGGACCCTCTCCACGACGTTGAAGGCCAATGGTGAACCGCTCTCCCTAGGATCCGAGAGCAGCCTCCTCGGATCTGACGTGTGGATCGGTGCCAGAGCCGAAGTGATCGGACCCAAAACAGAAGTGTGCTCTGACCGCATCATAGCCGAAGACACACTCACCCCTCTGGATCCGAGGCTCGGCTCACGGCCCCGAGAGCTTGAATCCGAAAAAGGACCTGACAAACTCAAGGGTACAGCCGGCGAAGTAGCGATTACTATAGGCGCCGACTCCCCAGCTCCGACGCTACCCGGATCCGATGGCTCCAAAACCCAATAATGGATTGGAGAAGGGGCAAATAAAGGGGCCGAGCTCCCCCCGGAAGGGGGGGGGGAGGCAACAGCACTCCCATCTGCATCTGGGCCAGGAGGAAGCAACGCATCATCCGGTCCATGTCCGCATCCGAAAGGCTCCTCGTTGACCTAGAAGAGGCCGCCAAGGCAGGCCGGGAAGGCCGCCTCGACGACCTCGAAGGTGACCGGGTCTCCTCCTCTGACTCCGGAGAGAAACGTGGAGAACGGAGCCGAGAGGGGGAAGACCCGGAGACCTTCAAAGGAAAAAGGAGCTGCATAGCCGGTGGGGCCGAGGGTGCCAAATTGGCCCGCCGTTTATGGCTCCTATGCCCCTCCCTGTCTCTTTCCTTCTCTCTATGCCTATCTTTCTTCCTGGCGTCCCTCTCTCCCTGGGACACAGTGGGAGTTTGAGTCCCGGACAGGGGAGTAGGAATGGTAGGCTGAACAGCCGCAGCTGGTGCCACTGAAGGGGAGGAGGAAGAAGCAGAATCCGCGGGCAAAAGGCCCGCAAGGATTAGCTTTGTCCTCCTGTCCATCAAAGCCCGGGGGTTGAAGGCGGCACAAATCAGGCAGCCTGATGATAAATGAGCAACCCCCAGGCAAATAACGCACTGAGTGTGGCCATCGGCTGGGGACAACTTATGGCCACACTCAGAGCATTTAGAAAATACAGCCTTAGGGCCTTCGGCCATGATAACTCACCCTCACACACAGATAAGGGGAAGGGAATGGTTAAGACTACTGACTACAAAAAACAATTTAAACTAAATAAACTAAGGGTCGACTAATACACACACACACACACACACACACACACACACACACACACACACACACACACACACACACACACAGAATTTGGAGGAAAAAAACTGAGTAAATAACCCTATGAAACCACTCACAAAAGCGTCAGGAGCTCGTCACTCTGTTTCAAGAAGCTGCGGCAAACGAGATCTGAGGACTGGAGGGAGGTAGCAGGGTATTATGGGTAAGGGGAGGAGCTTGGAGCTCGGATCTCTAGCTTGGAAAGCTGCCGGCTCGGATCAGGTACCCACAGGTTGCTGATCAAATGAAGTTAACTACTTCAGATACATACACAAACTCCACTCCACACACCTTCAGATAGAAACAACTCTGATCCAAAACAATACCAAAACAGCAAAATCTTCAAAAGTCAGGAATCGAAAAACAGGAACCAAAGTCAAATCCAAAAGCAAACTCTTTATTATCCAGTGCCTCGGTGTAACCACCTTTCAAGAGTATACCATTTTTGCTGTTTTGGTATTGTTTTGGATCAGAGTTGTTTCTATCTACTTCAGATACATAGTTCATCGCATAGCAGTCTATAAAAGACAGATGGTTACAAGGACTGATAGCATTAGCTGCTTTAGTCTTATATATTACTGGATTTCAGTGGGCATTTTGGCACCAGTTAATATAGCCAAATTCCTCAGACTAGACCTACATTTGCCAGTGTGAGTGTAACTTCGTCATAGGCAGAGAGAAAAAGAAAGAGTTTCAGAGACACACAAAGAGGGGGAGGCAATTCTGTGGTATGATGGGAATATTTTTGGTGTGTGTGTGTGTGTGTGTGTGTGTGTAGTTATGTTACCACAACATATATAAGGAACTGACTGATAAAAATGTCCAAAAATAAAATGAAACATTTCTTCACTTACCAGGTACTTTTAAAGAGGTTTCTTCTCTCTGAAAATTAGAAGAAAATACACTTTTTACAGAAATACTAGCATTTTAATCAGATATGTCTCATACAGTATAAAACATTTTGTTTGTGAAATTTAAAGTTCTGTAATTATTTTAATTTCCTATTTTATAAATGTCACTTTCCATTGTCTTCATTGCCCCTACATATTACAGTTGTGTGGTTCATAACAGCTGCATTAATCTCTGGTCAGTAACAATGGCTTAACAAAGTATTAAGCTATGCATTCTAAGGCTTCTAAAAAAAGATGTATAACCTTCTTGCACATATAACATTTACTACACATATTTGTTAAATACATATATAACATTCTGTGTAGTATTGTATCAAAATTACATATTAGAAAATGGTACCATCATAATGCATGACATATCTGCTGCCTTTATTTTTTGTTCTTTCTTGTGTCTACTTTGACCATTAAAAATATGCCCAGTTTCAAAGCTTCATAACATGGAATAGAACTCTTTAAACATTAATTATTCAAAAGGGGTCAAGATTAGCAAATTGAAATGTCACTTACCCGAACACCTAATGATCGACACATAATCATCAAACTATAAAAACTACAAACAGTCACTTCAGTGAATATTTTCCAAGGGGAAAAAAATCACTTGGCCATAGTTGGGAACTTGTCCTTTTCTCCACTGTAGAGCAATCTCAGAGTTGTTATATTTAGTTAGGGAGTGGGGGGGCAAAGTCCCCCACTTTCATAGGGTTTGACAGTGTGTTTAGGTTTTGGTCAGCCAAGTGATTTTTCCCCCTGGAAAAAAAATTAGTTGACGTGGCCGTTCATAGTTTTTGTAGTTCAATGATTATGTGTCGAGCATTAGGTGTTCTGGTAAGTGATGTTTCTATTTGCTGATATAGATCCATTCAAAAGCTTTAATAAGTAATCTAGACTTTGACAACAGCAGTAGTAACGAAACACAAAGTGTTAGAGTGTATTTAACAGTGAATAAAGGTTGAAAGTAATTCTGTTACAAATATGTAACATAAATAAGGTATAAAATAAAGCTTGCTTAAATGTAGAAATAGAGTTTAGCAATATGTGATTAGCATCTATACTAAATAACTGTGGCTTGGAAAATAAGGAATTTGCTTAATGGACATATTTTCCTACAGAATCAGTATGCATTTCACACTGTCAGCAAGAAAACTGACCTCTTACAGACTTGGCAAGAATGTAAAAAAACAGGATGTATGCATTTCACATTGTCAGTAAGAAAGTTAACCCACTTCTGTAAAGAGTGGACAACAAGAAAACAATCTGTGCATGTTTCTATCATATGACATTGTTAAGTAAGGAAGTTTGAATGGTGCTTTTATCAAATCAGCATTTGCACAAGAAAAGACAATACCAGTACAGGATGAAAATGAGAAGTTCTGTACCTACCATAACGTTCCATGTTAGTTGTCTTCTTCTCGCCTTCTTTCTTGCTGGATGGGTTCGGAGCCGATCCTCGGCTCCGACTCGGACAATACTAAAGCTCGAGAGCTATTTCCACCGGCTCGAGGCTCCCCTATATCCCACAACGCTAGGCGGTAACTACTCAGATCTCGTTTGATAGCTAAAACCATAGCAGTTCTAGTCTCCATAGGATGGAGAAGAGAGAAAAAACCCACCTCTATATAAACCTGTATGTAAGCAACCACAAACAGAAAAGGGGAGAATAGAGGTGGTAGAACATGTGGGAAGGAAGCCCCAATGGAAGATCCCAAAAAATTCCTATCGGTCTGTCCAGGCTGGGGGGAAGGAGGGTGGGACGCAAGAAAGAAGGCGAGAAGAAGACAACTAACATGGAACGTTATGGTAGGTACATAACTTCTTAATGTTAAGTTGTCAATCTCGCCTTCATTCTTGCTGGATGGGACCGCATCCCTAGCAACTTACCCCGGGTGGCTCATCGGAACAGACTCTTGAGAACAGTGGAACCAAAGTTGGCACGGTTTCTGGAGGCCATATCCAATTTGTAATGCGAGATAAAGGTATGAGGTGAAGCCCATGTGGCTGCTGCACAGATGGAATCTATTGGTAGCCTGTACTGAAAAGCTACAGATGTAGCTAATGCCCTGGTTGAATGAGCTCTAGGTCTTGAAGGCAGCTTTTGATGTCTGATTTCATAGATGAAGGTAATTATAGAGGTAAGCCATCTCGAAAGGGACACTTTAGAAACTGGAAGGCCCATTTTCCCTTCCGCACAAGACAGGAAGAGCTGGTCAGATTTCCTGAACTGTTTAGTCCTGTCTAAATAATATCGAAGTTGGCGATGAACATCTAGAAAATGTAACTTTTGTTCTGACCTGTTGGAATAATCAGGGAAGAAGACAGGGAGATTGAATAGTCTGGTTTAGATTTGCCTCAGAGGAAACCTTAGGCAAGAAGGACGGATTAGTCCGGAGGGACAGCCTGTCTTTATGGAAAACTAAGTACGGAGGACTACTGCAAAGAGCATGAAGTTCAGATACCCTTCTAGCTGATGTTATGGCTACTAGAAAAAGGGTTTTCCAAGAGAGCAATTTGAGAGGGCATGAAGCCGCAGGTTCGAAGGGGGGGAGAATCAAGGATGCTAGGACCAAATTCAAGTCCCACTGAGGTGGGGGATCTTTGATTGGGGGCTTGAGCAAAAAGATACCTCTTAGAAAGGCTTTGCAAAGTTTATGGGACATGATACTGGAGTCCGAGACACCTACATGAAAGTTAGATATAGCAGCTAGTTGTACTCTAATGGTAGATGAGGAAGAGCCTAAATGAAAGAGCTCTGCCAGGAAGTCTAGGATAGACTGGATAGGTGCGGTGAAGGGGTCTATATTTTTAGACGCTGCCCAGAAGGAAAAACATTTCCACTTACTATTGTAAATCCTTCTGGTAGAAGACTTGTGAGAGGCTATCAGGATGTTACGGACCGAATGAGAAATTAAAGGAAGCCTGGCTAGGGTAGAAATCGGAGAAACCACGCTGTGAGGCTGAGAGATTGGAGGGAGTGGTGCAGCTGGCCCGACTGGTGAGTCAAAAGATCTGGCACTGGGTCCAGATGCCAAGGCTGCTCCAAGAGGTAATGATGCAGGAACGGAAACCATATCTGTCGAGGCCAGAAAGGGGCAATGAGGATCATAGTGACTCTCAAGGCGATAGCTTTCTGAATTAATTGAGAGATCAGTGGAAAAGGGGGGAAAGCATACAGAAGTCCCCGGGGCCAATCGTGGACTAGAGCATCTCTGGTGGGTTGGCCTGGTAGAGGGAAGAGGGTGAAGAAATCATGACACTTGCTGTTTTGGGGAGTAGCAAAAAGATCGCAGCAAGGCCGGCCCCATCTTTGAAAGATTTCTTCCAGCGCTGATTTTTTTTAGAGACCACTCGTGAGGCATTAGAATAGCCCTGCTCAACTTATCCGCAATCACGTTGGACTTCCTTCCCGGGAATGTGCGTTGCTATCAGAAACCGTTAAGAACAGATCGCCCACTGCCAAAGTCTGAGTGCCTCTCAACATAAGGGATAGGACTTGGTTCCACCCTGTTTGTTGATGTACCACACTACAGACATGTTGTCCGTCTGAATTGCAATAGTCCCTGTGGGAAGAGAGTCCTGAAGGGCTTGCAACGCTAAAAGCACTGCTCTCATCTCTAAGACATGTATGTGCAAGTGGCACTCGAAAGATTGCCACGTGCCCTGGACTGTCCTGCCCTGATAATGCCCCCCCCCACCCGATCAGGGAGGCGTCCGCTGTCACCATGGCGATTGGGGGGGGAGGGATGAAGGATCTGCCCTGAAGAACTTGAGGTGATGTCATCCACCAAGACAGGTGATTCTTGCATGATTGGGTTAGCAGAATGATGTGAGACATTGGGAGCTGTTGGAAGGACCATTGAGAAAACAGCATCCACTGGAGGATCCGCATGTGAAAACAAGCTAGGGGAAGAAGTGTAATGGTAGCCGCCATGAGTCCTAATACCTTCAAAACTACCCTGGCTTTGATCTTGTTGCATTGAAGCAGAAGGTAAACGTGTTTGCGGATATCTGATACTCTTTGCTCTGTCAGTCTGGCAGAAAGATGAACTGTGTCTAAAGTGGCGCCTATAAAGGTAATAGACTGACAAGGCGACAAGGCAGATTTTTCGAAATTTACTGAAATGCCTAGAGCTTGGCAAGTTTGAATGGTGAAGTCTCTGGATAGAAGAAGTTGATGCCTGGTGGTGGCGGTAAGGAGCCAGTCATCCAAATATGGAAACACCTGGAATCCTTGACGTCTCAGGTGAGCCGCGACCACTGCCATACATTTGGTGAACACTCGGGGGGCTGTAGTGAGACCAAAGGGCAGGGCTCTGAACTGGTAGTGACTGGCTCCCAGCCTGAAGCGGAGAAACCTCCTGGAGCATCTGTGCATTTTGATATGGTAATACGCATCCTGAAGGTCTATTGAGCACATCCAGTTGTCCTGACCCAAGAAGGGTAGAATGGACTGTAGCGTGACCATCCGGAATTTTGTTTTCTTCACATACTTGTTTAGCATGCTGAGATCCAGTATTGGTCTCCAGTCCCCTGTCTTTTTTGGTACCAAAAAGAATTTGGAGTAGATTCCGGATCCTTGCTGGTCTGCTGGGACTGGCTGGATAGCTCTTTTTGACAGCAGCTTTGATATTTCTAACGCTGCTTGTTCCCTTAGACTAGGTGGAACGTCTGGAAGGGATCCTTTGTGTTGGGATGGGATGTGAATAAAGGGGATTTTGTAACCCTCGGATATAATCGACTGTACCCATTTGTCTTGAGTGAGGGAAAGCCAGGCTTCTGGGTACAGTGATAATCTTCCCCCGACTGCCTCTGAAGGTGGACAGCCGGGCAGCTCCTCAGGGATGCTGAAAGGGTTTATCAGAGAAAGTCTCTCTGCTACCCTGGTTTTGCGGACCACCTCTGCCCCTAGGGCGGCGTCTATTGTTGTTCCCCCCTCTGCCTCTAGAGGGGGAATCGACTTTGTGCATCAGATGAGACTCCTTGTGGCTTGCGGAACCACATTTCCCCCCCCCTGACCTTTGGGATAAGGTCTGGAAGGGGTAGAAAAACGGACTCCCACGGCAGAGAGAGTCTTACCTTCCTGCTCGCACCTAGTCAATGTATCCTTCACCTGAGGTCCAAACAACGTTGAGCCATCAAAGGGGGAACTGGTGAAGGACACTTTGAAAGGGTCCGCAAAATTGCAAAGCCACATCCAGGCATGGCGTCGTAAAGCTACACCTGTGCCTGCGGCCCTACTCGCCCCATCGGCCGCATATGAGATAAGCCGCATGGAGGAGTTGACAATCGAATTCAGGGTTGCCAACTGGGAGTTCATTTTGTCTTGGAACCTCTCAGCTGTTGGATCCTGCATAGCATCACCCATATCTTTGAGTAAATCCCTCTGGAGACGGGTGAAGTGACACAAGTAGTTCAGCGACCGCATGGTAATGGTCGCTGAGGAAAACATCCACTTACCATACCTGTCCATGGTCCTAGACTCCTTATTAGGAGGATGGACAGGTACCGAAGGATCGGCTAATTCCTTCTTAGTGGCTGCGGCCACCACCATGGCATCAACAGAGACGCCTTTAGATAAGAACTGTTTCTCTTTTGGGGCTGTAATAAATTTAGACGGCCTCCTTGGGGTAGGTTCCACCGAATCAGGGGCCGTCCACGCCTTCCTTGCCACCACTTCCATGAGGGGGTCAAAAGGAGGAGACACCCAGGAGGTGGAAGGGCGAGAGCCAAACGCCTCAAGGTAGACCGACACATCCTCTGAAGGGTTAAGGGCGGGCCAGTTCCCCCTCTGTTTAAGGATTTCAAGGATGTCAGCAAAAGAGACATTTTCAGAGGGGGACCGGGGGGGAACACTCAGATTCCTCCAAGTCGGTGTCCGAGGTGATAGACTCAGGGGAGTCAATGTGCTTCCTCTTGCACTGTCTCTTCCGAGGGGGTTCCCCTGCCGGATCAGGAGAAGCCTCGGAAGAAGAGGATATTCCCAATGGGGAAACCTGAGGGGTTGGCTCTCTACGGTCTGGTACGAGGGGGTGGGTAGAAACCACCACATGCACTGAAGAGGAAGGAGCTGACGGAGCTGACCGTGGGGTAGACACGGGGTCTAGCACGCTCCGCATAACCTCGAAGGCACCCCGATCAGCCAGGGCCGAAGGTCCCTGCTTCGAGGAGACAAGGACCCCCCTGGCACCGACAGGGACGGCTCTGAGGCCGATGTCAGAGCCGAACTCACCAGCACCAACGCTCTGAGAGGGAGAACGGGGTCGGACAAGGGTCCGATGCCACTCGCCCCCTCGGAGCCAATGAGGGAAGCCCGGCGCAGAGATCCCTCCAAAGAGGAAATCGGAGCAGACAACGGAGCCGAAAGGGAGGGTATCGGCTCCGACGCACCAACAGTCACGGCTCCAATGAGCCCCGGCTCCGAACTCAAAGGAGTTGGAGGAGGAACAGAAGAAGGGATGGGAATAGCTGCTGACTGTTGAGTAGGGCTATGCAGCATTTGGGCCAGTGCCTCAGACTTGAGAAGTCTACTCACCACCCTTTGTAAGTCATGGTTTGACAGCCTGGAGGACCGCGAGGAATGGGACCTGTGGCTCCGCTCCGACAGAAGAGGGGATCCCGGGGCCGAGTGGATGGAGCCAATGGAAGGGGACCTCGACCTCTTCTTAGTAGGTGGCTCCGATAAAACTATCGGATCCGACTGAGTCTTAGCACCCTCGGCTCCGGCCGGAGCAGAGGTAACAGTTTGAGTCTTCGAAACATCAACTCCAGACGGAGCCGATGTCAAAGTAGTCTTAATGCTCCCAGCGGACGGCTCTGAAGCTGGAGCCGACGGCCTGGAAGTCTTTGAAGGCTTCCCCGACGCAGACTGGGTCGGGGGGCCTTCAGGCTTTAATAAGCCTCGAAGAATAAGTTTATTTTTGCGTTCCTGCAGGACTATAGGGCTGAATGCATGGCAAACAGCACAGGAGTCCTGCAGGTGCAAAGGTCCCAAGCAATATACGCAAGAATTGTGACCGTCTGTCAGAGACATTTTCTGACAGCACGAGTCACACTTCTTGAAGCCTGAGACCTTGGAGTCTTTTGACATCCCAGAAAAGTGACTGTATACACAAAAAAGACACAGACATAAAAAACAGACACACCCTTTAACCTAAAAAGGAAAACCCAATCACACTGAATGACAAGGGAAAAAAAGGGAAGTGGGCCAAAGGCCTAGAATTTAAAAGGGGAATAAAAAATGAGGGAAGACCTGATTTAAACTAGAAGGATACCCAGTACTATAAAACTGACTAAATAAAAAGGATAGGGGTAGTTATTTTAATTTTCTAACTAGAAAATCTTACTAACCTGCCAGAGCCGGTAGAAGAAAGCACCTCGCAGCTAAGCGGCAAACGAGATCTGAGTAGTTACCGCCTAGCATTGTGGGATATAGGGGAGCCTCGAGCCGGTGGAAATAGCTCTCGAGCTTTAGTATTGGCCGAGTCGGGGCCGAGGATCGGCTCCGAAACCATCCAGCAAGAATGAAGGCAAGATTGACAACTTAACATCATATTTTTCAGCAAACAGATGTTATCATACAAAGTCCAAAATAGAATACCAAGAGAAAAACAGGATTTGAACTGACAAGAACAGTATAAAGGGACTATAGCAGATAACATTGTTAGAAATATTGTTTTGTATTGTATCTCTCATATCATCCATGCTGTTCGAGAAGTGAAGTAGAACAGTAACTAAAGCTGCAACAGTAGTTTGTCTGATTTGTTATAAAAAATGTTTTATTGGTTACTGCTCAGAGTTTTGGTGCTGTATCAGTGTACACTCTGCAAGTTTCTGTGGGCAACAGACTGTGATAACTAGACTTTAATTTCAGCAGAGTCCAGCCAGTAAGACCTTAGTGTCTTAAGAAGACTTTGGATCCATCACAGTAACAGCACCCTGATTAGCACCTTGAAAATTAATTTTTCAATGGCGAGCCTACCTGCATTCGAACACAGAGGGAGTGGTAAGCCCTGCAGAGAGTCACTTCAGTCAAATTGCAGTAACTAACATTTGTACATATGTGTAAATCAACAGAGGTACTCTAGTTTATGCAGCTTGCAGTAGCAAAGATTCTCAGATGTCTGAATCCAGATTGAGCCTGAAGTCCAGGAAAGTCACAATGCCATTAATTCTTCAAGAAAAGGTGGATATCTACTATACAGAGCATCTCGTTGCCTGTTGTGTTTCACCAGCTTCTCGAGTGACTCTGAAAAACTTCCAGCCATCTGCAACATCAGCCTGATCACCTGTTTTCTTGCTAACTGTTAACACCTTTTTTTCTGTGTCACATTTTTTTGTATGGGTGCTATTAGACATAATTCAATCAGGTGCAAGCCAAGCTTTACTCTTAAATTGCAGTGTTAGTATACACAGCACATTAGTAAATGTAAAACCTTATTGGGCAAGTTGATAGTAAGACATTATGCAAATGGATTACATTTGACTGGTATGTGAAACAAAATAATGTGTGGTATAGAAAATATTTATTGTGTGTACAATGTCATAAAAATACAGTGCATGCCATTATTCAAAGGTTAGACTGTACACACATTTTTAATGGTAAAGAACCAGGAAAAGTTAATATGCTGACATTATATTCAGACGTTAGACAGTTATGTTCTGTCACCAGATGTGAACGGTTTATTTCAGAGTTGCAACAAGTCAAATCGGTTACGGACAGGACCTCTAGTACATTTTGCTACAAAAGAATGCAATAAACTTTAAAAGACAGATGCAGTGAGTTCAGGAAGCTTAGACAAGTTATACATACAACTTTTGAAAAGAGCATAGGAGTTTTAGACCATGCAACGTTACAGGAAACTCTTCAACAGCAGTTACATGATAAAGAAAATAAATTAGCTGAGCTTAAGAAAACACTGCAGAAGAGCAGGAAACTACAGCTAATCTGTACAAAAAATATATATTTTATAATATGTTTGTGTTTTGAAAATGGTTAAACATACATGTTAGGATGGTAGGATCTGATGTCTGGACAAATGATTCTCAAATGTTCCAAACTTCCATTCAGTTAAAGCAAGGCATATATCAGTACTACAGTAAAGTAGACCAAATAACTGCCATTCTCATAGCATAGTCAAATGGTACACAAAACAGTTCTAGTGTATAAAAATCAAATAAAAATAGTTAATAACAGTAAAGATTTAAAGTCACAAGACTGACATGCTTGTATAAAGATTTAAAGTCACAAGACTGACATGCATGTATTTTCTTTTCATCTAAGGTACATCTGTTACAAAGCACAAGAATAACAGGCAGACAACAGCAAATATAAATAATGTAAATATAAACATGTGTTAGTTAAGCTAATATCCATCTGTTTTTTACAATTTTTTTATAATTGTATAGTAATACCGCAGCAAACAGTTAAAGTTCTGAATTTTAAAAAGAAATAAAATCACAGATGGTATTAGTCAAACGGTTTTAGTAAAATTAATGGCAGGGGGGTTAAATAAATAGAAAAAATACTGAAATCCATGTAATTGTAAAACGATGTCTATTTATGTAGTACAAATGCATAATTATGCAAATCACAAATACTTATTATATTTCTAAATGTTCTACAACTACATTATAATATCAGACTGTAAGTGTATTAACAAATGATTTAAAGAAAAATGCAAAAAAAATTAACTATGGTCTACATAATCTAAAATGTAAGCTCAGACCTTCCCAGACTGGATGAATAGTTACAGGAAATGTTGGGCAGATAAAGTTAGGGAGGGAGTTAGTACTGTACAGCCATGATCTATTCAAGCATTTATAGTTATAGGATTTGTTAACTGAAAGGGCACATCAAGTCTATGTCCAAATCTGGCAAGAATAAAGCAGACAAGATCTGCATTAGTAAAGATGCAATCATACTAGCAGAAAGAGTTGATCCTGACAAAACTGTGGCAGAAGGGAACAGTATTTAAAACTGGAAACTGTGGTGTGTTTATGGAAAATAATTATTCACTGTACACTAGGTGGATGAGAAGCAAATTTATCCCAGCAATCAGGGAATGCTGAAAGGCAGGTGCAAGATTTAAGCTGCTAAATAAAGCTCCTATATAAAGCTATCATCAGAATACATTTTCCTGGAGAATCAGACACATTTTCTTTCAAAATATTTTATTAAGTTTTCCATGAAAAGTGAAAGACAACAAATGACAAACAGTATTCTCATTCTAAGACAAATTATTAACAAACAAGGTAAAAACTATTTGCGATATATACATAGGCCTGAAGCAAAACTGCAGATCACAGTTAAAATACACAAGTTCTGTAGTATAAGTATCAATTCAGAAAGAGTCACGGTCCATTTGTAAAGTCTCAATACGTGCCAAAACTTTTATCCAAGGATTATTAACAAATGTCTTTGGATAGATTCTAAGTTCTTTGGTCTTAGTTTCTTTGATTGCTAGGTCTTTCACTGAAGACAAGAAATCCTCAACAGTGGGTGGGCAGCTAGTTTTCCATCTTCTAGTGATGCATTATTTGGCAATAGCAAGTACTGACCACAGTAAATATGATTTATTCTTATTCAAAAGTAACCTTCATTCACATTGAAAAGAACTAACGATTTATACAATAAGAAGGAATCGGTGAATAATGCTTTGAGAAAATCTTCTATGCTCTTCCAATAGCACTTTAATTTAGGACAATCATAAAAAATGTGTGCCCAATCAGCTTTGGTATGTTCTGTACATCTCTAGCAGGATGCGCTGGAGCTATTATTGATTTTAACTATCTTATCTGGTGTCAGAAATGCCCTATGGAGATATTACCAAGCACAAATACTCCAGTAATGACACCATGAAGTATGCTTGATGGATAACAGAATGTTTTGTTTTTCATCATGTGAGAAATTAAAAGAACAGCCTTTGAATATAAAGTTCCAGTAATCAAAGACATTTTTTATGCAGAACAAGCTAAGGAGGGAAAATAAGTGTATCCAATGTCATAAACATTTGGTTTAAGGATCTAAGCCTCTTCTGCAAAATCAATACAATAGTTTGAAGGACAGGCATATTTCACAGAGGATACTGCTTGCTGCTATGGAACAGACTTCCCTTTTACATAAGTTCATCCCTGTTCATTTTCATGTGTAGCTTAGATCTATGGATGGGAAACAGAAACTTTACCACAGGGCTGCCCCTGTACTACTAATGAATAGATCAAGCTCCTAAATGTTTTATCCCATGCATGGGTCACCTCAAATTATCTATGGTATGATCCCAGTTACTCTCATTAGGGGTAATATATTATCAACCATGGGATGGGTAAGGCCAATCCGTAACCAAAAAGGATAGGTTATTTTGAGCACAAGAAGGGAAAATGTCTAGGCTTAAAATGGTCTGCAATGGCAGCTGACTAATACTTACCTATGGACTTGTAAAAAGAGTTAGAAAACAGAAGGGGACTCCACTTCTCATTATTCTGACAATAACGTTCATAGAGAGACTTTGCCAATGGAACCTTTTCCAGTATTCCAAAGAAAAAATGCTTGAGAGACAGACAAAAGTCCAGGAGCTGTCTAGAAGAACCAGGAGGACCTTGGACTTGAACCAGAGTCTAGTTTGGAACATGAAAAATAAGAACAGGCAGAAGATCACCAACACTGAAATTAGTGAATAAATGGAAGACTATAAAATGTTAATCACATTAGTGGAATATGGTTTTGCAAGAAAAAAATGGCTAAGAAAGAGTGGATCTTTGCAGACTTTGTTAAACTTATGGGTGGACTGTAAAGGATATAACCCATTTTATGCCATTAATGTTTAGAAGGATACAAAGTAAAAACAGTTACTGTAATTTAATTTTTTAAATTTGCATGTGTATACATTTCATGATATAACTGCATGTTATATACAGTAAAGCAGTTTTGTGTAGTATGCAGTCAGAGGTATTTGAAATGTGGCGTGAGGCTTTTCATTGACTGTTATATGTGTTAAAGATTTAAAAGAACACAAGTAATATTTTAGTTGCAAGAAATATAGATTTTGTAGTATAACAAGAGAACAAAATGCTAGACATAAGCAAGTATAATGTTAATATGCTGTGATCATGACCTGATGGAGTAGGGTGTAAAAGTACACCGATTATATCATAGTACATATGGATTTAAGATATTTTCTCTAATTTTTACAAGGAGAGATGACTAGATTAACGCCCTTGACTAAAGCAACAAACAAATGTTTTTATAACTAGGCTTGAAATGTAAGACAAAATGAGAATGCCATAAAATGCTACATTTCTTACATCTGCAAAGATATTAGCTTGCTATTTTCCATTAGCAAATGTTCAGTGGGAGTCAAGAAGTCTGCAGCTAAGGGCAGTTCTACATTCTGTTCTGAATGAAATTTACAAAGATTCTTTGCTGATTACTTTTAGATGGAGGTGAGTTGTCTGCAGGTACAAACAAGTAATTATGACCATTCTGAACATTCTTTGCTGAGGTAAATGCAAAATATAAAGGTACAGTGACAAGCAGTTCAGTGAAAAATAAAGTCTGAAATTATGGGAAGTGACTAAGAGAGAGCCCCCTATCAGCCTTAATACTTTAATGCACTTAACAGAGCAGTGCACAGTTTAATTTGAAGAGAGCCAGAGCACTCTTTCTTAGGGCTAAAACTTAATATTTTCCGAAAGCATACAAGATATTTTTGACATCTCAGAGGTGCAAAGGGATTTAAAAAAGTAGAGACAGCAATAAGTTTAAGTGCAAACACAGTATGTAGCATGTACTTTAGCATGGGTAACATTAATTTTAGGTTAGGTAATGTTTGTGTGTGGGTGCATCTGTCAACTTGAGACAATTGCTCCTACAAGGAGGGTTAAACATTTTTTTGAAGATGTAGATACTTTAGAGTGTTTGTTCTAAGTTAATAAGGGATGGGGTGTGCTGAAAATGTATTTAGTTTTTTTAAAACAAAAAGTCTTGAAAAATGTGACACAGGTTCAAATGGAGATAAAAGGGAAAAAAGCACTGTATAAAAACATCAACCTGCCAAACAGTGTGTGCATCTAACACAAAAGTTGGAAATACACATTCATAATAAATGTCATGTATAATAGGTGGAAAAAAGTTACGTACTTACCATAACATTCCATGTGAGTTGTTCATCTCTCCTTTATTCTTACAGATGGGTTCGAAGCCCATCCTCGGCTCTGAGTCAGCGTACTACAAAGCCCAAGGTCTTCAGATAGCTTCAGGCCAAGTCCCTATCCCATGATGCACCTAGAGTTACCTCAGATCTTGGTTGCTGAGTATAATAATACCATAAGTCATTCTATCACTCTGTAAGAGAAAGTTATAAAAGGGTTGAGCAATCAGGAAGAATCCAGCATCTCGGTCTTTGAAAACCCTGGAGGGGGTAGCACGGTGGGAAGCAAGAATGAAGGTGAGATGAGCAACTCATATGGAATGTTATGGTAAGTACATAACTTCTTTATGTGAAGTTGTTCTATCTCGCCATTCATTCTTACAGATGGGTAGCGTCCCAAGCACAATCTATCTCAGGTGGCTCACGGGAGTATGTTTTGCAGGACAGTAGACCCAAAGGAGGCCCTGTCAACTTTGTAATGAGTGATAAAGATATGAGGTCTTGACCAAGTGGCTGCTGCACAAATGTTATCTATAGAAAGTATGGCAGAAAAGGCAGAGGATGTAGACACTGCTCTGGTAGAGTGAGCCTTAATTTTATGTTGTAAGGGCATATTAGCAGCTGAACAAACAAATGTGATACAATCAGAAAACCATTGAGACAGAGTTGTTTTGGCCGCTGGCATACCTTTCCTGGAGTCTGAAAAAGAAAGAAAAAGCTGTTCAAATTTCATAAAATCTTTTGTTCTATCCAAGTAAAATCTGAGCTGTCTATGAACATCAAGTTTGTGCAGCATATTTTCTAAATTGTTGGAGTGACTGGGGAGGAATACTGGCAAATCAATAATTTGATTAAGATTAGCTTCCATACAAACATTAGGCAAAAAGGAGGGGTTAGTTTGAAGTGAGACTCTGTCAGCATGGAAAATCAAATAAGGAGGCTTAATGGACAAGGCTTGAAGCTCTGACACTCTGTGAGCAGAAGTGATAGCTACTAAAAAAGATAGTCTTCCATGACAACAATTTGAGGTCACAAGAGGAGGCTGGTTCAAATGGAGGGAGAATCATGCGAGAAAGCATAAAATTTAGATTCCATGGGACATAGGGAGATTTCACAGGTGGTCTGAGATGAAAGGTCCCTTTGAGAATGGCTTTGGATAGTTTGTGTGACAATGTTCAACCCTTCAAATCCAAGGTGAAAATTAGAAACAGCAGCAAGTTGAACATGGACTGTTGCTGCTGCAGCTCCTTTGTTGAAGATCATGGTCAAGAACTCTAGTATAGAGGCCATAGGGGCTAGGTAGGGATCAATGTTGTTCTGAGAGGCCCATATAGAATTTTTTTCCATTTGCTAAGGTATAGCTTCCTCATAGAGGATTTATGAGAGGATATTAGAATTTGCTTCGTCTCATTAGAAAGGTTACAGAACCTGGCTATGATGGGAATTGGAGCAGCCAAGCTGTCATCTTCAGGAACTGAAGAGAGGGATGAAGTTCCCCCAAAGAGTGCATCAGAAGATCTGGAACTGGGTCCAGAATCCATGGGTCCTCCAAAAGATGAAGTTGAAGGAAGAGGAACTAAATCTGACGAGGCCAATGAGGGACTATTAGAATGATGGTTCTTCCCAGGGCTTTTACTTTCTGTAGTACCTTGGGTATCAATGGGATTGGTGGGAATGCATAGAGGAGACCCGGAGGCCAATCGTGTACGACTGTGTCCCTTGGGGCTTCTCCCGGAGAGGGGAATCAGAGCAAAGTAGCTTCTGCATTTCATGTTCATGTGGCTGGCAAAAAGGTCGCAGCAAGGCTGGCCCCACCTGCGGAATATCCTGTCCGCTACTTCTTTCTTGAGGGACCACTCATGAGGCAAGAAAATTGCTCTGCTCAGCTTGTCTGCTATCACATTGGATTTCTCCAAGATGTGCATTGCTAACAGAAAGCACTTGGTGGATTTGGCCCACTGTCATACTCTTAGGGCGTCATGACAAAGGGGGTAGGACATGGTTCCTCCTTGTTTGTTAAAGTACCAGACCACTGACATTTTGTCTGTCTAAATCGCAATTGTACCCAGAGGAAGAGAGTCCTGGAAGTACTGTAACGCTAAAAGTACTGTTCTCATCTCTAGGACATTCATATGCAGATGTGCCTCTTGATTGGTCCATGTGCCTTGGGCTGTTCTTCCCTGAAAATGCCCCCCATCAGGGAAGCATCAGTAGTCACTGAGGCCGCTGGTGGGGGTAGAACAAAAGGACAATCTATTGTGACACGAAGAGAGGTCAACCACCACTGAACATCCTTTTTGCATGTGTTCGTGATCATTATAAGATGAGACATTGGGAGCTCTTGGTAAGACCATTGAGTGAACAACAGCCATTGCAGAATCCGCATATGCATGTGACCCAACTGAATGGCTAATATTGCAGCTGCCATCATGCCGAACAATTTTAGTACTTCTGATGCTGGAGCCTTGATTTTGGAGATCATATTGTGGACCTGCTGACATAGTAGTAAGACTCTTTCTGCTGGAAGTCTCAGTGTCTAATTCTGTTCTGAAAAAAACGGTATGTTGCAATGGCGACAAGGCAGATTTTCCTGAGTTTACTGTAATGCCCAGCTGACTGCAGAGTGAAAGAGTGGTGTTCCTGACTTGAATGAGTTGATGCCTGGTGGTGGCGGTGAGGAGCCAATTGTCTAGGTACAGAAACACCTGGAATCCTAAACGTCTAAGGTGAGCCGTGACCACTGCTATGCATTTGGTGAACACTCTGAGGGCTGTAGTGAGACCAAAGGGCAGGGCTCGAAATTGGTAATGATTGGCTCCCAGCCAGAAGCACAGATGATCCCTGGATGGTCTGGCCATTTTTATGTGGTAGTACGCATCCTGGAGATCTATGGAGCACATCCAATTGTCTTTCCCTAAAAAGGGAAGTATCGACTGAAGTGTGACCATCCGAAATTTCTCTTTCTTGACAGATCTGTTTAGGACTCTTTCCCCTGGGTCTTAATGATCATCTGTAAATAGCTCAAAGATGTTATGTGTATTTCAAGAATCTATTAGTTGGTGACAGTTTTGAGCCATTTTTTCTTGTAGGCCTCCACAAGGTTATGTCTAGCTTAATATGTATGAGTATATTTTGATTTAGTGGAGCATGTCTTTTGTTCAAACAAATTGAGTAATCAGATAGAACGTTTGTCCTTTTAAATCATGTGTTAACAAATGATATACCAAGATATATATATACATATACTTACAAATGTTTTGTAGGTAAGTTATATTATATATATGATCTTACAATAATTTGTAAATAGTTCTAGGATAGTATGTATATTTAGACTAATCCACTAGCTGGTGGCAGCTGTGAGCTAGTCTTTCTTGAAGGTCCTGATATGCTCATAATCAACTAAATATGTATGTAGGTTTATTGACATTGTGAAGCATGTCTTTTGTACAAATATTTAACAAATTAGGATATTCCATTTGGATATGTTTTAACTCTAGATTTTTATAAAATACTAGAGAATTGGATAGGACGTTGGTCTTATTAAATTTCATGCTCACATATAATATACTAAGATATATATACATATATATATATATATATATATATATATACATATATATATATTAGAACATATGCTTTTTATTTAACTCATACTATACACCAAATGCATTACATAAATGTTCATACTTCATGAGGATAGCATTATATGAGACATACAGGATATGTTCCTTACGCAAAGTTGTATATGACAAATATTATGTATTTCTGAGGATTTTTTTCTTTTCTACATATATAATTTGATATATGTATTTTTTCTAAATTTAATTTCAGTTCCACTATTACATGGAAATTATTGGTTTTGGGTTTTCAATGCACTAAATAACATGTTTGAACCTGAAATTTTTTTAAACATAAGAATGCACCTTAACCACTAGGTTGGGCTATACCATGTTTTCCACTGGTTGGGGATATGTATAAATATCCATCACTCCTAATAGAGGAGAAACTTTACCCACTGATGAAGGCTTGATAGCCAAAACTGTATTTACTACAAGAATATGGAATAAACTACAATTTTGGATTTTACTCAGACTTCGGTGTCTTTGTATTGCCTATTGCTGGCCGCTGGTGTTTGGATGTTTATAGTCTGCTGAGGTCCAATATAAGTCTCGAGTCCCTTGTCTTTTTTGGAACTAAAAAGAATCTTGAGTAAGTTCCAGATCCTATCTGATCTGCTGGGACTGTTTGGATGACTCTTTTTGTTAGCAATGACTGGACCTCTATTGTTGCCTGTTTCCTGTAACTGGGTAGAATGTCCGGGATCTTTCTTGTCAGTGGAGGGGGTGTGGTGAAAGGAATGAAATATCCTCTGGAAATTATACTTTGTACGCAGTGCTAATTTATTTTGAGCTAGGCGTCTGGCTACAAAGATAAGAGACCCCTGACTGCCTCCAGAGTAGGACAGTTGGGCCTCCTTTCAGGAGCGTTGGTAGGGCTTCCCAAAGAAGTAATCTCTGTCACCCAGGTTTTGTGGACCCCCTCTGCCATGAGGGCAGCATCTTCCATTATTGCCCCCTCCTCTGCCCCTGGAGGGGGTTCACCACGTGTGTCCTGAAAGGCTCCTTGGGCTTTTCGGAACCACATCTTTCCTCCCCCCTTTGACCCTTGGGGTAGGGTCTGGTAGGGGTGGAAAAATGGGCTCCAAGGCACAGTCTTTCCTTCCTGCTCACATCTGATCAAAGTTTCCTTAACTTTGGGCCCGAAAAGGGATGAGCCATCAAAAGGGGTATTTACGAAAGATGACTTGAAGGGCTCCGCGAAGGAACACAAGTGCATCTAGGAGTGTTTCCTAAGAGCAATTCCTGTACCCGCTGCCCTGCTCGTTCCATCAGCTGCATACGAAATGAGGCACATGGACGAGTTCATTATGGAGTTGAAGGTAGCAAGCTAGGAGGCAACTTTATCTGAAGCTCCGCAGCTGCTGTACCTTGAAGAGCATCTCCCAGCTCTTTAAGGAAGTCTATTTGCAGTCTAGTAAAATGGGTTAGATAGTTGAGCAAACGCACTGCAAAAGTCACTGAACTGTAAGTGCATTTCCCATATCTATCCATGATCCTAGAATCCCTGTTAGGAGGATGGATAGAAGAGGAAGTTTCTGAAATTTCCTTTTTGGTGGCTGCTGCCACAACCATGTCATCAACTGGCTTTACCCTTAGTAAGAAAAAATTTTTCCTGGGGAGCAGAAATAATTAGGCTCCATGGTGTCTGGAGACTCCCACATCCTTCGTGAGACTAGCTGCATAAGCTCATTGAAGGACGGAGACACCCAAGAGGTGGAGGGTTGAGACCCGAAAGCCTTCAGGACAACTGACTCATCTTCAGTAGGGTTGGTGGACTGCCAGTCACCCCTCTGCCTAAGGATTTCTAATATCTCAGCGAATGAAATATCCTCAGAGGGGGACAGTGGGGACCCTTCTGATTCATCCAAATCAGTATCAGATGTCAGGGAGTCCTGGGGGAGTCTAAATGCTTCCTCTTACAGATTCTCTTCCTGGGAAACTCATCAGTGGGGGCTTCTGGTCAGGTCTCTGAAGAGCAGGGGCCACCCAATGGGGCTTCCTGAGGCTCTGGGTCTCTACGCTTGGCAAGCATCTGTGAAGCAGAAGCACACGCAGGCACTTTATAGATGTCTTAGGAGACATAACTCTCCTCATGGCTTCAAAGGTACCTCTGCTCCAATGAGAAGGGACTGACGGATCCCAGAAAACCATCGATACCCCCGACACCTGGACAGTGGGCTCTGAGCCAGAGGTAGGAGCCGAGCTCATCCGAGCTGAAACCCCGAGAGGCAGAGTCAGACCCAAGTTGGTCCGACTATCCTCCCCGGACCTGACCAGAGAGTGTCAACTCATAGATTACTCGATCGGCACCAAGGACACTGGAGCAGGCGTCGGCTCCGAAGGCTCCACGATCAACAAGTCTGACTCCTCTGGCTCCAAAGGACCAGTATGGCTCAGAGGAGAAAGAGTAATAGCTGGTAAAAGAGTCTTCGGTTCCAAAGCAGCTTAGGTCGGAGCCAATAAGAATTTAGCAAAGGCTGGTGACTGTAAATGCTTCTGCACCACACGATCCACATCCAGATCAGAGAGGCTAATCGAAGACTGAGATGAGTGGATAGAAGGAGGTACAGACTGCAGGAGTGGAGACTTAGGCACTTCGGATCACGGTTCCAAAACTGGGGACCGACTCCAAAAGTATAAGACAGTCGGCTCTGAGGTCTCTGAAACCAGCGTCAAAGACTTTTTAGATTTATTAACTTCAGAAGTCTTGGAAGACTTTGAGGACTTACTGGATCCATCTTGGTCGCTCAAAGCTTCTTGGAATGAGGATTTAAGTAAACCTCACTCAATCAACTTTCTCTTTCTCTCCTGGAGAACCCTAAAAGAGAAAGAATGACAGATGGAGCAGCTTTCCTGGAGATGCAATCCTCCCAAACAATAAACACTATTTACATGACTGTCAGTGACAGACATTTTCTGCCCACATTTAGGACATTTTTTTAAACCCTGATTTAGGGTATTTGCCTTTGTCTTGGTAAACCATACTATAACACACACTATCAAAAAAGGGTGCTGTAAAACTAGACACACCCAGACAATAATTATCAAACAAGCCCTCTAAAAACTATGGGATAAATAGCAGTCAGCACACACACACACACACACACACACACACACACACACACACACACACACACACACACACACACACACACACACACACACAGAACTACTTATCTAAACTGTAGACAGATAAATACATCAAAGTTGTGACAGAAAGTCACTATCTCAGCACACACTATAATTTAAAGTATCAATAAAGATATAACTAGGTCTAAGAAAAACGAGGCCAAAAGAGCTAAATACTAATTTAAGAAAGAGGCACACAAAGAGAAGGGAAACTACACAAAAACGCTATAAGAGCTTATCTAAGTATCTAAAACTATCAACATTATGAAATATTTTTAAGAAAATAAGGTTTTTACTGGCCTGAGCTAGCAAGAACCTCCGATCTATTGCAGTGGCAAACTAGATCTGAGGTAACACTGGGTGCATCATGGGATAGGGACTTGTCCTCAAGCTATCTGAAGACCTTGAGCTTTGTAGTAGGCCGACTCAGAGCCAAGGATCTTCTCCGAACCCATCTGTAAGAATGAACGGTGAGACAGAACAACTTCACATCAATAGTTATCATAATGGTTATGCTACCCATATTATCCTGGAATGTAAATGGTCTTACAGGTGTAGACAAAAGAAAACCGCTTTGAATTATATTAAGAAATGCACAGTACAAATAGTAATGCTGCAGGAGACACATTTGGAAAGACATTTTCTTGTGAATTTGATAAAGAAAGAATTTCAGAATGGGTATTCATCAGAGTATCAGTGGCAAGGGAAAAGGGGAGAAATTATATAAATTGCTACAGCAGCTCCAACAGTGATAGAAAATGAAAAAAAGACAATAATGGCATCTTTGTAGTAGTAAGGGGCTAATGGCAAGAGAGGAACATTATGACAGCATACATTTATAGTCCACCAAAATCTGCAATTATGGAGCTTACCAGGTACTTTTAAAGTTTTTGAGGAAATAATCAGCTTTCAGCAGAGAATATTTCTTATAGGTTGGGACTGTAACTTGATTTGCAATAGCGAGGATGTATCAAAGGGACCTAGAACGGAAAATATAACAAAAGATGGTAGCTTTCTGAAGAATATTTGGTATGGAAGATGTGAATTCAGTAGTAGAAACTTGGATAGAATGTACATATTATTCCTCGAGGTGCAAAAACTGGGCTAGACTAGCAATTATATTTCACAGGAACATGTGCATTTAATTGAAAGCTTTGACACACATCCAATAACTATTTCAGATCATGCGCAAATAAAAAATTAAGATAGAAATACAGGGTAATGAAGTAAAAAATGAGACACTGATACTTTCACACCTACCTGTGAAATTATTCAAGAGGTATTAGGCAGGGGCGGCCCGTGCTATTGGACTGCCGGACTGCAGCCCCCTCAGAACAAAAAAAAAATAAAAAAAAAAGTTTTTTAAATTTTCGCGGACTTCGCGCATTCGCAGTAGTCCCGACTACTGCGCGTCTATGCGCATGCTCCAGGCAGTCCGGCAGTCACCATTGAGAAACACATGGAGATGTCTGTGCACTTTTAAAGTGCACAGACTCGCTGGGAGGATCTATCGAGGCCGGACTGCAACAGCAGCAGTCAGGAACAGTCTCGTCGGGAGGTTTGATTTCAGGGATCTCGCGGGTCTTCGGATATTGCGCGGGCAGGATGTACGTTAGCTGGAAGCTGGATATTATTATGGAGAATGGACAGGTAAGTGTATGGTGCCTTTTACTTTTACAATGTATGCTTTTTACTTACTTTGTGTGTGTATGGTACTTGTTTTATACTTTTTGTGCGTGTATGGTGCTTGTTTTAAACTTTGTGTGTATGGTACTTGCTGCTGCGCGGTCAGGATGTACGTTAGCTGGAAGCTGGATATTATTATGTAGAATGGACAGGTAAGTGTATGATGCCTTTTACTTTTACAATGTATGCTTTTTACTTACTTTGTGTGTGTATGGTACTTGTTTTATACTTTTTGTGTGTGTATGGTGCTTGTTTTAAACTTTGTGTGTATGGTACTTGCTGCTTCGTGTGTGTGTGTGTGCGTGTGTGTGTGTGTGTGTGTGTGTATGTGTGTGTGTGTGTGTGTGTGTGTGTGTGTGAAAATGCCCCAGGTGCTCATGGTGGTGTGGTAGGGAATACCTCAGGCTTGAACCCTGTACCCTGTATGCAGGTGTTAAAGACTTGAGTTCCCTACCCACCACCATTTGTAAAAAATTGCAGATTTTTGCCTCATATTTGATCTGATCTGTTCCTCATAATATCTGTGGTTTGTAAATGTTGCAATGCTTGATATTTGATGGTGTAGTAGTAGCATTGTTGCCTCACAGCTGCAGGTTCTCAGGTTTGATTCTTGGCTGGGGTTCCTTCTTTGTGGGGTCTGTTATCTTCTCCCTGTGTTTGTGTGGGTTTGCTTTTATTTGATGTTGCACTGGTAGCATTGTTGCCTCACAGCTGCAGGTTCTCGGGTTTGATTCTTGGCTGGGGTTCCTTCTTTGTGGGGTCTGTTATATTCTCCCTGTGTTTGTATGGGTTTGTTTTTATTTGATGGTGCACTTGGTAGCATTGTTGCCTCACAGCTGCAGGTTCTCAGGTTTGATTCTTGGCTGGGGTTCCTTCTTTGTGGGGTCCGTATCTTCTCCCTGTGTTTGTGTGGGTTTGCCTTTGTGTCCTCCCATGTTACAAAGACATGTCTGCATTATTTCTTCCTGGGCCTCTGCTGAAAATTGTTTTTTTGTTCCAAGTCAGACTGTCCTGATTAACAAATGTTAAATAAAATTGACAGGCATTTGAATTTCAGACTTCAGGTTTCTGAATGTTTAATTCCTTGCATATTTGATGGTGCAGTGGTAGTATTGTTGCCTCACAGCTATAGGTTTTCTGGTTTGATTCTTGGTTGGGGTGGCTTCTGTGTGGAGTCTGCATCTCCTCCCTGTGTTTGTGTGGATTTGCTCTGGTGCCCTGCCATTTTACAAAGACGTGTCTGCAGTATTAATCCCTGCGTCTCTGATGAAAATTGTTTTTGTTCTGTCCGCAGTAAAATTGACAGGCATTTGAATTTCAGACTTCAGGTTTCTGAATGTTTATTCCTTGCATATTTAATGGTGCAGTGGTAGTATTGTTGCCTCACAGCTATAGGTTTTCTGGTTTGATTCTTGGTTGGGGTGGCTTCTGTGTGGAGTCTGCATCTCCTCCCTGTGTTTGTGTGGATTTGCTCTGGTGCCCTGCCATTTTACAAAGACGTGTCTGCAGTATTAATCCCTGCGTCTCTGCTGAAAATTGTTTTTGTTCTGTCCGCAGTAAAATTGGCAGGCATTTGAATTTCAGACTTCAGGTTTCTGAATGTTTAATTCCTTGCATATTTGATGGTGCAGTCGTAGTATTGTTGCCTCACAGCTATAGGTTTTCTGGTTTGATTCTTGGTTGGGGTGGCTTCTGTGTGGAGTCTGCATCTCCTCCCTGTGGTTTGTGTGGATTTGCTCTGGTGCCCTGTCATTTTACAAAGACGTGTCTGCAGTATTAATCCCTGCGTCTCTGCTGAAAATTGTTTTTGTTCTGTCAGCAGTAAAATTGACCGGCATTTGAATTTCAAACTTCATGTTCTTCAGAATACATAGTAGCACAACCTTTTTTTCTAGCAATTTTCTAAGTTTATAAGATGAATATTTTAAATTTGTCCCCATTTTTGGGACTTTATTCCCCCATTATTGGCTTCGTCCAGGTTTTTGTGCTAAGGTTGACAGCTATGGCAAGAACTGAATTCACTGAATATGTTTGAGGGCTGTATTCCCTCATTACTGGGTTTGTCCAGGTGTTTTGTACTAAGAGGTTGACAGCTATGGTGAGAACTGAATTCACTAAATGATAGCCATTTAAGTTTCAGTCTTCCTCTCTTTTACAAAGCAGCTGATGTGGCGTAGTGGTATGTTAATCTGACTGTTTTTTGCTCAGGGACCTTGGCGGTAAAATGTATGGTGGCAACACATTTTATTCTAGCAACTTTCCAAGATTATACAAGCAATGTTTAATGTGTCCCTGGTTTTTGGGCTTTTGACCCCCCCCCCCCAATACATTTTGTCTTTTTCCAGTTTTCTTGAGCTGCAAAGTTGAGATGCAGTTGAGTATTGAGTAGATTTTACAAGGAGCTGAGAGCTGCAGGGGAATATAAGTTTAGTGCTTTGCCTAGTTAATACTATAGCACAACAGGTTGTGTACTTGCTTTTGATGCAGAAGGCTGTGGGGGTTCTACTCCCACAAGGGGTGGATGCTGCCGTACTGAGAATGTTCTCCTTGGTGAATATGAACTATGAGTCTGTTATCAGTTTGCCATCCATTTCCTCTTGCAATATTATTACTGGCTTATCATTTTTAATGTAATATAGGCAATTTATTCCTGAGGGGCAACAGACACTTTATTTTTCGATGAAACCATGAAATATAAAGGTGATTGCTAGCAGCAACCGCTTCATTAGTTACAGATTTCTTTAATGTGGAATTATTTAGATGTCTTACTTCAGAGATTGTGCATATTTAATAACCAGAAACTTCACCAAACTCCACTACTCCACTTCGTCACCAATAAACAGCAAAAGGAAGTCCGCTAGCTAAATACCATAAAGGGTATCCTCATATGTTGCTCAAGCCACACCGCCAATACTTTGGATCTCCAAAAAGACAAATGAAATGTTCAGTAGATGGTAACGAGCATTTAATAAAACACCAAAACAAACGTACAACACATACAAAGGATTGAGCGCGCTTTCATCTATTCCTTCTAGACTTCATCAGAATCCATAAATGCCAGTGTAAAAATGCTCTTAAATACTTAATCACCTGATTGATAAATTAATTAACAAATCAATTAAGTGGGTTGTCTTGTTGAAAGAAAGTATTATGGCTCAATACAGTTTATATAAACCGATACTAAAAACACCTATACTATAGACTGTAAAACAACATAACCTTGTCTAAAAACTTTTTACTAAAGACACAACTTGCTTAATCAACCTTATATAATATATAATATATAATATAATATATAATATAATATACACCTTAATCCATTCTAAAAAATAAAATAATAAACAAATATATAATGTGTATATATAATATAATATATCAACTCCAAGTATATAAATATATATGTATGTATAAAAAACATATCATAAAAAATATATATATCAAATGCCAAGAAAAAGAAAAAGAAAAACACATAATATTGTACTGTAGTGGTCCTTATATAATATAACTATATACATATAAATGTATAAATAGTATATAATTAGGTCAATTTAGGGTTGTTGGATAATAATTTCAGAGCTGGTTTTATGGAAATGTGATCATTCATCCCATGGGATCCACAGGCATCCAGCCTGAGTTGCCATATCATCTCTCTGTATTCGAGGAGGGACTCCCAATCACCCCCTCTTTCACTTCTCTTAACCTCCTCAAGAACCCAGAATTTGATATTGGTCTTGTTGCATACTTCAGTGTGTCTAAAGAGGGCATTGTTATCGTTCTTTTTATTAATATCCCTTATGTGTTCATATACCCTTTGCTTTAACTTACGTTCGGTCTTTCCGACGTAATATTTTCCACAGGTCAAGCAAAGGGCAAGATAAACCACACCTTGGGTATGGCAATTGTAATAACCCAAACTTTTCAATTTTAAATTCAATCTCTCTATCCATAACATTTTTCCCCCAATATGAAAGTGCATTGCCCACACCTTCCACACTTGTAAGTTCCCACTTTTTTCTCCGTTCCACTTCCATAAAGAGCCTTTTTCCTTTCAAAAAGCTTCTTAAAATTATTGTTCTTCCTGTATCCAAAAGTCAACCGCTGTTGAAAAATGGGAACTTCCACACATGTTTTGGGACCCCAAATAGACAATCCCTCAGGTACTACAAATAAATCATCAAAGGAGAATAACACACCACGCCTTATGGTTACATATTACAAAGGGGTACATTGGTTACAAAAGGGCATTAATGAAGTATGGAGGATGTTTTCTAAAACATGTGTGGAAGTTCCCATTTTTCAACAGCGGTTGACTTTTGGATACAGGAAGAACAATAATTTTAAGAAGCTTTTTGAAAGGAAAAAGGCTCTTTATGGAAGTGGAACGGAGAAAAAAGTGGGAACTTACAAGTGTGGAAGGTGTGGGCAATGCACTTTCATATTGGGGGAAAAAATGTTATGGATAGAGAGATTGAATTTAAAATTGAAAAGTTTGGGTTATTACAATTGCCATACCCAAGGTGTGGTTTATCTTGCCCTTTGCTTGACCTGTGGAAAATATTACGTCGGAAAGACCGAACGTAAGTTAAAGCAAAGGGTATATGAACACATAAGGGATATTAATAAAAAGAACGATAACAATGCCCTCTTTAGACACACTGAAGTATGCAACAAGACCAATATCAAATTCTGGGTTCTTGAGGAGGTTAAGAGAAGTGAAAGAGGGGGTGATTGGGAGTCCCTCCTCGAATACAGAGAGATGATATGGCAACTCAGGCTGGATGCCTGTGGATCCCATGGGATGAATGATCACATTTCCATAAAACCAGCTCTGAAATTATTATCCAACAACCCTAAATTGACCTAATTATATACTATTTATACATTTATATGTATATAGTTATATTATATAAGGACCACTACAGTACAATATTATGTGTTTTTCTTTTTCTTGGAATTTGATATATATATTTTTTATGATATGTTTTTTATACATACATATATATTTATATACTTGGAGTTGATATATTATATTATATATACACATTATATATTTGTTTATTATTTTATTTTTTAGAATGGATTAAGGTGTATATTATATTATATATTATATTATATATTATATATTATATAAGGTTGATTAAGCAAGTTGTGTCTTTAGTAAAAAGTTTTTAGACAAGGTTATGTTGTTTTACAGTCTATAGTATAGGTGTTTTTAGTATCGGTTTATATAAACTGTATTGAGCCATAATACTTTCTTTCAACAAGACAACCCACTTAATTGATTTGTTAATTAATTTATCAATCAGGTGATTAAGTATTTAAGAGCATTTTTACACTGGCATTTATGGATTCTGATGAAGTCTAGAAGGAATAGATGAAAGCGCGCTCAATCCTTTGTATGTGTTGTACGTTTGTTTTGGTGTTTTATTAAATGCTCGTTACCATCTACTGAACATTTCATTTGTCTTTTTGGAGATCCAAAGTATTGGCGGTGTGGCTTGAGCAACATATGAGGATACCCTTTATGGTATTTAGCTAGCGGACTTCCTTTTGCTGTTTATTGGTGACGATTGTGCATATTTACTGATAATGGACTGTAGAATTGTGCATATTTACTGATAAAGGTGGACTGTAGAATTGTGCCTATTTACTGATAATGGTGGACTGTAGAATTGTGCATATTTACTAATAATGGTGGACTGTGGAATTGTGCATATTTACTAATAATGGTGGACTGTAGAATTGTGTATATTTACTAATAATGGTGGACTGTGGAAGTCTGAGTAGACTTTTTTATGATAAATGTTCTCAACTGGGCAGTTTTGCCATTATGGGTGCATATGGTTTGTTTTATTGCTTACTGGAAAAATGTTCAAAACAAATTTAAAACACCCTCTAACAAGTGTACTGTATTGTACAAGGAATATAATTTTAGTACAATGAGGAAGGTGTATCAAAGAGCACATGTATGTTTCATATACAAGGGGCCTGTGATTTGAAAACAGCCCAAAATTAATCTTTATCTGCCACTGGCAAAATGTATTTTCTTTGAATGTGGGTTTCAATGCTGTTTCAATGAATGTGAGTTTCAAGGGCAGAGAAGTTTTAATGCTAAGTTTTCATTGTGAGACTGCATTGCTTTGTTTAACAGATGACTTAGTGTTTGTGCTGTAAAATACAAAATAAAACTTTCAAATGAAGTCCAACTCATCATAGAAGTAAAGCAGTATGCACATTAGTGTTTATGGTAAATGGAGTGAAATAGCCAAGTAATGGTTCATTGGAATGGCTGCAGAGGCTCCATTCAACCATTATTTTGTCAGGGGGGAAGGGCAGCAAACTCAGACAGGCCCAGCTGAATTATACCTCCCAACTGTCCAGATTTTCAAAGAATGAATAGATTTTTGCTTCTTATTTTTGGTTTGTTCTTCATAAAATTTGTAGTTTTCTGGCAAATCAGTTAGGAATTAAGTCACTAAATAATAAGTTTCAGACTTGATAACCTTCAGAAAAATGCATGTTAAAGTAAGAGCTGTTCTATCAACTGTCTCAATTTATACAAGAGCAATTTTTAGTACTGTTTATATGTGCCCCCAATATATTTGGCCTTGTTCAGATTTACTGCATTAACAGGTTGAGAGGTACATGCAAACAAATTGCTTTATAGAATTAGGCATAGCCAACCTCTCAACTGTCCCCAGTTTTTGGCTCAAAATGTTGCTCTTCCCCCTAATAATCCCTCCGCAAAATAGCAATTTTGGAAGAAAACATGGCGGGTTCACAATTAAGAAATAACTGTAATAATCAAAGTTATAGATTACTTGAAATGCATGTAGATTCTTTTATTTTGTCAGCTGCTCAAGGTAGCAGTACTAATCTTAAAGTGTCCCTTCTTTGACAGGTAGCAGCTGTATTGTGTGTCTATTTTATATTTTTGCATCACATTTTTGGTCCATTTTTCATAAAGTTTTGTTTTTTGGCAAGTTAGTGACAAATCACTAAAGACTGAAGTTAGAAAATGACAGACATTTGAGTTTCAGATTTTATACCCTTCAGAAAATTCATACTAATGCAAGACCTATTCTATTATCTTTCTAAGTTTATTAGAGCAATATTTAAAAATTGTCCTTATTTTTGGGCCTTTGTCCCACTTCTGTGTATGGCTTTGTCTAGATTTCTTGCTCTTGAGGTTGAGAGGCATGACAAATGTGTCAGGGCCATCACAGTCAGCCAGAGAGATTTCAAATTGTGACATGCTTGTTGCACCTCACTCCCCATTGTAGTGACTCTGGATGTGTCCAAGCAAGGCAAGGAGTAGTTGTATCTACCTTGGATGGGGAGGACACACTGCATAAGTACTACAGTGGCTTTTCATCTGTCCTTGATTTTGCAGAATGGTCTGGTTTCTGTCATATTTTTGTACTGTTGATTTATGCTTATTACTCAGATTTATGCTTATTACTCAAAGTGCCTGTTGCTCTGTGTTTAAGTAGCAATGCTTTAATGACCATAAGGTAAGCTTGTCTGAGATCGTAAAATGCAAGTAAGCTTTAATAAGCATACTGTTAAAGAATTGCCAACATTGAAAGCCTTTCTGTTGTTGCCATGCAGAGAATACTTGACTAGATAATGTATAAGCCTTGGGTATTAAAGGGCAGGATTCCATTATTTTAAAAAGCTCATTACACTTGTTGGAGACTTCCAGTCATCTCTACAGACAAACAGAATGCCAATCATGTGTGGTCCATAACCTGTACAGTAATCCTTTAAGCAGTGTATTGAGCTTGTTTCTTGTTTGCTTTTCATTTTTTACTTTTATCATGTTTTCCCCATGAAACAAGTTGTCAGGCAGCAGGTCTTTTTTGGATAAGAAACATTTTTACAAGTGGGGGCATCACATAGATTTCTACTTTCAGCATGTTACTTGGTACTTTAATAAAGCTGAATATATTATAATTAAAACTGCAGTGCAAGGAGAAGTGGTTTGAGTTGAGTGCTTCTGGTTTTTCTTATACTTGATTTTGACTGGCATTCCAGTAATGTATTTAAAAAGTAATTTATTTTTTCATGCCTCACAACCTTTTGTTTCCATCTAGATATTAAGTAAGCTGTCATGCAGCCAATGCATTGAAATATTTTTATTCTTCTACACTTATTTTTGTTTTGATTGGACTTTCATAATGATGGTTTGCCACCCAGGGCAGCGTATTTAATTAAAGTTATTTTTTTGTGGTTTTGTGCATAGCTCCTCCCCTTTTTGGTTGACCACACCCCCTCCCTTGACCCCACCCATTCAGCTGTCTCCTGCAGCCCCCCTGTGATTTGAAGTCACCAGCCGCCACTGGTATTAGGTAAGATAGAAATAACTTCAGATTATATCTAAAACTACTGAAAAAACAAATAACTGAACGACCAGAAAAGAATCAGTGAGTAACAGCTCTACTTTCTTAAAATTTAATAAACACAATCCAACTTCTAGCCGCCACAGCCTTTACAGAGTAAAAAATGTTGTCTGATAAGAAACAGTATATATAGGAAAAATTATTAATTAATACAATTAAACAATTAATCAATTATATCAAGTTTAAAACATTTAAAGCTACAATGATCAAATAAAACTCTGCCAATTACATTCCTTATTCAGTCCATGTGGAGATAAAGTATTATACTTCATGATTAAAACAGATTCCTTTTGTCTCAATACATTTTTTTGAAGTCCAACATTATTAAATTGTAATGGTACATGTTCTAATATAGAAACTTTCATACAATCCATATTGCCATGATGTTCATTGTTGAAATGTTCTGCAATAGGACTATTCATTTTCTTATTCCTAACATACCTAACATGTTCTTTTATTCTGTCAGATAAAGCTCTCTTAGTTTCACCAATATAATATTTTTTACATGAGCAAAAAATAATATAGATTATTCCCATGCTAGAGCATGAATATTTAGCTCTTGTAGTAAATTTTTTTGCCATTAATTTCTTTCACCTCAGCAGTTATATATTTACAAATTGAACAATTGTCACAAGGGAAAGTTCCTATCATATTAATATTAGTTAACATGTTTCTTCTTGGTTCCTTATATACACTGTGTACCAAAAAGTCTTGAATGTTTTTACCTCTCTTGTAAGATATAACCAGGTCCACATCCTTAAGTGAACCAACTTCTTTTTTTACAAAATCCCAATACTTTTTTATTATACCATTAATAATATGAGAAAAATTACTGTATTTGGTTACAAAAAATAATTTCTCCTTCTCCAATTGATTATTGTTATAATTGATATGTCTATATTTATCTACAGAAGTTTTTGTTTTTCTCTTTTTATCAAATATTTCATCAAGACTATTCATAACATGGGATTTATTGTACCCCCTTTCAATAAACATAGCGGCTGCTTTAGAAGCTTCTTCAAAAGCTAATTTACTATCAGTACTTAGTCTTTTAATTCTAATAAATTCACCATATGGAATAGCTGTTAAAGTATGATCAGGGTGACAACTACTACCACACATTTTCCAGTTCATCTGATTAAATTTTCTATGTATATTAGTTTGTATTTTTTTACCATTAACCCCTGTAAGGGCAATGTCCAAAAAATTAACTTGTGATCCTATTTGTATATCATCAAATTTAATACCTAAATTATTACTATTTAATTCATAAATAAATTGAGTGGACAAATCATAACCACCATAACAAATAAATATTAAATCATCAATAAATCTATAGTACCTTATTACATGTTTTCTAAAGAATTGATGTCTATATACATATTTATTTTCAAAAAAAACCATAAATAAATTTGCATAAGCAGGGGCAAATGCAGCCCCCATTGCTGTTCCCATCAATTGCTTATACAAAACACCATTAAATTCAAAAATATTATGGGTTAAACAAAATTCAACAAGTTCCAATATATAATGTGTTTTTGGACTATCACCCATAAAAAACAATATTGCTTCCAGGCCAAAGTTGTGAGCAATATTTGTATAAAGACTCACCACATGTATAGTAATGAAATACATGCCTTCTGCACAATAAATGTCTTGAATCTTATAAAGAAAGTCAAACGAATCTTTGATATATGAGGATAGTGTAATAACTTCTTTTAGCAAATACTCATGTAACAAACTACACAAATTCTAAGTAAAAAATCCATATGCAGATACAATCGGGTGACCAGGTGGTCGTTCTAAACTCTTGTGTATCTTGGGTAGACAAAAAAATTTTGCTACCTTACTATCTTTAACAATAATTTTACGATCTACATCAAACTTAGTAAAATAATGTAATCTGATGCCTTTGTTTAATAAGGCTTTAAATTCCTGTTCCGCTTTCATAAGAAAAGGAAAATCTACCTTAAGATAGACTTCAGTATTGTCGAGATGTCTCATACACATATTAAAATAATCATATGAATTTAAGACAACTAGTTTACCTCCCTTGTCGGAAGGTTTAAAAACAATGTCATTATTTCTACCTAATAGTTGCAATTTGTTCCATTGATCCCTTGTTAAATTGAAACATTGATTTTTGCTTAAAAATTCTTCAAGTTCTTTTTCTAATATAATATTAAGCATATTATCAAATTTTTGAATATTAGCATTCTTACATGGAGGTAAAAATAAGCTGGTATTTTTAAGACTGCTGGTATCTAAACAGCTATAAGCATTAGTCTCAACCTCGTCCTCTGAAATGCAAGAATAATATATCTCATCACTGTCGATATCACTAACTGAAAGCAATTCATTATTAATATCACCACATTGGTTAGATACCTCATCATTTTTTCTAAAGAAATATTCCTTTAAATTCATTTTACGATATAAATTAAACAATTCAATTTTTAACTCATGTCTTCGAGGGAAACAAGTTGGAATAAATTTAAGTCCTTTCATAAGAACAGATTGCTCAATGCTATCAAAGTTATAGTTGGACAAATTAACTACATAATCAGTAATTAAAGTCCCTGTGGATAAATTATGTCCATCTACCTTTTTTATAGCGTCCATCGCCCGAGTCTCTTTGGCGTTCTGCACTCTGCCATCCCCTTTTCCTGGAGTTTGTATATTGTCCATTGAATTCCGAGTATGTTCTCCGAAATGTTTCCGAATTTGAGGCTCTTGGTAAGTCCGGGAAATTTTCCAAATCTCTGTCGTCTTCCTCGACTGATGATGCCCTACTTTCACCTGATAGAAAGTTCTTATTTTTATACTGTTCAGAAACCGGATTTCCTTTCTGAAAGGTAACATTCTTTCTTCTGGTTCTTTGATTAGTGAAAAGTGAAAACGCCCTTTTGTGGTCATAGTCATGAATATCTCTGGTTAATTTATATTTTTTCCGATCTACAAGTTCTTTCTCATAGTTGGTTAACTTGGTGTTAATGTTAACCAAAAAACTTTCTAATGTAGAATTGGATGTAATATTAACCAATTGTTCACATACCAATTTAGTTTCAGCAACAAGTTTGTCTCTCTTGATGTTGTCTCTTTCAATAAGAATCGAGACCCACTCTAAACTACAGCGATGGGCTGCTGCTATCCATCGTTCTTGGAATTTTAATTCCATCTCATCAGTCAGATCAAAAGGAGAAGATGGATTTTTAATAGATCTAAGTCCACGTGGAGTAATTTCCAGTTCGCAATATCTTTGCAAACTTCCAACATTATAAAAAAAGTACAGTTTTGTACCTACCATAAATGTAGATGTCCGAGAGGTATGCATCTGCAGTCCTAACAAATGGGTTGTCCTGGCCTCAGGCAGCCCTTCGGTCGGCCGGATTCCAGAGTCTGGGTCTGGCCTCGGCTGATGTCGCACTTCACCCGACGTCATAGCTGCAGTTCAGCGGGTATAAAGGCATCAGCCGACGCCATTTTCCTCAGTGTTTCTTGCCCCAGATGCCAGGTGCCCTCTAGGAAGGCTAAATTTGGATAAATGCAAATGATTCCAAACAATAGAGAGCAAATAGAAATAAACATGTACATACATATATACAAACAAATACACCATAATAGATTCCCCCAGCTAGCTACAAGATGGGCAAATACCCTAGGAGTACCACAGAGGGGAAGGAGGGTGGGTAATCCTGACTGCAGATGCATACCTCTCGGACATCTACATTTACGGTAGGTACAAAACTGTACTATGTCCTTCAAGGATGCATCTGCAGTCCTAACAAATGGGTAGAATACCATAGCCAAACTGTTTGAGGAGGCACTAAGGAGGCACTAAGAGTTTATGGTGTAGTTAAGATCCCTTGCAAAACAGCAGTGGCAAAACCTGCTCGGGATCTGGAGTATAAAGGTAGATTATAATGCTTGGCAAATGTATGCACGGAGCTCCAAGTAGCAGCCTCTAAAATGTCTTTGGTAGCCACTCCTCGTAAGAAAGCTGTAGTAGTGGCTGTAGCCCTTGTGGAGTGAGGTCTGATGTTTTCTGGAGTTGCCTTTCCATGAAAAGAGTAACAAAATCTAATGCAATTGCCTATCCATTTTGAGATTGTCTGTTTTGAAATTGCTTTTCCTTCCATTCCTGCTGCATATGCTACCAGAAGCTGGTCAGTTTTTCTATTGTTCTTGGTTCTGTCCAGGTAGTAGCGCAATTGTCTGCGCACATCCAAGGTATGCAGCAATCTTTCCCCCCTGTTCTGCGGGTTGGGGAAGAATGTTGGTAGGTGTATTGCTTGGTTTAACGATACCCTGGAGACCACCTTTGGCATAAAGGTAGGATTAGTTCTCATGGACACTCTATCCTGATGGAAGATAAGGAAGGGTTGCACTGCCATTAATGCCTGTAATTCAGAAACCCTTCTAGCTGAAGTGATTGCAATCAGGAATGCAGTTTTCCAAGATAAATACTGTAATTCTGCTGTTGCTGCTGGTTCAAAAGGGGGAAGTGTTAACTTTTCTAACACAAAGTTCAAGTCCCATGTAGGCAATGGTGGTTTTCTTGGTGGCTTTACATTTTTAATTCCTCTGAGAAACTGCCTGAGCAGAGGTTGAGAAAAGACTGGAGGATCCATGTTGTATTCTGCTGAAATTGCTGAGGCATGAATCTTAATGGAGGAGTAAGACAGGCCATTGTGGAAAAGTTCTGCTAAGTATTCCAGGATGTTAGCTATGTTTGCCAATGATGCATCTACTCCTTTTGTTGCACTCCAAATGAGATATCTTTTCCATTTTGCTGAATAAGTTTTCCTTGTTGAGGGTCTGCGAGCCTCCAAGATAATGTCTTTAACCCTTTGAGATAAATCTGGGTTATTTTGCCTTATATAATGTTCCAAGCAGCTAGTTGCATTGTTTTCAAGTTTGGATGCAGGGTTTTGAAGTTGTTCTGTGTTAGCAGTAGAGGTAGTAGGGGTAGAGGCCATGCGTGTTCCCGGGACATACTCCTCAGTAGTGGGTACCAATGTTGTCTCGGCCAGTCTGGAGCTATCAAGATGATCCTCGGGTGGTCTTCTTTGATCTTCAGCAGCACTTTGTGCATCAAAGGAAGAGGTAGGAATGCATATGCTGTCAGGTTTTCCCAACTGAAGGATAGGGAGTCCACCTTCCAAGCAAGTGGGTGGTATGTCCTTGTGCAGAATTTTTTCAATTGGTGGTTGTGTGGGGATGCGAACAGGTCTATTTCCGGCAGTCCTCATTTCCTTGTGATGATTTTGAAGATGTCTGGATGCAGCATCCATTCGTGGGCATCCGTGGTGGTTCTGCTTAAGATGTCTGCTAGTATATTTTCTTTTCCTGGCACAAATATGGCCTGGAGCTGAATGTTGAGGCTCAGGGCCACATTCCAGAGGTCTATTGCCATCCGGCATAGAGGATATGAATGTGTGCCTCCCTGCTTGCTGATATACCACATAACTGTGGTGTTGTCCGTCTTTATCAGCAAATGACCCTGTTGAAGAAGTGGTCTGAATGTCTGAATTGCCTGTTTTACTGCCAGCATCTCTTTTTGATTTATGTGTAGGTTCATCTGGTCTTGAGTCCATAAGCCTTGTACGCACTTGTCCACCATGTGTGCCCCCCAACCGAGGTCTGAGGCGTCCGTGGTGATAGTCTGGCTTGGGTGAGGCCTGTGGAAGGGCAGCCCTTTGTTCAATTGACAGGCCTGGGCCCACCACTGGAATTCTTGCTTCAGGGATGGAATTATTGGAATTTGGGTTTCTAGGCTGTGCTTGTGCTGAGACCATAAATTCCTCAGGTACCATTGCAACTTCCTCATATGTAGTCTGGCATGTGGAATTAATATTATGCAGGATGCCATGTAACCCAGGGCTTGCAGGATTTTTCTTGCTGTAAGCTGGTTCTGCGTTGTTAATGCCATGAAATAGAGTGGTAGCTGTTTCTGTTTTTCTGCTGTGAGGAATGCCATCTGGTTTGATTTGTCCAGTTCTGCACCCAAGAAGGTTATCCTTTGGGATGGTATCAGCCTTGACTTTTTTGTGTTGACTGTGTATCCCAGGGCTTGCAGCAGGTGAATAACCTTTTTCAAATCTTTTGTTAATTTGTCTTGCTGTCCGCTTGTAACAGGCAGTCGTCCAGGTATGGATAAATTTGAATTCCCTGAAGCCTGCAATGAGCAATTACTGATGCCAGGCATTTTGTGAATACTCTTGGCAGTAGATAAGCCAAAGGCAATGCTGAGAATTGATAATGCTCTGATCCTGCAAGAAATCTGAGGTATCTTCTGCAATTTGGTCATATGGGGACGTGCAGGTATGCCTCCTTGAGATCCAGAGTCACCAGCCAAGACTCCTTGCCCAGCATGGGAAGAAGTTGCTGTAGTGTCAGCATCTTGAATTTTGGAACAATGAGATATGTGTTTAGAGCGGACAGGTCGAGGATAGGTCTCCATTGGTTTTCCTTTCTTGGTACCAGGAAAAGCCTTGAATAAAATCCTTGTCCTTGTTCCATAGCCGGTACCTTTTCTATAGCTCTCAACCTTAGTAAGTGGTCTATTTGCTGTAGAGCGTTTGCCCTTTGGTTTGGAGGTAGGTTTGGCATTCCTCTCTTCCTTGGAAGAGTATGGAAGTGAAACCTGTAGCCTTTGTCTATTGTCTGTAAAATCCATTTGTCTCCTGTAATGTAGTGCCAATTTACTGAAAATAAGGCTAGCTTTCCGCCTAAGGGTGCTCCCAGTTGTTCCCTGGTAGGCGGTTTCAGAGCCAAGTCACTGTGATTGTCCTGTGGAAGTGGTAGTGGCTGGATCTGTGGCAGTACTTCTCTGGCTGTTAGGCTGCCACTGACGTCCCCTGTAGGCACCTCTGGATTGACCTCTGCCTCTAGGACGTCTATTTCTGCTTCTCTGTGCTCTGGTGGTGTCTGGAAAGGACCAATTCTTGGAAGGCCAGTTCCTACTAAATCTCGGAGGCTGGACCTGTAAGAAATCCTTGACCGTCTGGACAGATTTAGCTTTTTCTTCCACCTTCTTCAACACTTGCTGTGCAGGGGAACCAAACAAACTGTGCTTTTCCATGGGAACATCTAGAAGCTTTGACTTTACATGGTCTGGTAAGGATTGCTCTTTTAACCATGCATGCCTTCTGATCACTGTACCAGTCATAGCTGATCTAAAGGAAGCCTCCAGTGCATCATAGCCACATTTTAAGGAATGATTACTGACCTGCTGAGTGTTATGCACCAAATCCTGAAGGGACTTACGGTCTAAAGGATCAGGCGAGGACAGTTTTTTAGTGAGCTGATCTAACAGAAATTCCTGATACTGAATCATGTGGAATTGACAGTTTAAGGCCCTAGCCGAAAGAGTAGCAGAAGTATAAACTTTTTTACCCCATCTCTCCAATGCCCTAGATTCTCTTTCAGAGGGGAGGGGGTTTTTAGAAGAGGCAGCTGCTACAGCTTTGGGGCCCTGTGAAATAGTTTCAGGATCTGCAATAGGAGCCTTATACAAATGATAATGTGTGTCCGGAACCCTGTAGTATCTGTCGGGCTTAGCAGGGGCCGGAGGCAGAGAGTCAGGGGCAGTACAAGCATCATTAAATGCATCATCCACAACTGTAAGAACTGGAGGAATAGCTAAAGGCCTATGTTGTGGTAAATGTAAAAAGGTCCTAAGCCTTTTCCTAGAGTTTGAAAAATCCTGACCCTGCCATTGAAATTGTTCCCTCATAGCATGCAAGGTTTCCCCGAAAGAAAATTCCTCAGGAGGAGAGGCAGAAGGTATGGAATCCTCTGCATCAGAGTCCTCATATGGAGAATAAGGGCCTTCTGGATGATTGGTATTTTCTGATTCATCAGAGGAGTAATCTGAAGAAACTGGCTCAGGGGGCTCTGCTCTAGGTCTCTTCTCTGGAGGTGGGTGAGAGGCCCTGTCAAGGTGAGACTGGGTTCCCCTGATCAAAGAAATGAGATCCTCTGCTAGACTAAGCATTTGAGTATTAGAGCTAGGCCTGTGAGAGGGGGTTTTAGCAGGCATGGCCTTTGAGGATTTAGCTGCTTTAGTCCTGGCAAAAGCCTTAATTGACGTGGATGCAGGGGGCCTAGCAGCTCCACGTGCAGGAGTAGATACATCTAAGGGGATAGTATCTGATAAATCCTGAGAAATTGTAAGAGCAGGTGGGTTTTCGGTAGCAGATTCAACCATGCTGGAAGAGGCCTCGGTAGTAGGAGGCATGCTTTCGGCCGAAGGAAGAACCGCAGACTCGGTTTCAGCCGAAACCGAGACACTTGCGGTTGGCTTAACCGCGGACCGCGAGTGTCGGTCCTTTTCCTTATGCTTTTTAGCTAAATGTGTAGTCGGAGTCTCCGACGGCATGATATAAGCAAAAGCGGAGCCGAAAAACTCTTCTGCAAACTCTGACCGACATCTAAGAGTCCGTCGGTTGAAGGAAGCACAGGCTAGACAAGCTGCTACGTCGTGGTCTGGGCCTAAACAAGGAAGGCAGTAAGAGTGGAAATCTTTATGAGGTATTTGTTTCCCACAAGTTAAACAGTTATTCACTTTTTCTGACATCGGCTGAGGCAAGAAAGAGTCCCCAACGGGGTACTTAGCTTTTTAGAAGTCTTCGGTAGTAGCAATCTCTGGTTCTGACCGACCGGCACTTGCGAACCGCTTCTGCTTCGGGCGCCACGCGGCAAGGAAGACTGAGGAAAATGGCGTCGGCTGATGCCTTTATACCCGCTGAACTGCAGCTATGACGTCGGGTGAAGTGCGACATCAGCCGAGGCCAGACCCAGACTTTGGAATCCGGCCGACCGAAGGGCTGCCTGAGGCCAGGACAACCCATTTGTTAGGACTGCAGATGCATCCTTGAAGGACATCAGATGTTTCTTTAAATATTAATTTCTCAAGCTTTGAACATAGTTCTTGAACATCAGGATTGTCAGAAATTTCTGACTTCTTACCCACCATGGCAAATGGATTAAGAGTACTTCTTTTACGGGCATCTTCCCATTTTTTCATTATGCCAGTACCAGCACTTCCAGATACATCAGGACCTGCATTTTTAGTGCCATGAGAATAATTGTCACTATTGTTCACATTAGTAACATTGTTACGTTGACTCGATTCACCATTGCGGTTATGTAGTTCCATACCCGATTCTCTAAAAATTCTTGGAAAGTTGTACAGAGACTCACTAGTCATATTAAATATAAAACTACTGAAAAAACAAATAACTGAACAACGACCAGAAAAGAATCAGTGAGTAACAGCTCTACTTTCTTAAAATTTAATAAACACAATCCAACTTCTCTAGCGCCTCGGCCACAGCCTTTACAGAGTAAAAAATGTTGTCTGATAAGAAACAGTATATATAGGAAAAATTATTAATTAATACAATTAAACAATTAATCAATTATATCAAGTTTAAAACATTTAAAGCTACAATGATCAAATAAAACTCTGCCAATTACATTCTTTATTCAGTCCATGTGGAGATTATACTTCATGATTAAAACAGATTCCTTTTGTCTCAATACATTTTTTTGAAGTCCAACATTATTAAATTGTAATGGCACATGTTCTAATATAGAAACTTTCATACAATCCATATTGCCATGATGTTCATTGTTAAAATGTTCTGCAATAGGACTATTCATTGTCGAGGCGCTAGAGAAGTTGGATTGTGTTTATTAAATTTTTAAAAAGTAGAGCTGTTACTCACGGATCCTTTTCTGGTCGTTGTTCAACTTCAGATTATAGTTAGTGAGTGGGATAAACTTAAAATGGAGTTTAAAAATAGGAAAAAAATAAGAGAGAAAGCAATGTGGTTAAGAAATGACAGGAATGACGTAAGCTGATAAAGATTAATATTTTGCAGAATAAGGGGAATCTCACCGAATGAGAAGAGGCACAAATGCAGAGTGCTGAAGAGAAAAAGGAGTATCTGGATAATATGCTGAGATTAGAAAGATTGCTTTAGCAATTATTTTTTGATAATAACTCCAGTGCAGAAAAAACTTTTAGCACAATTATTTAGGCAACAGAAAGTAGAAAGGGTTGTCACCAAACTTATGGAGCCTATGACACAGAAAAATAACCCGTATAAACCAGAGAAATGTAGAGATCAAGCAAGAGCACAAAGGGAAATATTTATTGAAAAATTAATTATGTCAAGGCTAAAGCTAGATGAGGCTCAACAATTAACAGTTAAGATAGTAGGAGACAAGATAAAAATAGTGATGTATAATCAATCTTCAGGAAAGTCTCCAGGAGCAGATGATATTCTTATGGAGTTTGGAAGTTAGGTGGAAAGAAAGTCAAACATTTGGAGCACTTTGTTTAACAGTACTTCAAATGGAGGGGAAGCACCAACATATTGCAGAAAAGCTATTGGGTTTCTATTACCTAATGACAGACCTATCAGACCCAGCTTCACATACACCCATTTTAATGTTAAACTATGATTATAAAGTGTTTATGTCTATACTAGCTAAAAGAATAGCAAAGGTGCTGCTGAAATTGATATATATGGATCAATGTGGTTTTGTAGGGGAAGCTGGTGGGGAAGCAAACATACCACAACATTAATAGAACAATGATGATTCAGAGGGAAGCAGAATGTAAGAAAACACCACTGTTATTCGTTGGTCTTGATATACAGAAAGCATTCAACAAAGTAAACAGGGATTTTATTAGGAGGGTAATGGAAGCATTTACATTCACTGACATAATAATAAGGTTAATAAGGATGATATATGAAGCAATGAAGCACCAGAGACAAGAATTAAAGTTGGAGAATTCCTCACTGATGCGCTGCATTTGAACAAAGGAAAAAGGTGGGGTGTTTTCTTTCCCCTTCATTATTTGCTTTATATTTAGAGCCATTCTCAAAGAAAATAAGGGACTCACAGATGCAAGGATATGATTGGTATGGTAATCAAGAAAATGTGGCTTTATTTGAAAATCATATTATTTTGTACCTGATAAATACAAAAGGACATCTCAGTGTTGCAGTACATTTTGAGTCAGTTTCATGTCTTTTTAGGATATAAAATTAAAGAGTAAACACATGCTACAGCTGTAAATTATGCACCCAAACATGAATTTATGGGGACATGATACAATGAAGTACTTAGGAGTATGGATTAAAAAGATTTCCATTAAGGCAGCTAAAGATATGTGGGAAGAGACTAAACAAAAGATAATACAAAAAATGAGACACAGGAAGCTCTTGTTTATGGATATGGATACTGAGATATATGCAGTGAAAATGTTTCTAGTCCCTTTACTTTTATATATAGGTAAAGCATATTTTTATCAATCAGAAGAGAAGTTGTGGACAATAATCAATAAGGAGTTGAAATAATTTAGCTGGAAGGGGAAGAGGACAAGAGTTAAGTAGAATAAGGCGAGCTTTCCAATAGAACAAGGTGGTTTGGGATTACTTCACTTGAAAGAATATTTTAGAGCTACACAGTTAAGACTCATATACACAACACAAAAGGTTATTATTAAAAGAAGAAATGGATGATAATGAAGCATGGAAAAGTGGGATTCTGGATGCAGATCCTTAAGGAGAATAATAACAGACATACAAAGTATTATATTCATAAAGTAGCAAAAAGTATTCCAAGAACTAAATCAGTACAAGAATGGAGAAAGACAATTTTGCCAGTGAGGATGACTGCAAGTAGGGGTACAGAAAATAGACCAGAGGGAGCAGGAATTGACTGGAGAAAACTGGCAAAGAAATCAAGGTATTGGAAGCAAACAATTAGAGAGTGAAAGGTAATAATGTGGCATGAGGCCAAGATGATGTTTGGACTGCAGGCTACAGACTGCCTTCCTTACCTAGGATTGATAGCAGAGTATAAGCAAACAGAAAAGGATAGGGGGAATCTTAACTTTTTAGTTGAAAAATGTTAAAAAAAAAAGGATAATTAGTAGGGCATATAAAACACTGCATAATAAAGTACAGTTGTGTACACTTACCATAAATGTAGATGTTCGAGTGTCTTCACTGTTGCAGTCATGACTGTAGGGTTCTCCCCTGCCGGCAGGCAGTCCTTGGTCGGCCAGAATCCCAAAGTCTGGGTCCGGCGTCAGCTGCTCACCCATGCTCCCTGACGTCAGAGCGCCAGGAGTACAAAGCTGGCAGCCGACGCCATGTTCTCCAGCTTTTCTTGCCCCAGATGTCAGGTGTTCCAAAATGAGTAAGATCCCATACCCTTTGCAAATACACCTCAAAAGAAGGGTGAAGAAGGGAACCACACAAAGGAAAAAATAAGAGGGGACAGGAGGGAGGTAGCAGACTGCAACAGTGAAGACACTCGAACATCTACATTTATGGTAAGTGTACACAACTGTACTATGTTCATCGTGTTTCACTGTTGCAGTCATGACTGTAGGGTTGAATCCCAAAGCAGAATAAAAGGGAGGTGGTCATAAAGTAGAGGGGGCGGCTAAAAGGCCCTGCAAGACTGCAGAAGCAAAGCCTGCCCTAGACTTAGAGTAGAGAGGTAGATTGCAGTGCTTGGAAAAAGTATGCACTGAACTCCAAGTTGCAGCTTCCAAAATGTCTTTGGTAGGAACTCCCCTGAGGAAGGCAGCTGAAGTGGCAGCAGCTCTGGTAGAGTGAGTCCTTATACTCCCTGGGATTTGCTTTCCATGGTGTGAATAGCAAAATCTGATTCCATGAGCAATCCATTTAGAAATGGTCTGTTTTGAAATGGCTTTACCTTGGGAACTTGAAGCAGAAGAAACAAACAATTGCTCTGATTTCCTGATGTCCTTGGTTCTGTCCAGGTAAAAATGTGTCTGTGTACATCCAAGGAATGCAAGATCCTTTCTCCTTTATTATGAGGACTGGGGGAAAAAGTTGGCAAGTGAATAGTTTGATTTAAAGCCACTTTGGAAACCACCTTAGGCATGAAGGTAGGATTAGTCCTTAAAGACACCCTGTCTTGATGAAAAATAATATAAAGTTCCACAGTCATAAGAGCTTACAACTCTTGAGACTCTCCTGGCAGAGGTCAGAGCTAACAGGATGGCTGTCTTCCAAGATAAAACTTGATGTCAGATGTGGCAGCAGGCTCAAAAGGAGGTAAGGTGAGCTTTTCCAAAACATAGTTGAGATCCCACGCAGGAATGGGTGGAGATCTAGGGGGCCTTAAGTTCTTAGCTCCTCTGAGAAACTGTCTCATGAGCTGGTGGGAAAAGATTGGAGGGTCTGTATTATAATGAGCAGAAATAGCAGAGTCATGAATTTTTATGGAAGAGAAAGAGAGACCCTTATGTAAGAGGTCTGTCAGGTAAAGTAAAATCAGAGGAATGTTAGGAATAAGAGGATCTGAATCCCGAGCCTGCATCCAGGAGCAAAATCTTTTCCATTTTCCTGCAAAAGATTTTCTAGTGCTAGGACGTCTGGCTTCTAAAATGACATCCATAACCTGCTTGGGTAGGAGAGAATGAATCAGAGACCCTGGATTAACCATGCCGCCAGGCTGAGAGTTTTGACATGGGAGTGTAGAACCTGACCCTGGTGTTGGGACAGAAGGTTCGGAGTCTGTGGTAAAACCCAAGGGGCCTCCAGACAAAGGTTTTTCAGTGTTGGGTACCAAAACTGTCGAGGCCAATTTGGGGCCAGCAAGATTATCATCTCGGGTTTGTCCTGTTTGATCTTTAATAACACCCGTGGAAGAAGAGGTAGAGGTGGGAAGGCATACCCCGAAAGGTTTCTCCAACTGAATGACAGTGCATCCACTTTCCAAGCTAGTTCGTGGAATGTCCTGGTGCAAAAAATCTGTAATTGATGATTCAGGTGGGATGCAAAGAGGTCTATGTGAGGACATCCCCAGACTGCTGTAATCATCTTGAATATTTCGGTGTCCAGCATCCATTCGTGTGGGTCCGACAGGTTTCTGCTCAGACTGTCTGCCAGGAAGTTTTGCTTCCCTGGTAGAAACTGAGCTTGAAGGTCCAGTTTGCAAGCTAGAGCTGTGTTCCATAGATTCATGGCTAGTCTGCAAAGGGGATAGGAATGAGATCCCCCTTGCTTGTTTATTTACCACATAACTGTGGTGTTGTCTGTTCGTATCAGTTGTTGCCTGGATGTAGAAGATTCCTGAAGGCCAATAGCGCCTTCTGAACGGCTAACATTTCCTTTAAATTGATATGCAGGAGCTTCTGATCCTTTGTCCAAAGGCCCTGCAGACAATTGCCCTGAAAACGGGCTCCCCATGCATAATTTGAGGCGTCTGTGGTTAGTATCTGAGTGGCTGGAGGCAAACTGAAGGGTTTTCCTTTGTTTAGAGTACATGCCTTGGACCATCAAAGGAATTCCTTTTGAAGACAAGACAGGACGGTAATCTGTATGTCTAAACTGTGGCAATGCTGAGACCATACACTTTTTAGGTACCACTGTATTTTCCTCATATGTAGTCTTGCATATGGTACGAGAAAGATGCAGGAGGCCATGTAACCCAAAGCTTGCAGAAAGCTGAGTTAGTGTTGCCAAGGTTTTGAAAGTTGAAGCCAGCTGTAATTGTTTTTCGTATGTCAGAAATGCCATCTGGGTTGTTGTGTTGAGAAGAGCACCCAGAAAATTTATCTGTTTTGAGGGTGTCAAATTTGACTTTTTTATGTTTACAGTAAATCCCAAGAACTTGAGAAGATTCTGAACAAATTTTAGGTGCTGGAGTAAGACATCCTTGCTGTCTGCCTGAATAAGACAGTCGTCCAGATAAGGGTAAATTTGAATTCCCTTGAGTCTGCAATAAGCTACTACTGGAGCCAGGCATTTGGTGAAGACCCTGGGCGCAGTAGACAATCCAAAGGGCAGCACAGAGAATTGATAGTGCCTCGATCCGGCCTTGAACCTGAGGTATTTTCTGCATTCCTGCCTGATGGGAATGTGTAAATATGCCTCCTTTAAATCCAAAGTTACCATCCATGCATTTTTGGTCAACATTGGAAGTAGCTGCTGTAGAGTAAGCATCTTGAATTTTGGTATCTCGAGAAAAGTGTTCAGGACTGACAGATCTAGAATGGGTCTCCATGAATTTAGCTTTCTGGGGACTAGAAAGAGCCTTGAGTAAAAACCTTGTCCCATCTCTGAAAGTGGAACTAGTTCTATGGCTTTCATAGCCAAGAGAGCTTCCACCTGGTTTAAGGCCTCTAACCATTGATGTTTTGGAAGATCCGGCCATCTGCTTGGTCTTGGTAGGGTATGAAAATGGAATTTGTAACCTCTTGAAACCACATCCAAAACCCACTTGTCTTGGGTTATATGAGTCCAATGTAGGTGAAAAAGAGACAGTTTTCCTCCGAGAGGGGCTTCCAGGCAAGAAGTTCCCGCAGCCCAACAGAAGGAGTCATTGAGTCTGTTTTCTATGAGCTTGCGACCTGTCCTCTCCTCCCCTAGGGGTGGAAGCAGTCCACTGTCTTTGGTCTATAAGAGGCTTGCGTTTGAGGCCTTCCTCGGGAGCGTCTGTTCCTACCCCTCTGAGGCCTGTCAGAATTGGGAAAGGACCAATTTTTAGTAGGCCAATTCCTACTAAATCTGGGTGGTTGTACTTGTAAGAAATCTTTAACCGTTTGCATGGATTTTGCCTTGTACTCCATCTTCTTTATCAACTCTTCAGCTTTAGATCCAAATAAAATATTATGCTGAACAGGAGCATCCAATAATTTAGCTTTTACTTGATCTGGCAAGTTTTGTTCCTTTAACCATGCATGCCTTCTAATGACTGTGCCAGAGGCAGCAGCCCTACAAGAAGCCTCCAAGGCATCAAATCCACAGTGTAAACCATGCTTCCCAACTTGTTCAGTGGCATGCATTAAGTCATGTAATTCCTTATCATCTGCACAGGTGGAAATGGAAGTTAACTTTTGTTTTAAAACAGACAGAAGAAATTGCTGGTATTTCAGGATATGAAACTGACAGTTTAAAGCTCTAATAGATAAAGTAGCAGAAGTGTACACTTTTTTGCCCCATCTTTCTAAAGATCTGGAATCCTTCTCAGTGGGAATGGGGTTTTTAGCAGAAGCGGCCTTAACCCCCTTAGGACCCTGAGAAATGGTTTCAGGATCAGCAGTAAGATTCTTGTATAAAAACTGGTGGAAATCAGGAACCCTATAATATCTGTCCGGCTTAACAGGAGCTGGAGGAAAAGAGTCTGGAGTTAAGTTAGCCTCCGAAAAAGCATCATCCACAATATCCAAAATAGGAGGAATAGCCAGGGGTCTATGTTGGGGAAGAAGAAGAAAATCCCTAAGTCTTTTCTTAGATTCCGAGTACTCCTGTCCTTCCCAGTGAAAATGTTCCCTCATTTCATGCAAAATTTCCCCAAAAGAAAAATCCTCAGGGGGAGAAGCTGAAGGAATGGATTCCTCAGCATCAGAATCCTCATAAGGAGGGAAAGAATATTCATGGTCAGAAGAAGAAACTGAAGAAACAGAAGCCTGATCAGAAGAGTCATAATACACTTCCTGCCTTGGCCTTTTATCTGGAGGGGGATGTGAACCCCTAATCATAGTAAGTAAGTCTTCAGCCATCTTGAGTAACTGTTTCTGAGACTTGGGTGCCGGATCAGAAGAGGCCAGGGCTGCAGTCTTTGATTTGGAAGGAGTCTTTGCCTTTGTCTTTGGCTTTGCCTTTATTAGAAGCTGAGTAGGCCTGAAAACCCCTTCGGAAGCCGGTACCTGCACAGCGAAATGGGCGACGACAGGGGCTGCAAAAGCACCTCACTGACGACGGCCGAACCTGAAGCTGGCTCTGCTTGTACGATATCGTCTGATTTGGACCTCGGAGGCCTGTCTTTATCCTTGCGTCGTTTGTGAACTACGGTAGCCGGAACCGTATCAGACGACATTTTGTAATTAAAACGCCTACCGAAGTAATGAAATGCAAAATCATACCTTCGTTTAATTGTACGTTGATTGAATCTAGCACAAAACCAACCGACAACTAGCTACGTCGTGGTCAGGGCTTAAGCAAGGAATGCAGTAAGAATGAAAATCCTTATGAGGTATTTGCTTCCCACATGAAATACAATTATTAACTTTTTCTGACATCGGACTGGAGCAAGAAAAAAGTTTCCCCAATGGGGTACTTAGCTTTGAGTAGGAGAAGAAAGTCTTCGGACTGAAGTACGTTTATAAAAAAATTGTCAGGAGTCAGCCGACCGGAACTTGCGAACTGCTATCACTGCACGGCAAGAAAGACTGGAGAACATGGCGTCGGCTGCCAGCTTTGTACTCCTGGTGCTCTGACATCAGGGAGCTTGGCTGAGCAGCCGACGCCGGACCCAGACTTTGGGATTCTGGCCGACCGAGGGCTGCCTGCCGGCAGGGGAGAACTCTACAGTCATGACTGCAACAGTGAAACACGATGAACATCTATAAATCAAACAGAGGTGGTTAGAAAAAATTGGGGAGAGAGACTGGAAAAACAATTTACAAGAGAACAATGGGAGACCTTATGTATCACTCCCAAGTATGGAGGTTTAGGATCTTTGTCTGGAAGTGTTTGCATGGGTATTTTTATACCCCAAGCAAGACTTCAAAGAAATTTTCCTTATGTAGATGATAAATGTTGGAGGTGTGATGGGTAAGAAAAGGGTAGCTGAGAACATATGTTTTGGAAGTATAAGGAACTGGCAGATTTTAAAAACTCACTGCAGATTAGTCCATCAGAAACATTGGGTGATCAAATGGCTGTAAATAAGGAAATTATTCTTTTGAGCTGGGACACAGGTTCTTAATTCCACATACACAGTATGGCCTTACTAAGTTTAATTTTGTTGGCTGCCAAAACAACTATTAGAAAATAGAACTCAAAGTTAAGCCAACTGTATCTGAAGTACTGAATATTATAAAAGAGATAAAAGACCTGGAAGAGAGATCTTTAGAAAAGGGATAGCATGGGAATATATGGAAATTGTGGGAACAATAAATGCAGAATAATGTTCAGGAGGAGGGGAAGAATGAAGTTTAATAGAAGGCAGGAATTCAACAATTTATGTAATGCTGGATTGATAATAGTTACAAGCAGAAAAGATATGGGATGAATAACATATGTAAATGGAAAAAATGTTAATATGGTTTGTTTTCTTTTCTGTTAACGTGAGTTTGCCTAAGTCTTAAATATTACTTTAATAAAGGTGTTTTAAAAAACAAACAAATACAGACAGAGCAGGATTTTGGATGCATATCCTTAAGGAGAATAATAAAAAATACAGAATATTATATTCATAAAGTAGCAGAAAGTATTCTAAGAACTAAACCAACAGCAGAATGGAGAAAGGAGATAAGGTACAGTTGTGTACACTTACCATAAATGTAGATGTTTGGGGGTATTTACTGTTGCAGTCATCAAATTTGGGTTATCCCTGCCAGGGTAGCCCTCGGCCGGCCCGAATAACAGAGACTTAGTATTTCTGCCCCGGTTGCTGTCACTTGAGGACTGACATCAGGTCATCAGTAGTACGAAGTAAGGCAGCTGACGCCATTACATCAGTTTTTTTTTCCCTAACCTGTCAGGAGCCCCCAAGTAGGAGGCCAGGTTCTGGTGGAAGAATCCCAACAGTGAAAAAGGAAAGGAGAACAACAAGTTAGAATGGTAATAAAAGGAGAAAGAGAAGAAAGGGGGATGGAGGGAGGGAAACCAGGACTGCAACAGTGAATACACTTGAACAGCTCAGAGACTCTTCTGGCTGAAGTGATGGCCAGAAGGAATGCTGCCTTTCAGGAGAGAAATTTTAGCTCTGCAGAAGCAGCTGGTTCGAAAGGGGGAAGGGTTAGCTTTTCCAATACAAAGTTAAGGTCCCAAGCTGGTGTTGGTGCCCTTCTGGGTGGCCTCAAGTTGCTAGCCCCTCTTAGGAACTGTTTGATCACAGGGTGTGAGAAAAGGGGCTGCTCAGTGGGAAAACTAGCAGAAATAGCAGAGGCATTAATTTTTATAGACGAGAAAGAGAGGCCACTGTGTAGTAGGTGAGCTACATAATCCAGGAGGAGAGGGAGGGAGGGAGGGCTGTGCTGTATTGGCTCCCTTAGCTTAGATCCAGGTGCAGAACCTTTTCCATTTATCAGCATATGACTTTCTGCTGCTAGGACATCTGGCCTCATGGATAACATCCAGAACCTGTTTACTGAGATTGTCAGATTGATTCAGGGTTAGGGAATAAGCCAAACTGCCAAATTGAGTGTCTGCAAATGGGGATGCATGAATTCCCCTTCCCTCTGGGTTAGGAGGTTTGGGATCTGAGGAAGATGCTATGGAGGTAGAGTGGACAGGCTGCGCAGCAAGGGAAACCAGTGTTGCTGGGGCCAGTCTGGAGCTATAACAATGGTCCTTGGTTCTTCTTCCCTTATTTTGGGCAGTACCCTGGGTAGCAGATGTAGGGGAGGAAAGGCATAGACCGACAGATTAACCCAGGGGAAGGACAAGGCATCTACTTTCCAAGTCATGCAGTGATGCTCCCTGGTACAGAATATGCTGAGCTGATGGTTGGTGTGGGAGGCAAACAGGTCGACCTTTAGGGTTCCCCACTTCTGAGTTATTAGGGTGAACGTACTTCTGTTGAGTTGCCACTCATATGGATCCAGAAGATTTCTGTTTAATTGGTCTGCCAGAGAGTTGAGAGAGCCTGGCACGAATTGTGCTAACAGGTGTAGTTGCATGGCAGAGGCTGTGTGCCAAAGGGTCATGGCCAGCCTACATAGAGGGTAGGACTGAGTCCTTCCCTGCTTGTCAATGTACCACATCCCAGTGGTGTTGTCTGCTTTGATCAGGAGAGCCCCTGGAGAGAGAAGGGGCTTGAAAGCTATCAAGGCGTGCTGCACAACTATCACCTCTTTTTGAATGATGTGCAGAGGGATTTGCTCTGGGCTCCACTGGCCCTGTATGCACCCCAAGCGTAATCTGTTGCATCTGTGGTGAGGGTCTGGGCAGCGGGGGTGGGGAGAAAGGCATTCCCTTGTTGTGGGAGCATGCTGTTGCTCACCATAGAAAATCATTTCTGAGGCAAGGAATTATAGGTAGAAGAGTATCCAGGTCTTGAGAGTGTTGACACCAAAGGCTCTTTAGGTACGACTGAAGTTTCCTCATATGCAGTCTGGCATATGGAAAGAGTAGTATGCAAGATGCCATGAACCCCAGAGCTTGCAGGATCTTCCTTGCAGACAGCTGGGGCCTGGAGGCTAGTTGAGAGAAGTAGGTTGTCAGGAAAATTTGTTTCTCCGGAGTAAAGTATGCCATCTGGGATGCTGTGTCCAGCCTTGTTCCCAGGAAGATTATCCTTTGGGTGGGCACCTGTTTGGATTTCTTTTCATTGCTCGTGCACCGTAGGGAGGTTAGTATGGTCTTTACAAAAGCCAGGTGCTTGAGCAGCTTTTCCTGGCTGTCTGCCTGAATAAAGCAGTCATCTAGGTATGGGTAAATCTGAATATTTCTTTGTCTGCAAAAGGCAATGGCCAGAGCCAGATATTTTGTGAAAACTCTGGGAGCAGTAGATAAGCCAAAGAGAAGCACAGAGACTTGAAAGTGTTGAGATCCTGCCCTGAAGCGGAGATATTTCCTGCATGATTCCCTGATAAGAATGTGGAGGTAAGCCTCTTTTAGATGCAGAGTGGTTAGCCAAGTGTCCATGGAGAGAATGGGTAGTAGCTGTCAGAGGGTAAGAATTCTGAACTTTGGGATCACCAGGAAGGTGTTTAGAATGCATAGATTGAGGATGGGACGCCTGGTGCCCTCTTTTCTGGGCACCAGAAAAAGTCTGGAGTATAAACCTTGACCTATCTCTGTTGTGCAGTAACGTGCTCTACTGTCCTCATAGACAGCAGGAAAAGGATTTGCTTTTGAGCCTCTGCCCACTGATTTAGTGGTAGATCTGGGTACCCTTTTTTGGTTGGAAGGGTGTGGAAGGAAAATTTGAATCCCTGAGACACAATGTTCAGAACCCAGTGCTCCTTGGTAATGGTGGCCCCAGGTGCTTGAGTGAAAGAAGAGTTTTCGTCCTAGGAGTAAGTGACGGTGGGCAGAGGGAGGGGGTGGAGGAGGTGAGTCATTGGGAGTTCTTACTATAAGGGGGTGGCTTAGAACTCCTTGGTTTGGAAGTGGAGGCAGTCCACTGCTTAGATCTCTGCATTCCCTGGGGCTGCTGCCTGGGGGTTCTGCTTCCACTGGTCTAGGCTGGGCTGGTTTACTGGGAGCAGGAAGGGACTTGTGTTTGGAGGGACAATGCCTGCTGAACCTAGGTGTCTAGACCTGCAAGAAATCCTTAACTTTTTGCATAGATTTTGCTTTTTTCCATCTTTTTTAAGACCTCTTCTGCCTTAGTGCCAAATAAGTTATCTTTGTGCAAGGGGGCATCCAACAATTTAGATTTGACATGGTCTGGCAGGGGCTGTTCCTTAAGCCATGCATGCCTTCTAATGACAGATCTAGTGACTGCTGCCCTGCAAGAAGCTTCTAGGGCATCAAAACCACAGTGCAAGGTGTGTTTAGTTACTTGACTTGCAGAATGGATTAACTCTTGTAAATCTTTAGATTCTGCCCAAGCAGGAAAGGAAGACATGTTTTGTTTAAGGAGTTCCAAGGTATGTTACTGAAATTTCAGCATATGGAACTCACAATTTAGTGTCCTGATAGCAAGAGTAGCTGAGGTGTATACCCATCTGTCCAATGCTCGGGAATCCCTGTCTGAGGGGGTGGGATTTTTAGCAGAGGTTGCTTTCATCCCTTTTGGCCCTTGAGAAATGGCCTCAGGGTCAGCTGTAGGATTTTTTTAAAAGATATTTGTGTGAGTCATGGACTCTATAGTGTCTGTCTGGTTTTCTGGGAGCAGGAGGAAGGGCGTCAGGAGTCAAGCTGGATTTGAGGAAAACATCCTCCACAACATCCAGGACCGGGGGGATGGCCAAGTGAAAGTGTTGTGGAAGATCTAGAAATTCTGAGTCTCTTTTTAGACGGAGGGTAGTCCTGACTCTCCCATTGGAAATACTACCTTAAAGTATGCAGGGTTTCCCCAAAGGAAAAATTCTCTGGGGGAGAGGCTGAAGGAATGGAATCCTCATAAGTGGAGAGGGGTCGCATGTCTTCATAGTCAGATGCATCCGATTCATCTGACTCTTGTTCAGACAAAATTACAGGGGACAGATCTCTTTTCCTTTTGGAGGGGGTAGCTTGGCTTCCCCTGATCAGCATGATAAGGTCTTCTGCCATTTTAAGCATTTGAGACTGAGGCAAGGCAGCAGGCACCTGAGAGTGGGTTGTTTTCTTGTGTGTGGTTCGTACCCTGGGCCTAAGAAACTCGGTAGTTTTAGAAAGAAAGTACAGTTGTGTACACTTACCATAAATGTAGATGTTCGAGTGTATTCACTGTTGCAGTCATTACACTTGGGTTATCCTGCTGGCAGGCTACCCTCAGTCGGCCTGAATTCCAAAGTCTAGGTCCAGCGTTTGTTGCTGTCTCCTCTTCCCTGACGTCAGTGCGCCAGGGGTATAAAAGATGCAGCAGACGCCATTTGTCAGGTGCCCCCAAAAGGGTAGGCTAACAATATGCCAATAAAACATGCATGTACCAAAATATACAATACCTTCATCTACAAGAAAATACACCACATAGTTTGTATAGGTTAGAGAAGAGCAGATAAGCTGCAGCAAAGATATGGGGGATGGTGGGTGGGTATAACCTGGACTGCAACAGTGAATACACTCGAACATCTACATTTATGGTAAGTGTATACAACTGTACTATGTTCTTCATGTTTCACTGTTGCAGTCATTACATTTGGGTTGAATCCCAAAGCTAAGGTTGGGAGGCTGGAGCTAAATAGCATTAGGAGCGGCTATGAGGCCCTGCAGAACTGCAGTGGAAAAGCCTGCCCTGGGTTTAGAGTAGAGTGGTAAATGATAGTGCTTTGTAAAGGTGTTCAATGAACTCCAGGTAGCAGCCTCTAAAATGTCTTTGGTTGGTACTCCCCTGAGGAAGGCTGCTGAAGTGGCTGCTGCTCTGGTTGAATGTGGCCTAATGCCCTTAGGCACTGGCTTGCCATGTTGTGAATAGCAGAAATGAATGCAGTGGCCTATCCACTTTGAAATAGTCTGCTTTGAGATAGCCTTTCCTTGTGATCCTGCAGCATATGCCACTAGTAGTTGCTCTGTCTTTCTGAAAGCTTTGGTTCTGTTCAAGTAGAAGCGTAGCTGTCTGTGTATGTCCAAAGAATGCAGAATTCTCTCCCCCTTATTCTGTGGGTTTGGATAAAAAGTAGGCAGATGAATAGTTTGGTTAAGGGCCACACTGGACACTACCTTAGGCATAAATGTCGGGTTTGTTCTCAGTGAAACCCTGTCTGGATAAAAAATGATAAAAGATTCCACAGCCATGAGTGCCTGTAGCTCTGAGACATGTCTTGCAGAGGTTATTGCTAGGAGCAGAGCTGTTTTCCAAAATAAAAACTTTATATCAGCTGTAGTGGCTGGCTCAAAAGGAGGCAGGGTGAGTTTTTCCAAAGCATAATTGAGGTCCCATGCAGGTACTGGTGATCTCCTTGGAGGCCTTAAGTTTTTGGCTCCTCTGAGGTACTGCCTTAATAAGGGATGAGAAAAGATTGGTGGCTCTGTACTGTAATGAGCCGAAATGGCAGAGGCATGAATTTTAATTGATGAAAAGGATAGGCCTTTGTCCAGCATCTCAGTTAAGTATTGCAAAATCTGAGGAATGGTACAGCTGTGTCAATTCCTTGTGCCTGGTTCCAAGCACATAATTTCTTCCATTTTCCAGCGTAAGATTTTCTGGTACTAGGCCTTCTGGCCTCCAACATGACATCCATTACAGCTTTAGTGAGAGGCGCATTTTGTAATACTACATTATCTGCCATGCTGCCAGATTTAAGGCCTTTAATTGGCTGTGCAGGATCTGATTGTTTTGTTGGGATAGTAGATGAGGTATTTGAGGCAAGGTCCAAGCCGGGCATTGAGACAAGTTCCTTAGGATTGGGTACCAGTGCTGGTGGGGCCAGTCTGGGGCAATCAGTATCATCTTTGGCTTCTCTTGTCTGACCTTTAGGAGTACCTTGGGGAGGAGAGGCAGTGGAGGAAAGGCATATACTGCTAAGCTTTTCCAGCTGAAAGATACGGCGTCCAATTTCCATGCTTGTTTGTGATAAGTCCTTGTGCAGAATCTTTTTAGTTGGTAGTTGTGAGGAGAGGCAAATAGATCTATATCCGGGCATCCCCATTTCCTTGTTATCATGTTGAAGACTTGTGGATCCAATTTCCACTCGTGGCGATCCATGAGGTTTCTGCTTAGTTCATCTGCCAGAGTATTTATCTTTCCTGGCAGGTATTGTGCCTGCAGATGTAATTGGTAAGTCAATGCTGTGTCCCACAAAGTCATGGCTAGTCTGCAAAGGGGATAAGAATGAGTGCCTCCCTGCTTGTTTATATACCACATGACATTGGTGTTGTCTGTCTTTATCAGTAGTTGTCCTGGATAAAGTAGGTCCTTGTAGGCTGTCAGGGCATTCTGAACAGCCAGCATCTCTTTTTGATTGATATGTAGATGCATTTGGTTTGCGGACCATGTGCCTTAAATACATCTTCCTGCCATGTGAGCCCCCCAGGCATAATCTGATGCAGCCGTTGTTAATGTCTGCCTGGCTGGGGGTAAAGTGAATGGCTGTCCCTTGTTCTGGTGACAAGCCTTCGCCCACCATTGAAACTCCTGTTGCAGGCAGGGAATGAGGGTAATTATTGTATTACTGCTGTGGCAATGTTGAGTCCAAACACTTTTTAGGTACCATTGAAGTTTCCTCATATGCAGTCTCACATATGGAATTAGTAGAATGCAGGATGCCATGAAGCCCAAAGCCTGCAGAATTTTTCTTGCAGATAACTGGGCCTTTGTTGCCAACAGGTTGAAATAGGTAGTCAGTTGCCTTTGTTTGTCTGGCATGAGATAAGCCATCTGGGCAGTTGTATTTAAGCTTGCACCCAGGAATATTATCTCTTGAGAAGGTACTAGTTTTGATTTCTTTTCGCTGACTGTGTACCCTAGGCCTGTTAGAAATCTATTTACAAACGCCAGATGCTGCAGTAGAACGTCCTTGTTCTCTGCTTGAATGAGGCAGTCATCCAAGTAAGGATATATTTGTATTCCTCTTTGTCTGCAGAATGCAATTACTGGTGCCAGGCACTTTGTGAAGACCCTGGGCACAGTAGATAAACCAAAGGGCAGAGCAGAGAATTGGTAGTGCATTGAGCCAGCTTTGAATCTGAGGTATCTTCTGCATGTTTGTCTGATTGGGACATGCAGGTATGCCACTTTTAGGTCTAAAGTCACAAGCCAAGCCTTCTTGCCCAGCATGGACAGAAGTTGCTGTAGGGTCAACATTTTGAATTTTGGTATATCCAGAAATGTGTTTAGAATAGATAGGTCCAGTATTGGTCTCCAGGTCTTGTCCTTTCTTGGTACCAAGAACAGTCTTGAATAAAATCCTTGTCCCTGCTCTTGCTCTAGTACTTGTTGAATGACCCTCATGTCCATGAGGGATGAGACTTGCTTTTGTGCCTCTGCCCATTGATGTTTTGGCAGGTCTGGCCAACCATTCCTTGGCTGGGTATGGAAGTGAAACTTGTAACCTTGTGACACTATGTCTAGGACCCATTTGTCCTGGGTTATTAGGTGCCAGTTTTGAGAAAAAAGTGCTAGTTTTCCCTCTAAAGGAGCTGCCAGGATATAAGTGCTTGGTGCAGGCAGAGGAAGTCATTGGGACAGTTTCCTGTATGGTTGTGATTTGTCCTCCACTTTTGGAGGTAGAAGCACCCCATTGTTTAGACCGGTACGAACCTTGGAGCTGGGATCTGCCTCTTGGGCATCTGTATCTGCCCCTTTGTGGTCTGTCTGATGCTGGAAAGGACCAATTATTTGTAGGCCAGTGTCTGCTAAATCTTGGAGGCTGAACCTGTAAGAAATCCTTAACCGTTTGCATAAATTTAGCTTTGTCCTCCATTTTCTTTAACACCTCTTCTGCTTTAACACCAAACAAAGTATCATGCTGTAATGGGGCATCTAATAATTTTGCTTTGACATGATCAGGCAGACTTTGTTCCTTTAACCAAGCATGCCTCCTGATGACAGAACCCATAACAGCGGCCCTGAAGGAGGCCACCAAAGAATCAAAACCACACTGCAAAGTATGCTTTCCAACTTGTTCAGCTGCATGCAATAAATTCTGCATTTCTTTGTTTTCTGCACATTCAGAATTTGTCAACATTTTCTGTTTAAGCAGTGACATAATATATGGCTGACATTTGAGGATATGAAACTGACAAAGCCAAGGTAGCGGAAGTGTAAATCTTTTTTCCCCATCTGTCCAATGCCCTAGAATCCCTGTCAGAGGGGGGAGGGTTTTTTGCAGCGGAAGCTTTGACCCCTTTGGGACCCTGAGAGATAGTTTCTGGGTCAGCAGCAGGGTTTTTGAAAAGGAATTTATGAGAGACAGGAACCCTGTAGTACCTGCCCGACTTAACAGGAGCTGGACGTAAGGAGTCAGGGGTCAGACTGGATTCTGAAAATACATCATCAACAATGTCTAACACAGGTGGAATAGCTAGGGGCCTGTGTTGTGGTAGTAAAAGGAAGTCTCTGTGCCTTTTCTTAGATTCTGTATTGGCTCTCCCAGAGGAAATGCTCCCTCATGGTATGCAAGGTTTCCCCAAAAGAGTAATCCTCAGGAGGAGAGGCTGAAGGGATAGATTCTTCAGCATCAGAATCCTCATAGGGAGGAAGAGAGTATTCCTGATCAGAAGAGGAATCAGATGAAATAGAAATCTGATCTGAAGATTCATATTCTGTCTCTTGCCTAGGCCTTTTATCAGGAGGGGGGATGGGAACCCCTGATCAAAGTAATTAAGTCTTCGGCCATTTTGAGCATCTTGCATGGAGGCCTGTCCATGAGACTGTTGTACTTGTTTCTTTGTCTTTAAGGGTACTTAGTCTTTGATTTGAAGCTGAAGTCATTTTAATGTATAATTGAGTTGGTCTGAAAACACCCTCAGAAGCCGATGCCTGCTCAGCGGCTCCGGACCCATCTGAGGGAATAGTCTCCGAAGGTCCAATACCTTGAGCAACCAGCGGCCTAGGCAACTCCACGTGGGAGACGGTAGTGGCCTGCATGTCTAAAGTAGCGGGCGTCAGGGGCTGCGAAGGCACCTCACTGAGAACCGGCGACTGGCTTATAAGAAGCCTTGTTTTGAACCTCGGATGCCTGCCCTTTTCTTTTTCTTTGTGTTTCTTGTGAATTCCGGTAGTCGGATGGCTATCTGACGATATGGTATAATTAAATCTCCTGCCAAAATAGTGTAATGCAAAATCGTACCGACGCTTAATAGTGTGTTGGTTAAATCTAGCAGAAAATCGACAACTAGCAACGTCGTGGTCAGGGCCTAGGCAAGGAATACAGTAAGAGTGAAAGTCCTTATGAGGTATTTGCTTCCCACAAGAAATACAATCATTAACTTTTTCTGACATTGGTCTGGAGCAAAAAAAAGGTTTCCCCAACAGGGTACTTAGCTTTTAATGAAGACTTTGGATCTGAAATTCGAACACGAAAATCTCAGGAGTCGGCCGACCGGCACTTGCGAACTGCTTATGCTTCGGGCACTGCGTGGCAAGAAAGACAGAAGAAAATGGCGTCGGCTGCATCTTTTATACCCCTGGCGCCCTGACGATAGGGAAGAGGCGACAGCAACCGACGCCGGACCTAGACTTTAGAATTCAGGCTGACTGAGGGTAGCCTGCCAGCAGGATAACCCAAGTGTAATGACTGCATCAGTGAAACACAAAGAACATCGGTAGTCACGAAAGAAGACGTCGGTTTGCGTCAAGATTCAGTAGTGCAAAGGACTTCCTCGGAAGCCAGTGCTTGGTCAGCAGCTCCGGACCCATCCAAGGTAGAGACAACTGCAGGATCCTTAGTTGAAGAAGAGTTTTGCCGCATACTGGACTCTGAAAAGGTCTCAGTAGCGGCCTGTGAAACAACAGAAGCGGGCATCAGGGGCTGCGAAATCGCCTCACCGAGTACCGGAGAACTGACAACTAGCTTAACGGAAGCGTCGTCGGTAGGTTTGGACCTGTGTGGTCTTGTCTGTCTTTACCTTTATGTTTTTTCATTAGATCTGCTGTCGGATGGCTTACTGAAGCCATATCGGAATTCGAGGACTGTAAGGGAAAATATCTGGCTACAATAAGGGGCCGACGACAGATAGCTCTGGTGCTGAACAAAGCAGAGAAGCGACAACGAGTGACGTTGTGGTCTGGGCCTAAACAAGTGACACAGTAAGAGTGGAAGTCTCGGTGTGGTATTTGCTTTCCACAGGCGAGACAATTATTAACTTTTTCTGACATCGGTTAGTTCAAGAAAAAAGGATCCCCAATGGGGGACTTAACTTAGAAGACTTCAACTTCAATTCAGTAGACGGAAACTCAGGTAGCGGCCAACCGGCATGCATGCGAACTGCTTCTGCTTCAGGCTCCACGGCAAGAAAGACTGATGTAATGGCGTTGGCTGCCTTACTTTACACTACTGATGACCTGACATCAGTCCTTAAGCGACAGCAACTGATGCAGAAATACTAAGCCTCTGGTATTCAGGCCGGCCGAGGACTACCCTGGCAGGGATAACCCAAATGTGATGACTGCAACAGTGAAACACAAAGAACATCTGCAAATAGGGTTACTGAAAATATCAAGATGGGACTTATAACCTGGTGCCCCCATGCACCACCTTAGTAACAGGTGCTAACCCTGACCCAAATGCTGCCCCTTTCTTCATCCTTAAGCCTACATCTTACCTTTATAAAACCTTTCCCATAACATTGCTACTATGCAAGACATAACTCAGACACACAAAAACAACACTATATCTATCCCTAACCTAACCCTGACCCTAACCTTAAATACACAAACATGCACACAAACATACAACACCTATATTTTACTCATCCTCATCCCTAACACTAGCTTGCATACACACGCACAAACACTCCCACCCCTCCAACCCCACTTACCTGTCTCAACATTACACACTATAAATATTTCTGCCACTCATACTGTTGACATTAAACCACACTCCTTGCTTTTGTCAAAGAAATGGCATTCGACAAAATGCAATGGTCCCTCTGATAGTTCATATAATTTATATGTCTCCCCTTTTGAAAATTTTCCTTTGGGAATAGATATTTCTGATGAAGTAATTGCTGATTTTAATTTGTTATTTGACAAGTCTGGGTTTGACAATTTGTGTTTGTTAATGAAATACAATGATGCTAAGCTTAAAAGTTTACTTAGTGAAGTGGACACATTGAATTTGGATATCAAACAAGATTTGATTTTTCCTGAGTGTGAATCATTTTATAAGAAACAGTCTTCCTTGGTTAATAAAACATGTTATAAAGCACAAAATAGAAAAATAAAGAAAATCAATAGGGATGTTTTATAATATAAAAGTAACACAGTTTACCCATGGAAAAGAAATCCATATGCAGAGGGGAAACTGATTCAACCACAGGGGGAAATAATGACCATCCTGGAGGGCAAACGCATAAACAATATGAACATTTTCAAAAGGGGAGACATAAATTATATGAACTATCAGAGGGACCATTGGGATTCAGGTCAGAGGAGGAAGCAAACATAATGGGTCAAAGTACCAACAACTCATTACACAAGATTTATGAACAACAGGGGGACCACAGGAATATAGGTCAAAAGAAGAATCTATAGCAGTGGAACAGGGCATCATACACCCAACAACAAAGGGGTTTCATATGGAAATAGATATACAACAAGTTAGTCTACAGTTACAACAGTTTTAAAATATTTAATTACATGAATATTGAAGTTAATAAATAGCATTTTTCATCATTATCGAAGGGGATGAAATTTTTTTCTGATTTTAAACTAGTTGACACTCTTATAGAGACCAGGTTATTCTACAGAAAATTGAATTTAACAGCATTTTTTAAGGATAGTAATCAGGTGGAAAACAAATCAGTTTTAAAGAAAAAAGTGTATTTACTCCGACTTTACACTCTTCCTTAGTAGTACTGGAGAAAATTGTAATTGAAGATATATACAAAACCTATGAACAAAGTAAAATGAATAAGAAAAAAGAATTTTAACTTAACTAAGACAGGATGGGACCTGTATCAAAAGCTTGGGCATGGCACATCTATCAGGGTTATGAAACCAGATAAGGGAGGAAGGATTGTATTATCTGACAAACTTGATTACCTTAATAAGATGTATGCTATCTTGAATAATACTGAAGTTTATGAGTCTGTATCCATTAATGAGATCAATATAGCTTATCATAGAATGGACTTGAGCCTTGAAGAGTACTTACTAGACCAAAGGATCTCCCCAGATGTATATAATTTTTTGAAAGTTAAAAATCCAGTTTTGGCTATGATATTCGGGGTCCCAAAGGTACATAAAGATGTATTAAAACCACCTTTTTGACCTATAGTGTCTGGTAGTAAATCAAAAACTTTCCCATATAGTGTAGTTATACACAATTGGTTAACACACACACATACAAAAGTGCAGCATCTTTTGAAGGACTCCTGGGATTTTTTAGGGAGACATGAAATATGGGAAAAGGATTTAATATTTATAACTACTGATGTGGTCGATCTCTTTACTTGTATACCTAAGAATGAAGGACTGGAACATTTTCAGGAAAGCATGACCAAATTCTCTGATCTGCAATGTTAAAAGCGAATTTATGGGTAAAATAAAGCTATATGTTAGGTTTTTGGATGATGACTTTATTCTCTAGAAAGGGACTATTCCAGAGATCAACAATTTTATAAAGTATTTGAACAGTACATCATCATTCCTGAAGTTCACATATACATATGACTGGACAGGTATTCCATATCTGGATACATATATATTTCTCATTCTAATAAAGGTTTTAAATCAAACATCTATTGTAAACCGACCTTTAATAATTCCTATCTAGAGTTTAGTAGTTGCCACCCTTACAATCAGAAAAAAAGTATACTGAAGGGACAATGCATCAGGGTGGCTAGGACGACATCCACTTATGGTGATGTAGTTAAAAAAATTGGATATAGTGGGACATATGTTGCTCGAGAGGGGTTACCCTCCTAAGTTGGTTAAAAAAACAGTAGAGTATGCATTGAACCAATGGGATGTTAAACATAAACCCCTTTTAGGACATTATTTTGAACCTTTAGTTGACAATAAAAATAATAATTTCAAAAGAGCATCGGTTCTTGAATACAGCCCTTATAAAAACAAATTAAGGACATTTTCACAAAAAACTGGAATCACCTTAGAGGTAATGGAGAGATATATTAACATCTTGAGGAACGTCCATGCTTTGTATATAAAACAGCGGCTAATTTAAAGAACTTAGAAAATGTTAAACCTTACTTAGACGTTATAACCCAGGTTGGTACAAAAAATGTGGCTCATGCAGCCAATGTTCTTTCATTTTTGAGAACGTTGAGAAATAGATAGATAACATCCATAAAACTAAGGTGTTTTTCAAAAATGGTAATTGTAAAACTAAATGTGCTATATATTTGGGTTTGTGCATGTCCTGCCCAGCATTTTATGCTGGGAAAACTGATCGAGCTTTGAGAAACAGGACATATGAGCACACTTAGCAGATTAGAAAAGAAAATACTAATAATGCTCTGTATAGACATTTGGCTAGCAGCACAGGATGTCACACTTTCAAATTTGCGATTAGAAAAAATATTTGTTAGCCCAAGGGGAGGGAACAAACTTCTGCTAGAAGAAAGGGAAGTTAAGTGGCAGTTAATGTTGAATGCTTCTAACACCCCCCCCCCCCGGTACTAATGATTATATTTCTATAAAACCTGTTTTATAGCTTAGACTTTAAGCCTACCTTTATTAATATACTCCCCTGCTTTTAATGTTTTCCAACGTTCTTAACATCTTCAAATTTTAATATGTGAATTTTTTTAAATATTTCCAACATCCTCTAATAGCAGTCGATTGTTTTTGTTCATAAATATGGATAGGGTTTTGCATTGTACTGTTGCAGTTCTATATGTGTGGTTACATGTTTTCTTCACTTTTTATTCTATTTTGTGAATTTTTTATGACACAAGTGTTGTTAAAAGGTTCTTTTTACTTTTTCTAAAAAATTATACCTTGTAGTGTTTGATATAGGTAGCTATTATGTGATGAATTATATAGTTAGCCTTTAAATCTTTTTAGTCTTTTTTAATTGGTTAATTGATATAGATTTCAGGCTATATTAAGACATTCATTGCTGTTTGATTTTAGATTCTGATGAAATCCTGTCAAGCAGGATGAAAGAGCTCAATTCTAATAAAGTAATTTAATTGCTGTGCAACTTGTGTTAAAGGGAGTCTTTATGGTCCTAGGTTCCTGTTGAGCCTGTGACTAGAGGTTTCTGTGACTTTTTTGGACTTGGTTTTATTGTTTTGAGCTGCTACCTGTGTGTATTTATTGAATTCTGAAATGTTGGTGTCCATATTTACTCTAGGGCTTCAGTAAATGTATGGTGCACAATGATAGCATTCAACAGCTTTTGGTGACTGGCCAGACAGACGTCCAATATTCTTATCAGGATATGTCCAATATAGCTTTATGCTGCTACAACACTGATCTAATGATGAACATCATATATTCTGGCCTTCCAACATTCTTATCAGGATATGTTCAATATAACTTTATACTACTGCAACACTGATCTAATGATGAACATCATATATTCTGGCCCAGTGCTTTGTTATGCATTTGAAGCAAAAGTCATATATACCTCCACTGAAAATCATCAACCATGCAAAATATAAGAATGTGACAAAGGCCTACGAACCCTAGCATTAGTTACCCACATGAAACTTTCAGGCAGAAACAACACAGTGTTTCACAATGATATGCACACAAGACAATTATTGTATCCTTATGAATTTCATTACAACTTACTACTGAATTTGACCCCACCACATTAATCAAATTACTGAAAAATGTTTTAGTTTATTTTTTGTTGAAACATATATGATTTTTTTTTTACTTCTTATGCAGTGACAACTCAAATAATATATACTCTCTGAAGTAATGCTTTATTTGTCATCCTGAGAAGAAGCCACATACTAACCCAAAATAGAAACGACTACTTTACAAAATGTCAGTAACAGTGAAGGTATGTAATCTCCTGCAACTGGGATCTATGTAAGAAAGACTATATTTTAGCCTTGAGAGTTCATTAGAAAACTTTCAGGCAGCAGCAACAGAAAGCTCAGCTATAAAATGTATACAACAAAGCTATTCCATGATAGAGATTTTAAAGCAGCTCAATGCTGATTTGATGCCAATGCTTTAGCGTTTTCAAACCACGGCATTTGAGACGCAATACATTACAAACAAAAGCAAATTTTTTTTTTCCTGGAGGAACATATAGGATTTTTTATTCTTATGTAAAGAAACTCGTTAACAAAATATTATGGACCACTGCTATATTCTGCATCCAGATATGATGCATCTACAACCTCCTAATGGTTCACATGTTTACATTAGGCTAATGACCATTATATGCCCTTTATAAGCCTAGCCATGCACCCGAAATGTGCCCACAAGTTATACGTTTTAAATGTTTATATAAAGGTGACTTTTGGTTACAACAAGATTTACTAACTGCCTCTGACCAAAGATGTGGGTGCCAGACCAGGGGTGAATTTTCACTTTCCCATCCAATGGTCCAAGTTGAGCTAAAATAGGATTACAGACAGACTTTGTTCACATGGATAGGGAGCCTGCTCCAGAGAAAGACAATTCTCTGAAATACATATTTGTCTATCCAAAATGTTCTATTTATGTTTTGAGCAAAAATTAAGTCTGTATATCTAGTAGTTTGTTTTGCAGATGTGCAAAAGGTTCATCAGAGTGGGGCCCAGGGATGGCTTGTATGCCAAATATAGAATATGTCTCATTAGTCTGTAGGAGACAGAGTATAGAGATAGGGCTTTAAGGTGATCTGCACAAGACATTGTGTTTATGTCCTGTATTCTGTCTCTAAGGAATGATTGCAGACATTCAAATTGCTGCATGTGTCAGGTATATATCGAAGTGGGTATTATACTTAATGATGGGTCTGAAGAGAGACGCGTATAGTGGTACAATGACTTCCCTGGACCTAGAAGGCCATGCACTTATTTATATGTTAAGCGGCATAGAAGGACATCCTTACTACTTTGGATACATGTTGATTGAAGGCCAAGTTACATTCTACATGTGTTCACAGATCCCTGAATAGTGGTTGGGGGTGTTTTATTAATGATGTAGCTTCCTGGGGTGGCCGACTTCCTAAAAGGTACGATAATGCATTTCTTTAAACCATGGCTTTGCTAACAGTCATTTTCCTGTGTTAGACCCTACTGTAAGATGTTAGCATGTTGGGGGGATTCTATGACTGTTTCTAGTTTACAATCATCTGCAAACTTGGTTACCCAGAGGCCACTGACATTAGCCTGGACCTCTAAGAAGTAGATGCCAAAGAAGAGTGGGGTCAGCAGAGAGCCTTTAGGAACTCCACTGGTGACTGGCCTCTGAGGAGGTGGTCCCCAATCTTAACCTACTAGGTCCCATCTGTGAGCCAGCTGGCTATCCAGTGTATCCAGCATGTCACATACGGATTTTATGAACAATTCTGTAAATTTGTTAGCAATGTCAGAGTGGGGAGTTGTAACAAATGCCTTGGCCAGCCAGGTCAAGATAGACAGTAAGCACTGTCCACCAAGTTCAGCAGGCATGGCCATCCTTTGACAAAGCCAAACTGGGATGGATCGAGTGTCTGAAGGTCTCTACAGGAAACAATTGCAATGCAAAATGTTACACTATGATAGTGAATGACTGTGAAACCCTGCATTTGACATCTATGTATGAGGTCCCATTTTGAGATTTCATTATGAAACCTTCAGACAATGCACCTATGTCCTTACAGACTTCAATGAAGTTCAGTGTAGAATTTCACCCAGTATTTGATCTATTAAACACTACACCTGAATCAATATTTTTTCTACTGAAATATGCAAGATTGTTTTCAGATGTAATGACATCTTAACAAAGATATATTGTGGGCCAGTACTGTATTCAGCATCCTGTGCAGTAATCATATTTCCCTTATAGATGAAAGATAGTACAACATATAATGTCAGTGTAAGTGAAGGTCTCTGAATTACTGCAGCTGTGATATCTGCTTAGCACACAACACTGCCCCTTCACTAAAGGGCAAAAAATACTTTTGTCCATGTTTACTGTCAACTTCCTTCTGAAACATCAAACTGAAAAAAATGTTAAAATCTAATAAGTGCCCTGATTTCCTTAAAATAACATTTAAACACATACAAATATCTGTCCATTTGTTCATTTACTCAGAGGAGGAGGAGGGTTGTGACCTTTTAACATATCTGGGTTTTCATGTTTTTTTTTTATGTGATACATTTTAAAAACATATAGGTTCATAGGTAGGTACTAGGCTATCGGCCCTAGGGCCCATACAAATCTAGCCAAAAAATATATCCTGGCTTTTGTCACCCAAGAAAATTATTTTCCTGTGCCCCTGTCGATTAGAGCCACAGAAGTGATCCCGGGGTGAATTTCCCATTTCCCATCCAATCATCAAGATTTTTCTTGGAGTGCTAATGAGGAGCTCTGTTTGACATAGATAGGTAGTCTGTTCCAGAGTATGGAAAGTCTCTGGGACAGGAATCTATCCCTCCAGCATGTTCTGTTTATTGTGGTGACAAAGTTAAGGTCCCTAGAGCGTGTAGCTTGGAGGGATTGGGATTTCTTTAAGTAGAGCATGTCCAACAGCTTTGGGTTTGACATAGCTTTGTATGTTAGGCAGAGATCGCCCCTGAGTAGGCGATATGCGATGGAGTAAAGCTGTAGCTTTTTGAGACGGTCTGCATAGGGCATCTGTTTGAGGCCAGTAATTCTCTTTGTGAGGTATTTCTGTGGTCTTTCCAGTTGTTGTAGATGTCTTGTGAGGTACATACCAAAAGGGAAGTTGTACTCTATAATGGGTCTAATGAGTGATGAGTAGAGTGGAACAATGACCTCTTTTTTTCTGGATGAGAATCTTTTTGTGATGAGATGAGCCACGTAGAAGGATTTCCTGACCACTGTGGCGATGTGATTATCAAAGGAGAGACTACTGTCCACCTGTGTCCCAAGGTCTCATCACATTTTCGGCATTAAGTAGACTACCAGCTATGTGGTAGTTCATGGGTACAGAGTTTTTACCAAAGGGGATGACGATACACTTTTTGGCATTGAGCTTCAGGCCATGGCTTTGACACCAGGTATCTTTCTCAGTGAGGCCCTTCTGTAGTTTGTCCACATCGTTAGGAGTTTCGATTATGGCTCCTAGTTTGCAGTCATCTGCGAACTTTGTTAGCCAAAGACCTTCTGTGTTGGCCTGCACTTCAGAGAAGTAGATACCAAACAGGAGAGGACCCAGGACTGAACCCTGTGGTACAAAAGGAATTTCTTCAGCACAAAGGGAGATTCTACTACATACATAACAAACTTCAGCACATATTTTCCACTAGCAATATCATCTGAGACTTCATCAGCTCATAGTTCTTTATGCCAAATTGGAAGCTTTTCAGCTTGAACCTAAGCTTGCCTTCACACATACAGACAGATTTATAGATATATATGTTTTCCTGTGTACAGACAGTGGATTTTTCTTTCTTTCTTTTTTTTTAAAAAGACCTTTTTAATTAAAGTCAGGAGGATGACTGTGTGGAATGCTTACTGCCGTTGGAATGGAGGAATTTTAGTACACGCAGAAAATAAATATACTGCAATTGTTTACTAAATCAGTAGTTCAGAAGCTGTGGTTTCTTCACTACTAATTAATGTACAGACAGCACAGATGACTAAGGCTATGAGCTGTTAATAAGCTGCTTACTGTGGGGTCTGGAGTTGGTGTCCCTCTGCCTCTATTTTCCTACTGAGCAGGTAATTTAACTATTCAGTGCTTTTGGAATGAGTATGAAAAATATCCTTGTGAAGCACAAATAAACAAACAAGCAAATAAATAAATAAAAAAATGTCCACCATTGCCAGTGAACTCAAAAGGATCTACTTGGTTCTTTTGTTCATGACTCAGATATGTGAGATACAAGTTTTTCAGCAAAAGGGAAGAAAAAAAATTATATTATTTAAATTCCGCTTAAAAGTTGCACTTAAAGTGAGCTGTCAGGTGATAAATTTTTGTACTTCTCTACTTTTTCCCATATTAAAAAAGTTATCTATTTATTTGTATTTTTTTCTGGGACATTCGTCTTGTAGCTTGCGTGAAGATTGTGTATTACAGAAAGACTTCAGTATTGTTTATACTTTATACTATACTTCCATTTCCATAACTGGAATTACTTGCAAAAGGTAGCTTTTTGTATTTTGAACCAAGTCTGGGGCCTCAGTCTTGTAGCTTCTTTCACAGTTGTGGCAGGCTGTGATCTACTGCCAGATTTAAGCCTCATGCTGTCATTTATTACAGTTTTACTTGTAAATGTCTGCATAATGTGGTGCTTAGTGTGGGGTAGGACATCAGTAGTGGCAGTATTGTGAATTCTGCTCCAGTATTTGTACTTCAGTACTTTTTACAGATATATATACCTTTTTAAAGTTGCATTCCAGTAGTCTGGTGCCTCTGGAGGATTTGCAGTAGTGGCCGTACTGTGAATTCTGCTTCGGTACATTTATAGCTGTATATACCTACTTAAAGTTGCACTCAGTGCCTTTCTGTTTACCTTACTAATGTTTTTTTCACCTGCTTCCCCCCACCCACTGGGGTACTAAGCTAAATGTTTCTGAAATTCCAGTTTGAATTTTACCTCAACCCTACTAGCCATCTCTTGTGATTTTAAAAAGCAGTGACTCTGGCTTCTGCCCCTTATGGTAATCTGACTTCCAAAGTCCCTCCATCCCCTCTTTCACTGCTATTGCCCATTCTGCAACCTATTTAAGTACTCCCCCATTGTTTTCCAATGCATACATAATAAAACAGTAAGTGAAAAGGTCACCGAAAAACCAATCAGTAAAAACAAAATGAAAACTCCAGCAAAGCTAGAACTTCCACTGAGTGACCTCCCAAACCTCTTGTATCAGAGGCACAGGGGATATATGCAAATGACCCTTATGAACATCTGGTGTTTCAGCTAACTGGGGATTCTAAATGCCCATGACTTGTTTCACTGTTTTAATGACAATTACAGGCCAATAAAGCCAAACCCCACTAACTGTGGATATGCATACTTCGGTCTTGTTATGACCTTGTCAGCACAGCACAAGCAGAATGTTTGACTAAGCATAAGAAACACAGGGCTGTTATACCCAGCTGACGTCCATTATCATTAGGGTCACTGCAAAAATATCCCAAACAACAAACTAAAACAATAAGCGAGAAGGTCACTGAAAAACCAATCAGTAAAAACAAAATGAAAACTCAAGCAAAGCTAGAACTTCCACTGTGTGACCTCTCAAACCTCTTGTATCAAAGGCACATGGTACATATGCAAATGACCTTTATGAACATCAGGTGTTTCAGCTAATTGGTGATTCTGAATGCCCATGACTTGTTTCGTTTTATTAACTGCCCATCCAGCAGACCAGTACTACACTTGAGTAAACTCCCTTACTACAAATTGTCTCCTAATCATTTTCCCCAGAGTTTCCGTATGCTTGGCACCCATGCCATACTCTGAGGGGTCCTAAGTTCATCCTAATTCTTCCTTGGCAGATAAGAGATTTATTTTACTGTTTTGCATTTCAATTAACTGCTCCGACTGCTACTGCTTTATTTTCGTTTATTTGTTGATTTTGCTTTTAAATCATTCTAAAGGTCTCTAATACCTGAAATTGCCTTGTAAAAAGCAGTTTAAATTGTTTTACTGTAGCAGTACACTTGCAAGCAACTTTTCTTTGTATTATTACATCAAGTTAGCAGTGCCCTGTACACACACAAACACATAGAAAACAAAATTTTATCAGTAAAACTTCCCCTTAGAACTGAAACCAATTACTTAGTTTGGCTAAAACAAAGCCATTGCATGGAGACAAGCTTAAATCATCTAGTTTGCACATTAGACGCCACTAGTATACAATCTTAGCACAGTCTAACCTAGTGTGGTGCCAAACCCTACAGATCACCAAAGGAGGCCTCTGTATAGCCCAGTCCAAGATATACAGTAGCCCACCCAAATACAGGTGTGGACAAGCAATTTCCAAATCTCTCCACAGCCAGCTTGTAGATATGGTCATCCTGAGACAATGTAGCAAATGCCTTATGTTCACAAACAACCACTTAATCCTTAAAAAATGCAACCACAGTATGCAAGAGATGCACACACACACAATTTTCACTGGAGGCAAAAAAACAATATCAGAAACACAAACACACACACTACACACACCATGCAAAGTGTCCACTATACACATAGACCAACTTATACTAAATCACTAAAAAGCAATCCTGCTAAACCTCAAAAACTTCCTGATCTGACAAATGGCAATATCTATCCTCAGCAATCTCTAAAGTACTCATCAAAAGTAACACTAAACACCACATATATACCTGCACCCAGTGGAAAGTACAGTTGTGTACACTTACCATAAATGTAGACGTTCGAGTGTATTAATCTGCTGGCAGGTTACCCTCAGTCGGCCTGATTAGCAAAGTCTTGGGTCCTGCGTTGGTTGCTGTCCCTTCTTCCATGACGTCAGGTCATCAGGGGTATAAAACATGTAGCCGACACCATTACATCAGTTTTTCTTTCCCCAGATGTCAGGTGCCCCCCAAATGGGGAGCAAAATATATATATATATCAATAATTTAAAACACAAAAATATACCTCCAAACAAAAGCAAATACACCAAAAAGGCTTTTAAGTGTAGTAAAAGAAAGTAGAGGCATAGTAAGAGAAAAAACAGGGGGCTGGAGGGAGGGTAACCAGGACTGCAACAGTGAATACACTCGAACATCTACATTTATGTTAAGTGTACACAACTGTACTATGTTCTTCGTGTTTCACTGTTGCAGTCATTACATTTGAGTAGATTCCCAAAGCTATGGTTGGGAGGATGGATTTATACAGCATTAGGACCGGCTATAAGGCCCTGCAAAACAGCAGTGGCAAAGCCAGCTCTGGATTTGGAGAAAATTGGTAAATGATAATGCTTGGTGAAAGTATGAACTGAACTCCAGGTAGCAGCTTCTAGAATATCCCTGGTAGGAACACCTCTGAGAAAGGCTGTAGAAGTAGATGCAGCCCTAGTGGAATGGGATCTGATCCTCTGGGGGATAGGTTTTCCATGGTGCTTATAGCAGAAATGAATACAATGGCTTATCCATTTGGAAATGGTTTGCTTTGAAATAGCCTTTCCCTCTGCCCCTGCAGCAAATGCTACCAGCAGTTGTTCAGATTTTCTTCGAGATTTAGTCCTGTCCAAGTAAAATCTAAGTTGCCTGTGTACATCCAATGAATGCAGAAACCGCTCCCCCTTGCTCTGTGGATTGAGAAAAAAAGTTGGCAAATGAATGGACTGATTAAGAGCCACACTGGATACCACCTTGGGCATGAAGGATGGGTTGGTCCTGAGTGACACCCTGTCCGTATGAAAGATGATGAAAGGCTCCACTGCCATAAGGGCCTGTTCTAGCTGAAGTGATTGCTAAAAGGAAGGCTGTTTTCAAGGAAAGAAATTTTAAATCTGCAGTAGCAGATGGCTCAAAAGGAGGGAGAGTGAGTTTCTCCAATACAAAGTTAAGGTCCCAGGCAGGGGTTGGAGCTCTCCTGGGTGGCCTCAAGTTTTTGACCCCTCTGAGATACTGCTTTAGCAGGGGATGAGAGAAGAGGGTGGGGGGGTTCTGTGTTGTAATGAGCTAGAATGACTGAGGCATGGATTTTTATGGAAGAAAAAGACAGGCCCTTGTGAAGCATCTCAGTTAAGTATTGCAAAATCTGAGGTAAATTGGGCACTGCTGTGCTTATCCCTTGAGATTGATTCCAGGCACAGAATCTTTTCCATTTGTCAGCATAAGATTTTCTAGTACTAGGTATTCTCACCTCCAAAATGACATCCATCACAGGTTTGCTGAGGGATGCTAAGGGGGAATTTAAGTGATTAGCCAAGCTGCAAGATTCAATGTTTGGAGCGGAAGGTGCAGAATTTGGTTGTTCTGCTGAGACAGTAAGGAAGGTGTCTGAGGCAGGTGCCATGGATAAATTTGTGACAGACTGCGTAGGAGTGGGTACCAGTGTTGGCGAGGCCAGTCCGGAGCAATCAAAATCATTTTTGGTCTGTCCTGTTTGACTTTTAGTAGAACTTTGGAGAGCAGAGGCAGAGGGGGAAAGGCATAGAGTGATAGGTTTTCCCAGCTGAAGGACAGAGCATCCACTTTCCAGACTTTTTTGTGAGGAGTTCTTGTGCAAAATTTCTCCAACTGGTAATTCTGGGGTGAGGCAAAAAGATCTATGTCTGGGCTCCCCTATTCACGTGTCAACATGTTGAAAATCCGTGGTTCCACTTTCCATTCGTGTGGGTCCATGAGATTTCTGCTTAGTTCGTCTGCCAAAATATTCAGCTTTCCTGGCAGGAATTGAGCTTGTAGTTGTATTTGATAGCTCAAGGCTGTGTTCCACAATGCCATGGCGAGTCTGCAGAGGGGGTAGGAATGTGTACCCCCTGCTTGTTTATGTACCACATAACTGTGGTGTTGTCCGTCTTTACCATTAGTTGTCCTGGATGAAGGTGGTCCTTGAAGGCTGTCAGTGCATTTTGTACAGCTAGCATTTCTTTTTGATTGATATGAAGGTGCATTTGATTTGGGCTCCATTTACCCTGACTGCACTTCCCTGCCAGATAAGCCCTCCATGCATAGTCTGATGAGTCTGTAGTTAGGGTTTGGGTGGCAGGGGGTGGTGTGAATGGCAGTCCCTTGTTTTGGTGGCAGGCCTCTTCCCTTGTTTTGGTGGCAGGCCTCTTCCCACTATAAGAATTCTAGTTGCAGGCAAGGAATGATAGGAATCATTGTTTCCAGGCTGTGACAATGTTGACTCCATAAACTTTTTAAGTACCACTGAAGTTTCCTCACATGCAGTCTTGCATATGGAATTAGAAGAATGCTGGAGGCCATGAACCCCAAGGCTTGCAGTATTTGTCTTGCAGATAGCAGGGTTTTTGTGGCCACCTGTTTGAAGTAAGTCACCAAATGAAGTTGCTTTTCTGGCGTAAGGAAAGCCATCTGGGCAGTTGTATTCAAGTTTGCACCCAGGAATGTAATTTTTTGAGAGGGTACCAGTTGTGGTTGCTTTTCGTTTATGGTGTACCCTAGGCAAGTTAGAACCCTTTTTACAAATGCTAGATGTTTTAGAAGAATGGCCTTGTTTTCTGCCTGAATTAGACAATCGTCCAGGTATGGATATACTTGAATATTTGTTTGCCTGCAAAATGCAATTACTGGAGCCAGGCACTTTGTAAATACCCTGGGCGCAATAGATAAGCCAAAGGGCAGTGCAGAGAACTGATAATGCAAGTAGCCTGCTTTGAAACTGAGGTATCTTCTGCAAGATTCCCTGATTGAGATATGCAGGTAATCCTCTTTTAAATCTAGAGTTGCCAACCAGGCATCTTTGCCTAGCATATGAAGTAACTGGTGAAGAGTCAGCATCTTGAATTTTGGAATGTCCAGAAATGTGTTCAGCGTAGACAGGTCCAGAATTGGACGCCATGATTTGTCTTTTCCGGGTACCAGGAAAAGTCTGGAATAGAAACCTTGTTCCTTTTCCTCTTCTGGTACTAGTTACATTGCCCCCATGTTTAGGAGGGAAAGTACTTGTTTCTGAGCCTCTGCCAGTGATTTTGGGGGGCAGGTCTGGCCATCCGTTTGGAATTTGCAAACGTGTGGAAATGAAATCTGTATCCCTGGGACACTATATTTAAAACCCATTTGTCCTGGGTTATAAGTTGCCATTTTTTTTGCATGAAAAGCCAGTTTTCCCCCAAAGGGGCGGCTAAGAAGTAAGCGCTTGGTAATTTTAAAGGGAAGTCACTGAGACTGTTTACCATAGGGAGGTGTCTTGTTATTTCCAGATTTGGAAGCAGAAGCACCCCATTGCTTAGTTCTGAAAGTCCCTTGGGACTGAAACCTGGTTCTTTTGGAATGTCTGGGTTTGGCTTGAGTGGCTCTGGAAGGAACTGGAAAGGACCATTTCTTAGTAGGCCAGTGCCTACTAAATCTTGGAGGTTGTACTTGTAAGAAATCTTTCACAGTTTGCATAGATTTAGCTTTATCTTCCATCTTTTTTAGAACTTCTTCAGCCTTATTGCCAAACAGACGGTCCTGCTGCAAAGAAGCAAAGACCCAGTAACAGCAGCCCTGCAAGAGGCCTCCAAAGAATCAAAACCACATTGCAAAGTATGTTTTCCAACTTGTTCAGCTGAATGCAATAAATCCTGTAAATCCTTATTTTCCACTCAGTCATAAATCAACATCATTTTCTATTTAAGCAATCCCATGATATGCTGTTTAGCATATGGAATTGACAGTTTAAAGCCTTGACTGCCAAGGTGGCAGAAGTATAAACATTTTTACCCCATCTATCCAGCGCCCTGGAGTCTCTATCAGAAAGGGTAGGACTTTTAACAGTAGAAGCCTTAATGCCCTTGGGCCCCTGAGAAATTGTTTCAGGTTCAGCAACAGGATTTTTGAAAAGGAATTTGTGGGAATCAGGAACCCTGCAGTATCTGTCTGGCTTACAGGGGGGCCAGAGGCAGGGAATCAGGGGCCATACTGGATTCTGAAAACACATCATCAACAATGTCTAGTACAGGAGGTATAGCCAAAGGCCTATGCTGAGGAAGGAGGAGGGAATCCCTAAGCCTCTTTTTGGATTCAGAAAAATCCTGACTTTCCCAGTGGAAATGCTCCCTTAAGGTATGTAAAGTTTCCCCAAAAGAAAAATCCTCAGGGGGAGAAGCAGAAGGAATGGAATCCACTGCATCAGAGTCCTCTTAAGTAGGTATGGACAAATCCTGTTCATTAGAAGAGTCAGAAGAAACAGATTCCTGGACAAATCCTGTTCATTAGAAGAGTCAGAAGAAACAGATTCCTGGACAAATCCTGTTCATTAGAAGAGTCAGAAGAAACAGATTCCTGTTCAGAAGATCCATAGTCAAGTTCAGCCCTAGGCCTCTTGGGGGGGGGGGGGGTTGACTACCCTGATTAGAGTAATTAAATCTTCAGACATTTTGATCATTTGTTTTTTTTTTGGCATAGGGGCCTGAACATGTGGCCTGGGCATCAGTTTTTTAGACATAGATCAAGATTCTGACCTTAATATTGAAGGTAGTGTCGGTTTAATATGCAAATCTGTAGGCCTGAATACACCCTCAGAAGCCGGTGCCTGCACAGCAGCTCCAGGCCCATCCAAGGTAGAGACATCCACGGGTTCCATAGGTGAAGCATCTCGCAATATACCAGACTCCGAATGGGTCTCAGTACAGGCCTGCGAATCAGAAGTAGCAGGTATCAAGGGCTGCGAAAGCACCTCACTGAGTACCGGCAAACTGGCGATTGGCTTAGGAGAAGCATCGTCGGCAGTTTTGGACCTCTATGGCCTGTCTCTGTCTTTTTCTTTGTGTTTTTTCGGTATTCCGGTAGTTGGATGGCTAACCGACGTCATTTCTGGATAATTAAACAGAGAACCGAAATATTTAGAAGCAAAAATGTACCAATGACAGATAGTGCGCTGATTAAATAAAGCACAAAACCGACAGCAAGGTGCGTCGTGGTCAGGGCCTAAGCAAGGAATACAGTACAAATGAAAATCCTTATGAGGTATTTGCTTCCCACAAGTAATACAATTATTATCTTTTACTGACATCGGTAAGGAGCAAGAAAAAGTTTCCCCAATGGGATACTTAGCTTTTAGTTGAAGACTTCGGTTCTAAAACTCGAAAACGAAAATTTCAGGAGTCGGCCGACCGGCACTTGTGAACTGCTTCTGTTTCGGGCACCGCGGGGCAAGAAAGACTAATGTAATGGCGTCGGCTGCATGTTTTATACCCTTGACGTCCTAACGTCATGGAAGAAGGGACAGCAACTGATGCAGGACCCAAGACTTTGTCAATCAGGCTGACTGAGGGCAACCAGCCAGCAGATTAGCCAAATGTAATGACTGCAACAGTGAAACACGAAGAACATCCTGAAAGCAAGCCAACACATTATCTATGACTCTTGTCATAGGGGACTTCATTATATGACAAACACATTATCTATGACTCTTGTCATAGGGGACTCCATTATATGACAAACAGAAGCCCCACTCACCATAATGAACAAGCAGAAGACACAGCTTAGTTGCTTATCTTGAGACAGGATCCACCAAGTTAAGCACGCACTCAAGTCACTACATCACAGATCTCAGTATGACTCTGTCATAGTCCATGTGGGCATTAATGACCTGAGACGTACTTCCCTGGACTATATGAAGAGATACATTGTTGATCTCTCTGAATATATGTCTCAGACAGGTATGGGTCTTGCATTGAGCAGCATTCTACCTTCACCAAGGATAATATCACAGCACGAACATGATATGATTGACTTCAAAAATTGTTTTATTGTCTAGTGACTTCCCAGGGAGATTTAATATTTGTTAACATGGGAGGACATGGTTAACAAACTAGGTTGATTTGCAATGGACAGTCTGCATTTACCTCTCATAGGCTTCTAAATATTGGCTAAAACTTTATCCACCTCACAGAGCTTTTTTAGGCAATGCCAAAATTAACATACTTACCGACATAGCAAATAAAACCCAAAGAAACCTAATGGTGTTATTGCTAAATGTTAGGAGCCTAATCAAGAAACTCCACATCCTACAAGCTCTCCTCACTCTGGGGAATACAGACATCTGTGCCTTTACCAATACATGGATTAAATCTGTAGAAAGTACAATGGCAGTGAAAGGTTTCAGTGCCTTCCACACATGTAAACCATCAGCTGCAGAGACAGAGACAAAAGGTGGACAAATCTCAACCTATATTAGCAACAACCATAACCGTACTTTTTGCTAAACAGGATGATGCCCAGGAATTTATCCATGTGCAAATCACCACAGACAAAGACCCATACTATATTCTAGCAAGCTACAGGTCACCCTCTATGTCCCTAGAATCCTGTAGCTCATACCTAGACCTACAGGAGACACTCACCATTAAACCAAATACCTTACACATGGGAGGCTTTAACTACTCTCTATAAACTGGGAAGCATACACTGCCTACACTCTCATAATCACAGGTACAATGATCCCTGGACTTTATTAAGACAAGCCTACCTTCATCTGGCCAAGGCCTTTGATACCATTCCCAACTCAGGTATCATTGATAAACTCACTAAACTAGGCATCAATCCTTACATCACTAGATGGGTTGCAAACTGGCTCACAGGCAGCACCAACAGAGTGAAAGTTGCGGATTCCAAGTCAGACTGTTGACCACTCATGAGTGGAGTCCCACAGGGCTCGGTCCTGGGCCCTCTCCTGTTTGGGATCTAAGCCCAGGCCAACACAGAAGCACTCTGGCTGACCAAGTTTGCTAATTACTGCAAGCTAAGAGTCCTTATCAACTCCCCAAGTGATGTAGACATCCTACAAAAGGGCCTCTCTGAGACCAATGACTGGTGTTAAAACCACTGACTGAAGCTTAACGCCAAAAAATGCGTTATCATCCCCTTTGGAAAAAACTCAGTTCCCATGAATTACCACGTTGATGGGAGCCCACTGAAGACTGAAGGGGCCATAAGAGATCTGGGCACCCAGGTCAACAGCCACCTCATCTTCGACCACCACACTGTCACTGTGGTCAGAAAGTCCTTCTACGTGGCACATCTTATAACCAAAGGTTTCGCATCCAGGAAGAAAGAGGTCATCATCCCTCTCTACTCATCCCTCATTAGACCAGTCAACGAATATAATCCCCCATTTGGCATGTACCTGACCAGACACCTACAACAGCTAGAGAGGTCACAAAAATATCTCACAAAAAGGATCCTAGGTCTTAAGCACATATTCTACATGGACAGACTCAAGAAACTTCAGCTGTTCTCAGTCTGTTATCATCTACTTAGAGGTGATCTCTGCTCGACTTACAAAGCCATGTCCGACACAGCCCTACTTGAAATGCTACACCTAAGGAAATCCCAAACACCCCCATACCACATGCTCCTGAGATCACAACTTCATTACCACAATTAACAGAACATGCTGGAGGGACAAGTTCATCTCCGAAAGACTGCCCATAGTCTGGAATAAGCTTCCCATTCATGTCAAGCAGAGCATCTCGCTGGCCTTCTTCAACAAAAATCTTAATGAGTGGCTGGATAACAGAAAGTTCACCCCAGGGATCACTCCAGTTACCCTACTGGATAGGGACACTGTGAACTAACATCAGGCGTTATGGTGCCTGGGCAATTTTTTTGGGCTAGGCTAGTAAAGGCTCTAGGGCCATTAGCCTTTTATACACCTATGAAGCCTTTTACACACATATGAACCCATGAACAAACACCCTTGTCCCTATAGTGTGCATACCCGCTAGAGATTTGAACAAACTGTACCTGGTACTCAACAATATGGGATAGCACTCCCCCAGTGTCATGTCCTCACTGGTGGGGTCAAACCACATAGCGGTCTCCTTCGAAATAAAAATCAACTTGGTAACTTCTGTAAGTTAGGAACTATTCCAAAGCAAACATCCTATTAAGAGATCTCGAAATTCAATGCCTTTCCTAACCATGATTTCACAGCAATATATGCGGAATTGCTCACAGACACCCTGTACAACCATGTTCATAGGTAGGTACTAGGTTATTGGCCCTAGGGCCTATATAAGCCTAGCCAAAAAGGTACCCTGGCTTTCACCACCCAAGAAAATTATTTTCCTGTGCCCCTGTCGAGCAGAGCCACAGAAGTGATCCCCGGGGTGAATTTTCTATTTCCCATCCAGTCATTAAGATTTTTCTTGAAGAGTGCTAATGAGGAGCTCTGTTTGACATAGATAGTATTCTGTTCCAGAGTATGGGAAGTCTCTGGGACAGGAATCTATCCCTCCAACATGTTCTGTTTATTGTGGTGACAAGGTTTAGGTCCCTACAGCGTGTAGTTCGGAGGGATTGGGATTTCTTTAAGTGGAGCATGTCCAACAGCTCTGGTTTTAACATAGCTTTGTATGTTTGGCAAAGATCGCCTCTGAGTAGGCGATATGCGACGGAGTAAAGTTGGAGTTTTTTGAGACAGTCTGCAAAGGGCATCTGTTTGAGGCCAGTAATCCTCTTTGTGAGCTATTTCTGTGGCCTCTCCAGTTGTTGTAATGTCTTGTGAGGTACATAGCAAAAGGGGCACTGTACTCTTTAACAGGTCTAATGAGTGATGAGTAGAGGGGAACAATGACCTCTTTTTCTGGATGAGAAACCTTTTGTGATGAGGTGTGCCACGCAGAAGGATTTCCTGACCACTGTGGCAATGTGATTATCAAAGGAGAGACTACTGGCCATCTGTGTCCCAAGGTCTCTTATCACACTTTTGGTGTTAAGTATACTACCACTTATGTGGTAGTTCATGGGTACAGAGTTTTTACCAAAGGGGATGACAATGCACTTTTTGGCACTGAGCTTCAGGCCATGGCTTTAACACCAGGCATCTGTCTTTGTGAGGCCCTTTTGTAGGATGTCCACATCGTTATGAGTTTTGATTATGGCTCCCAGTTTGAAGTCATCTGCAAACTTTATTAGCCAAAGACCTTCTGTGTTAAGTCTGTACTTCAGAGAAGTATATACCAAACAGAAGAGAACCCAGGACTGAACCCTGTGGTACTCTACTTGTCACTGGTCTGAAGTCGGATTTGAAGTATGCTACTTTCATAGTGTGGGTTCTGTCCATGAGCCAGTTGGCAACCCATATTGTGAAATAGGGATTTATACCTAGTTTAGTGGGTTTATCTATAACTCCAGAGTGGGGGATGGTATCGAAAAGCCTTGGCGAGATCTAGATAGGCTGTGTGAACCACCTTACCCTTATCTATGGCTTTGGTGACGGCTTCAAAGAAGTCTAGCAGGTTTAGGAGACATGATCTTCCTTTTACAAACCCGAACTGGGTGGGGTACAGAGTTTGGAGATTACCAATGTCTTTGTTTATGAGTTCGATGATGATACGTTCCATGGCCTTGCAGACCAGGCTCGTCAGGCTAATGGGGTGATAGTTCCCGGGGTCTGTCGTGGCTCCCCCTTTCTGGAGTGGGATAACCATTGTGGTGCGCCATTCAGTGGGCACAAAGCCTGAGGTGAGGCTATGATTGAACATGGTACTTAGGTGGGGTGCCGGTTCATTCTGTAGTTCGTGCAGAATGCAGCTCGGGATATTGTCAGGTCCCATGGATGCTGTGTTCTTGGCTTTGGAGAGTGTTTTTTTTACTTGTGCAGCCGTGATTACAGGAACTTTGCATTCTTCCGGTATAGAGATGGGCCCTCTAGGGGGTGAGAGGGGAGTAAAGTTAGCACTGAACTTATTTACCAGGATGTTGGCAATATCAGTTGGTTCTGTATATTTAGTGCCATTGTGCCGTAACTCAGAGCAGATCTGAGTGTTGCCATTGAGATTCTTGATATAGCTATAGAATGCTTTGTGGTTATCTTTAGAGTCAGTGACAATTTTGTTTTCGTAATTAGCTTTGGAGGATTTTATGAGGGATCTCGGCTTCTTACTGAGGCTGACCAGGGAGCTCCTCCAGTCATGGGATTTTACTCTTTTTTGCAACAGTTTCTTTCTTCTGTTGCAGAGTTTGTTTATGGCAGAGGACCACCAGATTGGCTTCCTTTTTTTGGAGGATACCATCTTGGTTCTGTTAAGAATAGCACGATCCATGCACTCCTGTAAGTGCTTATAAAGTGCATTTGTGTAGGATTCAGCAGTCGTACCTCTATTGTTCGTCTGCATGGGTGTCATGAAGTTTGCCACTTCTGTCTTACGAAGTGTGAAGTTGGCTTTGGAGATGTTTTTTACAGTGGTTTCCCTAATGGGGGGTGGGGGTGGAATGTGGATGTCTACGGTGATTAGCTTGTGGTTGGATCTGACCAACGAGAAACTGACCTCTGTTGTGAAACACCAATCGCCCATGTTGGTAATGACCAGGTCTAGGATACTGCTGCCCCTGGTGGGGGTGTGAATAAGTTGATCCAAGGCTTTGGAATTTTTGAATTCCAGAAAACGTTGAGCAAAAGAGTTGGTACATGAGTAGTTTTCCCAGTTAATAGTGGGTTAGTTGAAATCGCCCATTATTAGGGTGTTGGATTGTACCCTAATACTTTTCAGTGTATCAAGGAATGAGGAGTGGGAATCCTGGGACATGGTGGGGGAGGTCTGTAGCAAGCTACAATTTGGATTGCGGTCTTGCCCAGAGTTAGTTGCATTTGGATAATCTTGGACGCATTATGCGGTGCAACTAGCCTGGAGGTGTGGATATCCTTAACAAATATGGACACGCCTCCGCCTTTAGTGCTTCAGTTCTGGTTAGGTGGCCGAAAGATGTGGTACGAATTATAGCCTGGTAATGCAGGGGTGCTCTCTGGAGCTTTGAACCAGGTCTCTGTCACTGCACAGATGTCGATGTTCTCCATTTTAAGGAGTGCCTCGAGTGAGTGCATTTTCAGGTTTAGACTTCTAGCACTGAGTTGCATTATCCTCAGATTTTGCTTGCTTGTACCTGTTACGGTGGTGAATTTGTCATTTGAATCTTGCCTAAAAAAGGCACTACAGGGGTGGCAAGAGCCATATGCAAATGGCTGTTTAGAAACTGTTATACCTACTAGAAATAAAATCAAGACAAACTCTAAAAATAAACCATACTGGTGGACTCCTAATCTTAACAGAGTATTTAACAAAAGGAAAATATCATGGCTAAAATCAGTAACAGCAACTCCAATAAGAACTGGAGCTCTCTAATTAAACTAAGCAGGAAACTCAGAGGGCTAATTAAGTCCAACAAGGCCATACATGAGGTCAAGATAACCTCACAAGCTAAAGACAACCACAACGCCTTCTACAGATATGTTTGTAACCTCAAAGGTAGCACACATCAGTGCGCCGAAGTGGTGGTCGATGGTGCCACCTTCACTGAGCATAGCGACATAGTGAATTTGTTGGCTGACAAATTCAGCTCAAATTTCACTCACACTCCCCCTACCATCCCTCATGAAATGCATACTACCATAACTCGATCACCCCAACTATTAACAGGGAGCAGGTCCTGGCAGCGCTCACCAAGGCCAAAAACACAGACTCAATGAGGCCCAAAAATATCCCAGGATGCCTCCTAAATAGCTTGAAACATGACCTATCAGAGCCACTTGAGTCACTTTTTAACTGTAGGCTTTGTACCATGAGAATGGAAGACTGCAAGTTATCCCACTTCACAAGGGTGGACCACCAACTGACCTTGCAGAGTGCAGACTTATTAGTCTGACTAGTTTAACATGCAAAGCCATGGAATAAATTGTCCTGAAAATGATCAACAAAAGCATAGGCAACCTTCAGACATTGAACTCAACCCAATTTGGCTTTGTCAAGGGAAGGTCATGCCTACGAAACATGGTGGACTACTTTGAGAAGGTCACCAAGGCAATGGATGAAGGGAAAACAGTGCCTGGCTAAGGTGTCTGATACAAAATCCCATTCAGGTATACTTGGCAAACCCATCAAATTGGGTATAAACCCAGACGATACTTGCTGGAATGCCAGATGACTCACAGACAGGATCCAGGAAGTCAGTATTGATGATACCACCTCCACTAAGAGACCAGTCACCAGTGGTGTACCTCGGGGGTTCCAAGATGGGATCATTCCAATCTCGCATCTACATCTCAAAGGCAAAGGCTAATGTCAAGGAACTTTGGCTGACCAAGTCTGAACATAAATGCAAATTGGGAGAAGTCAAATTCCGCCCATGACACAAACATCTTACAACAGGGTCGAACACAGACAATGACTGGTGCCAAAGTCACTGACTAAAACTGAATGCCAAGAAATGTATTATAGTGCCTTTTGTAAAAACTGTCACCCAGGCTAATTACTCCATCGATAAGACACCCCTAAGAGTCGACCAGATAGTCAGGGACCTGGGAACATATGTAGACAGTAGCCTAGCCTTTGACCAACATGTGGCAAAAGTACTATGAAAATCATTCTATGTCGCCAAATTTATGAGTAAGGGCATGGCATCCAGGTCCATGACACATTATTCAGCCCTTGTCAGACACATCATTAAGTATAATGCTCCTTTCAGCATGTACTTGACCAGTCATATGCAACAGTTGGAACACTCACAAAGGTTCATTACCAGAAAAATCTAGGGTATAAACACACTGACCCATAAGGATTACCTTAAAGCCCTGTCTCAATACTGTCTCCTACTGGTTACTCTGAGGTGGTCTATGCGTAACATACATGGCATCATTGGATCCAACTCTGTTGGACCTTTCGCACAATCACAAAATAAACAGCATCAGAACTACTAGATCCAAGAAATTAAATTTTGCTTGTGACATAAATAAGACATGTTTGTGAGACAGCTACGTGTCTCAGAGAATTCCCATGCTCTGGAACAGGCTCCTCATCTGTCGCTCGTTCAATAAGACATGTTGGTGAGACAACTACGTGTCTCAGAGAATTCCCATGCTCTGGAACAGGCTCCTCATCTCTCACTCATTCAATAAGACATGTTGGTGAGAGAGCTACGTGTCTCAGACAATTCCCATGCTCTGGAACAGGCTCCTCAACTGTCGCTCGTTCAATAAGACATGTTGGTGAGACAGCTACGTGTCTCAAAGAATTCCCATGCTCTGGAACAGGCTCCTCATCTGTCACTCGTTCAATAAGACATGTTGGTGAGACAGCTACGTGTCTCAGAGAATTCCCATGCTCTGGAAGAGGCTCCTCATCTGTCGCTTGTTCAATAAGACATGTTGGTGAGACAGCTACATGTCGCAGAGAATTCCCATGCTCTGGAACAGGCTCCTCATCTGTCACTCGTTCAGTAAGACATGTTGGTGAGACAGCTACGTGTCTCAGAGAATTCCCATGCTCTGGAACAGGCTCCTCATCTGTCGCTCGTTCAATAAGACATGTTGGTGAGACAGCTACGTGTCTCAGAGAATTCCCATGCTCTGGAACAGGCTCCTCATCTGTCGCTCGTTCAATAAGACATGTTGGTGAGACAGCTACATGTCGCAGAGAATTCCCATGCTCTGGAACAGGCTCATCATCTGTCACTCGTTCAGTAAGACATGTTGGTGAGACAGCTACGTGTCTCAGAGAATTCCCATGCTCTGGAACAGGCTCCTCATCTGTCGCTCGTTCAATAAGACATGTTGGTGAGACAGCTACGTGTCTCAGAGAATTCCCATGCTCTGGAACAGGCTCCTCATCTGTCGCTCGTTCATCTCCAATGCAAACAATAAGAAGACTTGGGGGTTTCATACAGATGCTTTAATACATAGAAATGGGTCCACTTTTACATTTTGAAATACCAAAATCTCGAGTTTTGAGTTACCGAACTCAAAACATCAAGATTTTGGTATCTCAAAACTCAAATGTGGACCAAAACAAAAAAACTAAAATAATGTGTTTGCAGGGGGACAAGCCCCCCTGCACCCCCCCCCAGTTAAACATACCAACTCTGAGATCGCACTACCGTGAAGAGAATGGTAAGTGCAACAGGAGCAATACCATTCTCTTCACTTTAGCGCAATCTCAGAGTTGGTATATTTAGGTAGGCGGGTGTGGGGGGTGCATGGGGGGGCTTGCCCCCCTGCAAACACATTATTTTAGCTGTGGCTTTTTATTTGGTCCACTTTTAAGTTTTGAGATACTGAAATCTCGATGTTTTTGAGTTCGGTATCTCAAAACTCGAGATTTTAGTATTTTATTTATTGCATTTGTTTACCGGGAAAGTCCACTGGGCCTAGGTGAGCCCATTTTCAGTGGCGGCCCAGGGAGAAAAGCTCTACATAAAAGTCAACATTACAGAAACACAAATATCAAAAATACAAATATCAAAAATGTAGCACTATTTACAGTTTTTTGCAATTCCATTGCAATTTTATGGTAGTCAATCGAGGATATTAACAAGTACTTTTGATCATATAGCTGCCATAGACATTACTGGTTGGGAGGCAGAAAAAACAGTAACATTTTATACAATTATTTACATGCATTTAAATCTGTGTAGGCAGTGTAGTAACAGTCATAGGTATGGCTGCAGACCTGCTAAGAGTGCATACCTGTAGCCCCAGAGACTAGGAGTAGTAAAAAGAGATGAACAGTTATTTTTGGCATGAGCATAACCAGCAGGTAGAGAGGTGTTGTCTGAGGGATTTTTTAAAGAGAGCAGGGTATGAGATGGAGGTTATTGAGGTTGGGAGGTATTTAAAAGTGGGCCCCATAGAAACACATCAGGATGGATAGCAGGATCTTTAAATATGAACAAACTAGTTAACAGACAGAGCTTACACACATACATACATGTTCACATCTCAACAGCTAAAGTAAATTTGTGTACACTTACCATAAATGTAGATGTTAGAGTGTATTCACTGTTGCAGTCATTACATTTGGGTAATCTGCTGGCAGGTTGCCCTCAGTTGGCCTGAATAACAAAGTCTTGGGTCCTGCGTCGGATGCTCTCTTCTTCCATGACGTCAGGTCATCAGGGGTATAAAACATGCAGCCAACTCCATTTTATTCCGTTTTTCTTGCCATAGATGTCAGGTGCCCCCCAAATGGGGAGCAAATATATATATATATATATATATATATATATATATATATATATATATATATATATATATATAAATAAACAGAAATATATGTAAATGCACTTTCAGCAACATAAACTTTACCTTCATCTAACAGCAAATACACCACAAAGGCTTTAGTATATAATGAAGGAAAGAAAAGGTATAGAAAAAAGGGGGATGGCAGGTGGGTAACCTGGACTGCAACAGTGAATACACTCGAACATCTACATTTATGGTAAGTGTACACAACTGTACTGTGTTCTTCGTGTTTCACTGTTGCAGTCATTACATTTGGGTAGAATCCCAAAGCTATGGATGAGAGGATGGAGCTAAACAGCAATAGGAGCGGCTATAAGGCCCTGCAGAACTGCAATGACAAAGCCTGCCCTGGATTTGGAGAAGAGAGGCAAATGATAATACTTTGTGAAGGTATGAACAGAGCTCCAAGTAGCAGCCTCTAGAATGTCTTTGGTTGGAACCCCTCTGAGAAAAGCTGCTGAGATAGAGGCAGCCCTGGTGGAATGAGATCTGATATCCTTGGGCACAGGTTTACCATGGTGCAGGTAGCAGAAACTAATGCAGTGGCTTATCCACTTAGAAATAGTCTGCTATGATATAGCCTTCCCCTCTGACCCTGTAGCAAATGCTACCAGTAGTTGCTTAGACTTTCTTAGAGATCTGGCCTTGTTCAAGTAGAATCTTAGTTGTCTGTGTACATCCAATAAATGCAGAATCCGCTCCCCCTTGTTCTGCGGATTTGGGTAAAAAGTTGACAGGTGAATTGTCTGGTTAACAGCCACACTGGATACCACCTTAGGCATAAAAGAAGGATTGGTCCTGAGGGACATCCTGTCCGGGTAAAAAGTAATAAAAGGCTCCACAGCCATGAGAGCCTGCAGCTCTGAAACCCTTCTTGCTGAAGTGACTGCCAAAAGAAAAGCTGTTTTCCAAGATAGAAATTTTATATCCGCAGTAGCTGCTGGTTCAAAAGGAGGCAGGGTGAGTTTTTCCAGCACAAAATTGAAGTCCCATGCAGGAGTTGGTGATCTTCTGGGAGCCCTTAAATTTTTGGCCCCTCTAAGATACTGTTTAAGCAGAGAATGAGAAAAGAGGAGAGGCTCTGTGTTGTAATGAGCCGAGATGGCAGAGGCATGGATTTTTATTGAAGAAAAAGATAGGCCCTTGTCAAGCATCTCAGTCAAATATTGTAAAACCTGAGGAATACTGGGCTTTGCTGTGTCTGTTCCTTGTGCTTGGTTCCAAGCACAGAATTTCTTCCATTTATCAGCATAAGATTTTCTAGTACTAGGCCTTCTGGCTTCCAAAATGACATCCATCACAGATTTACTGAGAGGTGTTGTTTGAATAATTAAATGATCAGCAATGCTGCAAGGTTCAGAGTTTGGAGCTGAGTGTGCAGAATTTGATTGTTCTGTTGAGACAGTAGATGAGGTATTTGAGGCAAGTGCCAAGGGGGAAGTTGAGACATATTCCTTAGAAGTGGGTACCAGTGTTGTTGAAGCCAGTCTGGAGCAACTAGGATCATTTTTGTTTTTTCCTGTCTGACTTTTAGTAAGACTTTGGAGAGAAGAGGCAAGGGGGGGGGAGGCATAGACTGATAGGTTTTTCCATGCTTTTTTGTGATGAATTCTTGTGCAGAATTTGTGCAGCTGATAATTTTGGGGAGAGGCAAATAGATCTATGTCTGGCCTCCCCCATTTCCGTGTTAACATACTGAAGATTTGTGGATCCAGTTTCCATTTGTGTGGGTCCATAAGATTTCTGTTTAGGTCACCTGCCAGAGTATTTTGTTTTCCTGGCAGGAATTGAGCTTGAAGATGTATTTGGTAAGTCAAAGCTGTGTTCCACAATGCCATGGCTAGTCTGCAAATGGGGTAGGAATGGGTACCCCCCCTGCTTGTTTATGTACCACATAACCGTGGTGTTGTCCATCTTTATCAGTAGTTGTCCTGGATGAAGTAAGTCCTTAAAGGCTGTCAGAGCATTCTGAACAGCTAGCATCTCTTTCTGGTTGATATGCAGATGCATTTGTTTTGGGCTCCATTTACCCTGAATGCATCTCCCCACCAGGTGGGCCCCCCAAGCATAGTCTGATGTGTCTGTAGTTAGAGTTTGGGTGGCAGGGGGTAGAGTGAATGACAGTCCCTTGTTTTGGTGACATGTCTCCGCCCACCAAAGAAACTCCTGTTGTAGGCAGGGAATGAGAGGAATCATTGTTTCAAGACTGTGACAATGTTGGCTCCATAAACTTTTTAGGTACCATTGAAGTTTCCTCATATGCAGTCTTGCATATGGAATTAGTAGAATGCAGGATGCCATGAACCCCAAAGCCTGCAGAATTTGTCTTGCAGATAACTTGGTTTTTGTTGCCATTTGTTTGAATTACATTGTCAGTTGCCTTTTTTTATCTGGCGTAAGGTAAGCCATCTGGGCAGTTGTATTCAAGCTTGCACCCAGGAATGTAATTATTTGAGAGGGTACCATTTGGGATTTCTTTTAGTTTATTGTGTACCCTAGGCATGTTAGAAGCCTTTTTACAAACGCCAGATGTTGAAGGAGAGTGTCCTTGTCTTCTGCTTGAATGAGATAGTCGTCCAGATAAGGATACATTTGTATGCCTCTGTCTGCAAAATGCAATTACTGGTGCCAGGCACTTTGCAAAGACCCTGGGCGCAGTAGATAAGCCACAGGGCAGTGCAGAGAATTGGTAATGCAAAAAACCTGCCTTGAAGCGGCGGTATCTTCTGCATGATTCCCTTATTGGGATATGCAGGTATGCCTCTTAAGTCTAGAGTTACTAACCAAGCGTTTCTGCGCAGCATAGGCAGTAGCAGTTGTAAAGTCAGCATTTTGAATTTTGGAATGTCCAAGAACGTGTTCAAAATCGATAAATCCAGTATTGGACGCCAAGAATTGTCTTTTCTGGGTACCAGGAAAAGTCTTGAATAAAAACCTTGTCCTTTTTCCTTTTCTGGTACTGGTTGAATAGCCCTGATATCCATGACGGACATAACTTGTTTCTGAGCCTCTGCTCACTGACTTTGTGGTAGATCTGGCCATCTGTTTGGCATTGGCAAAGTATGGAAATGAAATCTGTACCTGGGATACTATGTTCAATACCCACTTGTCCTGGGGAATTAACTGCCAATTTTGAGCATGAAGTGCTAGTTTCCCCCCCAAGGAGGCAGATACGTGCATGGTGATGGTAGAGGAAAGTCATTGAGACTGCTTACTGTAGGGTTGTCCTTTGTTTCCTCCAGATTTGGAGGTGGAGGCACCCCATTGTTTAGACCTGTAAGAACCCTGTGATTGGAATCTGGAGCCTTTTGAGCACCTGGATTTGCCTTGAGTGGCTCTGCTAGACACAGGAAAGGACCAATTTTTAGTAGGCCAGTGCCTACTGAACCTGGGTGGTTGCACTTGCAAGAAATCTTTTACAGTTTGCATAGATTTAGCTTTGTCTTCCATTTTCTTTAAAACCTCTTCTGCCTTATTACCAGAGTGTCATGCTGCAAGGGAGCATCCAACAATTTAGCTTTAACATGATCAGGCAGATTTTGCTCCTTGAGCCAGGCATGCCTTCTAATCACAGATCCAGTAACTGCGGCCCCGCAAGAGGCCTCCAAGGAATCAAAACCACATTGCAAAGTATGCTTTCCAACTTGTTCTGCTGAATGCAATCATTCTTGTAACTCTTTACTTTCCACACAATCAGAAATCAACATCATTTTCTGTTTCCGTAGGCCCATAACATGCTGTTGATATTTAAGCATATGAAACTGGCAGTTTAAGGCTCTGATTGCCAAGGTAGCAGACGTATAAACCTTCTTTCCCCATCTATCCACCGCCCTGGAATCTCTATCAGAGGGGGTAGGATTTTTGGCTGTAGAGGCCTTAACACCCTTGGGATCCTGTGAAATAGTCTCTGGGTCAGCAGCAGGATTTTTGAATAGAAATTTGTGGGAGTCAGGAACCCTGTAATATCTGTCTGGCTTACTAGGAGCCGGAGGTAGGGAATCAGGAGCCATGCTTGATTCCGAAAACACATCATCAACAATGTCTAATACAGGAGGTATAGCCAAAGGCCTATGCTGAGGAAGAAGAAGGAAATCCCTAAGCCTCTTTTTTGATTGAGAGAAGTCCTGACTCTCCCAGTAAAAATGTTCCCTTAAAGTATGCAAAGTTTCGCCAAAAGAGTAATCCTCAGGAGGAGATGCAGATGGGATGGATTCCTCTGCATAAGAATCCTCATAGGGTGGAATGGAAAATTCCTGATCAGAAGAGGAATCAGAAGAAATGGAAATCTGATCTGAAGATTCATAATCAGTGTCTTGCCTAGGCCTCTTAGCAGGAGGGGGCGGGGTTGGGAACCCCTGATCAAGGTAATTAAGTCCTCAGACATTTTGATCATCTGTTTTTTAGGCATAGGAGTCTGAGCACGTGGCTCATGCGTCGGTTGTTTAGACACAGAACATGCTTTTGACCTTGTTTTTGAGGCTGGCGTCAGTTTTATATAAAAATGTTGAGGCCTGAAAACACCCTCGGAAGCCGGTGCCTGCTCAGCGGCTCCGGACCCATCCAAGGGAGAGACATCCGCGGGTACAATACTCTGAGAATCTCATGGCATACCGGACTCCGAATGGGTCTCGGTAGAGGCCTGCGACTCAAAAGTAGTGGGTATCAGGGACTGCGAAAGCGCCTCACTGAGTACTGGCAAACGGGCGACTGGCTTAGGAGAAGCTTCATCGGTTTTGGACCTCAACGGTCTGTCTCTGTCTTTTTCTTTGCGTTTTATGTGAACTGCAGTAGTCGGATTGCTAATCGACGACATTTCTGGATAATTAAATCTTGATCCAAAATATTTAGAAGCAAAACTATACAGACGCTTAATAGTGCATTGGTTAAATCTAGCACAAAACCGACATCAAGGCACGTTATGATCTTGGCCTAGACAAGGAACACAGTATAAATGAAAATCCTTATGAGGTATTTGCTTCCCACAAGTAATGCAGTTATTAACTTTTACTGACATCGGTAAGGAGCAAGAAAAAGTTTCCCCAACCGGGTACTTAGCTTTAGATTAAAGACTTCAGTTCTGAAACTCGAATGCGAAAATTCCAGGAGTCGGCCGACCGGCACTTGCGAACTGCTTCTGCTTCGGGCACCGCACGGCAAGAAAGACTGAATAAAATGGTGTTGGTTGCATGTTTTTTACCCCTGATGACCTGACGTCATGGAAGAAGAGACAGCAACCAATTCAGGACCCAAGATTTTGTTATTCAGGCCGAATGAGGGCAACCTGCCAGCAGATTACCCAAATGTAATGACTGCAACAGTGAAACACAAAGAACATCTACAAAATGGCAGTCAGGCTCAGTATTTATACTCTAGTGCATGCCCTTGGATAGCTTCTTAAAGGTATATACACACTCACTGATCTACACCATCCATGTGAAGCATAATCCATCCCTAACCATATTCAACAGTAACCTTGACCAATGGATGGGAGATCAGAAATTCTCATCCCCATCTCTCTGACAGGCGGACACAGTAATGCCTAATCTAAGATATCCCTCCATAACCTATAGGAACTTCCTAACATACCCCCTTCTAATAAATTCCTGTGATACATAGGGACACAACTGGACTGGATAGCATGGCCAGGCTTAGAAAGGACCTGGTGGTTGTTAGGTTCATAGGTAGGTACTAGGCTATCGGCCCAAGGGCCTACATAAGCCTAGCCACAAGGTTCCCTGGCTTACGCCACCCAAGAAAGCTATTTTCCTGTGCCACTGTTGAGCAGAGATACAGAAGTGATCCCCGGGGTGTATTTCCTATTTCCCATCCACTCAAGATTTTTCTTGAAGAGTGCTAATGAAGAACTTTGCTTGACATAGATGGGTAGCCTGTTCCAGAGTACAGGAAGTCTCTGGGACAGGAATCTATCCCTCCAGCATGTCCTGTTTATTGTGGTGACAAGGTTTAGGTCTCTAGAGCATGTAGCAATGAGGGATTGGGATTTCTTTAGGTGTAGCATGTCCAACAGCTCTGGGTTTGGCATAGCTTTATATGTTAGGCAGAGATGACCTTGGAGTAGGCGATATGCTATGGAGTAAAGCTGGGGTTTTTTGAGGCAGTCAGTGTAGGGTATTTGTTTGAGGCCAGCAATCCTCTTTGTGAGGTACTTCTGTGGCCTTTCCAGCTGCTGCAGATGTCTTGTGAGGTACATTCCAAAAGGGGCATTGTACTCTATAATGGGTCTAATGAGTGTCGAGTAAAGGGGAACAATTACCTCTTTTTTCCTGGATGAGAACCCTTTTATGATGAGGTGTGCCACATAGAAGGACTTCCCGACTACTGTGGCGATGTGACTATCAAAGAAGAGACTACTACCCACCTGGGTCCCAAGGGTCTCTTATCACGGATTCGGTGTTAAGTAGATTGCTGCCTTTGTGGTAGTTCATAGGTACAGAGTTTTTACCAAAGGGGATGACACTGCACTTTTTGGCATCGAGCTTGAGGCTCTGACACCAGGCAGCTGTCTCAGTGAGGCCCTTCTGTAGGATGTCCACATCATTTGGGGACTTGACTATGGCTCCTAGCTTGCAGTCATCTGCGAACTTCATTAGCCACAGGCCTTCTGTGTTAGCCTGTACTTCAGAGAAGTAGATACCAAACAAGAGAGGTCCCAGGACGGAACCCTGTGGTACTCCCCTTGTCACTGCTTTGAGGTCAGATTTGGAGTCTGCAACTTTTACAGTGTGGGTTCTGTCAGTGAGCCAATTGGCAAGCCATCTTGTGACGTAGGGATTTATACCTAGTTTAGTGAGTTTAGCTATAATTCCAGAATGGGGGATGGTGTCGAAAGCCTTGACGAGGTCAAGATATGCTGTGTGAACCACCTTACCCTCATCTAAGGCTTTGGTGACTGCCTCAAAGAAGTCGATCAGGTTCAGGAGGCATGATTAAGAAGTTATGTACCTACCATAACGTTCCATGCTAGTTGTCTTCTCTCGCCTTCGTTCTTGCTGGATGGGTTCGGAACAGATCCTCGGCTCCGACTCGGCACTTACTAAGCTCGAGAGCTAATTTTACCAGCTCGAGGCAACCCTATATCCCATGATGCAAGGCGGAGACTACCCAGATCTTGTTTGGTAGCTAAAGAAATTATGCAATATATTCTTCCAACTGGAGAGGAGGAAGAAAAAGTAACAATACTAAAAATGACAATCATAATAATCATAATCCTCTGAAAGGGATCAACCTAATCTAGTGACACTAGAAGCTGATTAGCTAGAAAAAAGGCTAAAACCTCTTAAGAGAAGAGGCATAATCTTCTCGGTCTGACCAGGCTAGGGTGATGGAGGGCGGGATGCAAGAACGAAGGCGAGAGAAGACAACTAACATGGAACGTTATGGTAGGTACATAACTTCTTAATGTTAAGTTGTCAATCTCGCCTTCATTCTTGCTGGATGGGACCGCGTCCCTAGCATCTCTATCCTGGGTGGCTCAATGGAACAGACTCTTGAGAACGGTGGAACCAAAATTCGCTCCGTCTCTGGAGGCCAAGTCTAATTTGTAATGTGAAACAAAGGTATGAGGAGAGGCCCATGTGGCTGCTGCGCAAATAGTGTCTATTGGAAGTCTAGCCTCAAAAGCTGTAGATGTAGCTAGAGCTCAGGTAGAATGGGCTTTTGGCCTAGAAATCAACTCTTTGCCTCTGAGCTGATAAATGTAAGTAATCACAGAAGACAGCCATCTAGATAAAGTCACCTTGGAGACTGGAAGGCCTTTCCTGTTCTCTGCATAGGATAGAAACAGTTGATCAGATTTCCTAAAATGTTTAGTTTTGTCCAGATAATATCTGAGTTGGCGATGAACATCAAGACAATGTAGTTTTTGTTCCGCTCTATCAGAATAATTTGGGAAAAAAACTGGAAGATCAATGGATTGATTTAAGTTCGTCTGCGATGCCACTTTGGGTAAGAAAGACGGATTTGTCCTTAGAGATACCCTGTCTTTGTGGAAGATTAAGTAGGGAGGACGAATGCAGAGAGCATGAAGCTCAGATACTCTCCTGGCAGAAGTAATGGCGACTAGAAAGAGTGTCTTCCAAGAAAGAAATTTCAATGAACAGGCAGCCGCAGGTTCGAAAGGGGGAAGAATCAAGGATGTTAAAATTAAATTTAGATCCCACTGTGGTGGGGGGGTCTCTAATCGGAGGTTTAAGTAAAAAGATACCTCTAAGGAATGCCTTGCAAAGTTTATGTGACATAATGTTGTGGTCCAAAAAGCCTATATGAAAATTCGAAATGGCTGCCAGCTGAACTTTTACTGTGGAGGAAGAAGATCCTGAATGAAAAATCTCAGCTAGGAAGTCCAAGACCGAATGAATCGAAGCAGTTTTGCCCAGAAGGAGAAACGTTGCCATTTACTAGTGTAAATCCTTCTGGTGGAAGATTTAAGGGAAGCTACTATGATATCCCGGACGGGATTAGAAATCATAGGAAGCCTGGCTAAGGATGGAAGTGGAGCAACCAAGCAGTGAGGTTGAGAGAAGGTATGGATTGGTGCAGCTGCCCAGACTGGTGGGTCAGAAGATCTGGAACCGGGTCCAGATGCCATGGCTGTACCAAGAGATAACGATGTAGGAACGGAAACCATATCTGTCTAGGCCAATATGGGGCAATGAGAATCAAATTGGCTCTCAAGGCGGTTGCTTTCTGAATTACTTGAGGTGTCAGAGGAAAGGGGGGAAAGGCATAAAGAAGTCCCCGGGGCCAATCTTGGGATAGAGCGTCTCTGGGGGGGATGGTCTGGAAGGGGGAAGAGAGAGAAGAAGTCTGGGCATTTGCTGTTTTGAGGTGTAGCAAAAAGGTTGCAGCAAGGAAGGCCCCACTCCTGAAAAATATCTTCCGTCACTGATTGTTTGAGAGACCACTCGTGAGGCATGAGAATAGCTCTGCTCAACCTGTCCGCTATGATGTTGGATTTCCCGGGGATATGCGTTGCTATCAGAAACCGCTGAGAAGAGATTGCCCACTGCCAAAGCCTGAGAGCCTCTCGACACAGTGGATAGGACTTGGTTCCGCCTTGTTTGTTGATATACCACACTACGGACATATTGTCCATTTGGACTGCAATAGTTCCCAGGGTAAGAGAGTCGTTGAGGGCTTGAAACGTTAAAAGCACTGCTCTCATCTCTAGGCCATTTATGTGCAGGTGGTATTCGAAAGGTTGCCAAGTGCCATGGACCATCCTGCCCTGATAATGCCCCCCCCCACCCGATCAGGGAGGCGTCCGATGTAACCGTGGTGACCGGGGCAGCCGCCATAAGACCCAATACTTTCAGAGCAAATCTGGCCTGAATTTTGTTGCTGAGAAGAATCACCTGGACGTGACTTTGAATGTCCAAGATCCTTTGGTCTGTTAACTTTGCTGAAAGTTGTATGGTCTCCAATTTTGCGCCTATAAAAGTAATAGATTGACAAGGCAACAAGGCAGATTTTTCGAAATTTATAGAAATCCTTAGCCCTCTGCAAATGTGAATGGTGTAATCTCTGGCTTGGAGAAGTTGATGCCTGGTCGTGGCAGTGAGGAGCCAGTTGTCTAGAAATGGAAACACCTGGAATCCTTGACGTCTCAGGTGAGCCGTAACCGCTGCCATACATTTGGTGAACACTCTGGGGGCTGTAGTGAGTCCAAAGGGCAGGGCCCTGAATTGGAAGTGACTGGTCCCCAGCCGAAAGCGGAGAAACCTTCTGGAGCGCCTGTGAATTTTTATGTGATAGTACGCATCCTGAAGCTCTACCGAGCACATCCAATTGTCCTTGCCCAGAAAGGGTAGAATGGACTATAGCGTGACCATCCGGAATCTTGTTTTCTTTACAAACTTGTTTAGTTTGCTGAGATCTAATATTGGTCTCCAGTCCCCTGTCTTTTTTGGTACTAAAAAGAACCTTGAGTAGATTCCGGATCCTATTTGGTCTGCTGGGACTGGCTGGATGGCTCTTTTTGCTAGCAGTTTTGATATCTCTGGTACTGCTAGTTCCCTTAGACCGGGTGGAACGTCCGGAAGGGTTCCCTTTTGCTGAATTGGGGTTTGAATAAAGGGAATTTTGTAACCCTCGGATATAATCGACTGTACCCATTTGTCTTGAGAAAGGGAAAGCCAGGCTATTGGGTACAGCGATAATCTTCCCCCGACTGCCTCCGAAGGTGGACAATCGGGCAACATCTCAGGGATGCTGGAAGGGTTTGTCAGAAAGAGGCTCTCTGCTACCATGATTCTGCGGACCCCCTCTGCCCCTAGGTCGGCGTCTGTTGTTGTTACCCCCTCTGCCTCTGGGGGTAAACTGACCTTGTGCGTCAGGCATGACTCCTTGAGATTTGCGGAACCACATTTTCCCTCCCTTCTGACCTTTTGGGTAAGGTCTTGAAGGGGTGGAGAAACGGACTCCTACGGCAGAAAGAGTCTTGCCATCTTGTTCGCATCTAGTCAAGGTGTCTTTCACTTGAGGTCTGAACAAGGTCGAACCATCAAAAGGGGAGTTTGTGAAGGACGCCTTGAAGGGGTCTGCAAAATTACAAAGCCGCATCCAGGATTGACACCTTAAAGCCACTCCTGTGCCTGCGGCCCTAGTCGCTCCATCGGCTGCATAAGAAATGAGCCGCATGGAGGAGTTAACAATGGAGTTTAGGATTCCTAGCTGTGAGCTAATCTTATCCTGAGAGCCAGCAGCTGACGGATCCTGTAAAAGTTCTCCCAACTCTTTAAGAACATCTCTTTGAAGGCGGGTGAAGTGACACAAGTAGTTCAGCGATCGCATGGCAAAGGTCGCTGAAGAAAAAATCCGCTTGCCGTACCTGTCCATAGTCCTAGAATCCTTGTTAGGAGGATGGACAGGTACTGAAGGATCAGCTAGTTCCTTTTTGGTTGCTGCAGCCGCCACCATGGCATCAACCGGGACACCTTTTGTCAAATATTGCCTATCAGGTGGGGCCGTAATGAATTTAGAAGGCCTCCGAGGAATAGGTACCACCGAATCCGGGGCCATCCACGCCTTCCAAGCCACCACATCCATAAGAGGGTCGAAAGGCGGAGACACCCAGGAGGTGGAGGGTCGAGATCCGAATGCCTCCAGGTATACTGACTCGTCCTCAGAAGGATTAAGGGAAGGCCAGTTCCCCCTCTGCTTAAGGAGTTCAAGGATGTCTGAGAAAGAGACATCCTCAGAGGAGGACCTTGGGGATCCCTCCGACTCATCCAAGTCAGTATCAGATGTAATAGACTCGGGGGGAGTCTAGATGTTTCCTCTTACATGTCCTCTTACGGGGAGGCTCACCTGACGGATCAGGAGAAGCCTCGGAAGAGGAAGATATTCCCAATGGGGAAACCTGAGGCGTTGGATCTCTGGGTCCGGGAGCAAGGGAGTGGGAAGAGACGTCAGCAGGCACTGTAGTGGGAGGAGCTGATGGAACTGACCGTTGACTACGCCCAGGGGCTAGTACACTCCTCATCACCTCGAAGGCTCCCCCGTCAGAGAGGCCAGAAGGTTCCCGCTCCGAAGAGATAGGAACTCCAGGCCTCACTGAGAGGGAAGGCTCCGAGGCAGATGTCGGGGCTGAGCTCACCAACGCCGAAGCCCAGAGAGGGAGAACGGGGTCGGACAAGGGTCCGATGCCACTCGCCCCCTCGGAGAAAACGAGAGAGACCAGACGCCCGGATCCCTCCAATGAAGGCCTCAAGGAGGAAATCGGAGCAGAGGACGACGGAGCCGAAAGGGGTGGTATCGGCTCCGAAGCTACAACAGTCACGGCTCCGAGGAGCTCCGGCTCCGAGCTCTGTAAGAGAGTCGAAGGAGGAATGTTAGGTGGATGTGAGATAGTTACCGTCTGCTGAGACGGGCTATGGAGCATTTGGGCCAATGCCTGAGACTTTAATAGTCTACTCACCACTCTCTCGAGGTCGTGATCAGACAGCCTGGACGACCGAGAAGAACGGCTCCGATGGCTCCGCTCCGAGAGCAGGGGCGATCTTGGAGCCGAACGTATCGATTCCAATGAGGGGGATCGTGATCTCTTTTTAGAGACAGGTGGAGCCGAAGGAGCCGAGGATACGTAGGCTCCAGCCGGAGCCGACACTGAGTGCCCAGATCTGGCAGTATCGGTGCCGGATGGAGCCGATACTGTGACTTCTAAAAGGGAAGGATCGGCTCCAGCCGGAGCTGATCTCGACACTGAAGAAGAAGAAGAACCAGTAGCCGATGGCTTGGGACTTGAAGCCTAAGGCTTAACTGGTTTCGAGGGCTTCCCCGGAGCCGACTTAGTCGGGGAGCTCTCAGGCTTTAATAAGCCCCTCAATATTAATTTATTTCTGTGCTCCTGCAGGACTCTTGGGCTGAAGGCATGACAGATAGCACAAGAGTCCTGCAGGTGCAGAGGTCCCAGGCAGTCAACACAAGAAGTGTGACCGTCTGTCAGAGACATCTTCTGACAGCACGAGTCACACTTCTTGAAGCCTGAGACCTTTGTGTCCTTCGACATAGCTGTGTCGAGGAAACACAAGTAACAAGGAAACACAGACACACACACAAATAACACCCAATCCAATAATCTAAAACTAAACAGGGATACAACACACTCAAACACACACAGAATCCCTGACAGGAAAATTAGGAAAGGGGAAGGTCTAAGGCCTAACCTAGGGAAGGGGATAAATAACCCGAAAAAAAGGGAACACTAACGGGAATAGGGTTAAATTAAACATTAAGGTTCACAAAACAACTAAGGTAATTAAATTTAAAAGGGATGAGACTAAAAGTCTTAATTTGAAGAAAACTTACCTAGAGCTGGTAAAAGAGGCACCTCGTAAGCGAAGCGGCAAGCGAGATCTGGGTAGTCTCTGCCTTGCATCATGGGATATAGGGTTGCCTCGAGCTGGTAAAATTAGCTCTCGAGCTTAGTAAGTGCCGAGTCGGAGCCAAGGATCGGCTCCGAACCCATCCAGCAAGAATGAAGACGAGATTGACAACTTAACATCTGCCTTTCACAAACCCATACTGGGTGGGATCCAGAGTTTGGAGGTTACCAGTCTTTGTTTAGGAGTACCATGATGATACGTTCCATGGCCTTGCAGACCATGCTTGTCAGGCTAACAGGTCGATAGTTCCCGGGATCAGTGGTGGCTCCCCCTTTGTGGAGTGGGATAAATGTTGCTGTGCGCCATTCCGTGGGCACAAAGTCTGATGCAAGGCTATTATTGAACATGGTGCTTAAGTGGGGAGCCAGTTCGTTCTGAAGTTCGTGTAAAACGCAGCCTGGGATGTTGTCCGGTCCCATGGATGCTGTGTTTTTGGCTTTAGAGAGTGCAGCTTTTACCTGCGTAGTTGTGATTACAGGGACTCTGCATTCTTCCTGTATAGATATGGGCCCTTTAGGGGGGGGGGTAAAGTTAGCACTGAACCTATCTGCCAGGATGTTGGCAATATCAGTTGGTTCTGTAATTTTCTTGCCTTTGTGCTGTAACTCAGAGCACATCTGGATGTTGCCATCGAGATTCTTGACATAGCTATAGAATGCTTCGTGGTTGTCCTTGGAATTAGTGGTGATTTTGTTTTCATAGCTAGCTTTGGAGTATCTTATAAGGGATCTCAGCTTCTTACTGAGGCTGACCAGGGAGCTCCTCCACTCATGGGATTTTACTCTCTTTTGCAACAGTTTCCTCCTTCTGTTGTACAGTTTGTTTATGGCAGGGGACCACCAGAATGGCTTCCTTTTTTTTGGAGGATAGCGTCTTGGTTCTGTTTGGGATAGCACGATCCATGCACTCGTGTAAGTGCTTATAGAGTGCATCTGTGTAGGATTCAGCAGTTGTAACTGTATTGTCCATCTGCATAGGTGTCATGAAGTTCACCACTTCTGTCTTAAGAAGCATAAAGTTGGCTTTGGAGAAAATTTTTACTGTGGTTTCCTTATTGGGGGGTGGGGGCGTGATGTGGATATCAAGGGTGATTAGCTTATGGTCGGATCGGACCAACGAGGAGTTGACTTCAGGTGTGGAACTCCAGTCACTCATGTTGGTAATGACTAGGTCTAGGATATTGTTGCCCCTGGTGGGGGTGTGGATAAGTTGATCCAGGGCATTGGAGTTTATGAATTCCAGAAAGCGTTGAGCTAAGGAGTTGATACACAAGTAGTTTTCCCAGTTAATGGTGGGGTAGATGAAGTCACCCATTATTAGGGTGTTTGGTTCAACCCTAATATTTTCCAGTACATCAAGAAAAGAGGAGTGGGAATCCTGGGGCATGGTGGGGGATCTGTAGCAAGCTACAATTTGGATTGCAGTTTTGACCAGAGTTAGTTGCACTTGGATAACCTTGGATGCATTATGCTGAGCAACTAGCCTGGAGGTGTGGATATTCTTAATGAATATGGACACACCTCCGCCTTTGGTGTTTCGGTCCAGGTTACATGGCCAAAAAGTGTGGTGCGAGTTATAGCCTGGTAGTGCAGGAGTGCTCTCTGGAACTTTGAACCAGGTCTTAGTCACTGCACAGATATTGATGTTCTCCATTTTAAGGAGTGCCTCGAGTGAGTGCATTTTGAGATTTAGACTTCTAGCATTGAGTAGCATTACCCTCAGTTTTTGCTTGCCTGTTCCTGTTATGGTTAGCTTAGTATATACCTATAAAACTATGATTCTATGTGCTTTGCACCTTAGTATAAAGTTACAAATATCTCTGCATGGAAATTGGCAAAGCAAATGAGGTGACCCCACTTTAAAATCCCCTCTGTCCTTCATCACCTGTGATGGCCATAGTGCTGAAACATACAGGGACCCACACAGACTATAAACAGGCACCCGGAACCTTTCAGGCATGTAAATCATCACTGTCAGATGATGTACTCACTGACATGCTAGATGCATCTGCAGAATAACCATAGTCTGCAAACATCTTCTCCAGAGCACTGCTAGTGTTCTGAAATATTTGAACTCTACCTGCTCCAATAAAAGTCTGGAATATCATACAATAAATGAATACAACAGAAATAACAATGGGGAAATTAAAATACTTACTACCTCAATGATGCAAATACTAGCCAATTTTCTTCTAACTGCTTCCCAGTAATTTACCAGAGTCTGGCAGTTAAAGCAGAACACGAAGGGTATGAGGTATTAATGAGATGCTTTCTGTAGTTCAGGACAAATTCCCTCAGCCTCCATTTGCCTACTGTGTGATCCTGAGCAAGTCATTTAACCAAGCAGTGGTCTGGGCAACTAGGAAGCTGGACTACGCTCCTTAATGGTCTCTTTGACAGCACTCCTAGTAATTACATGTGAACCTGAATCCTGATGATATGTGGTGCATGACAACACAATGTGGACACTGGGGTCCCACTGTATTACCAAATACACAGAGTCAGCTGTAGCCCTGCCTGGAGCACGTTTAATATTTTGCACACTAAATTGTTTTTCTTAATATTTAGCCTGGCTATATAGCATACAAGAATAAAGCTATGACTATGACAAACATGACCCAAGTTCAAGCAGCAGCTTAGGAAATGAAGAGCCAGGCAGTCAGGTGAAACTGTTAGTAAGCAGCTGATTCTGGATCTCCCATCTTGAGGGTAGGAAGAGCTGACTTCCAGCTGGCCAATTGCCACCAAGCATGAGGAGGCCTCTCTGGCAATGAAATGGCCAGGAAAGTACAGTTGTGTACACCTACCATAAATGTAGATGTTCGAGTGTCTTCACTGTTGCAGTCATAACTGTAGGGTGATCCTGCTGGCAGGCAGCCCGAGGTCGGCCAGAATTCCAAAGTCTGGGTCCGGCGTCGGCTGCTCGAGCAAGAACCCTGACGTCAGAGCGCAGAGGTATAAAGCTGGCAGCCGACGCCATCTTCTCCAGCCTTTCTTGCCCCAGATGTCAGAAGCCCCCCAAAACACCAAAAGGTGTCCAAAGAGGAACACAAATACACCACAAAAGAAGTGGAAGAAAAAAACAACAAAAATAAGAGGGGACTGGTGGGAGGGAAACACCGACTGCAACAGTGAAGATACTCAAACATCTACATTTATGGTAGGTGTACACAACTGCACTATGTTCTTCGTGTTTCACTGTTGCAGTCATAACTGTAGGGTAGAATCCCAAAGCTGTGAAAGAGGGAGGGGGTTACGCAGAAGAAGGGGCAGCTAGAAGACCCTGCAAAACAGAAGAGGCAAAACCTGCCCTGGACTTAGAGTACAAAGGGAGATTATAGTGCTTAGAAAAAGTATGCACTGAACTCCAAGTGGCAGCTTCCAAAATGTCCTTGGTAGGAACTCCACTGAGAAAAGCTGCAGAAGTGGCAGCTGCTCTAGTAGAATGACTTCTAACAGAACCTGGAATCTGTTTCCCATAGTAAGAGTAACAAAACTTTATTCCATGAGCAATCCATTTGGAAATAGTTTGTTTAGAGATAGCTTTACCTAGAGAACTGGAAGCATAAGAAATAAGCAATTGTTCAGATTTTCTGAAGTCTTTAGTTTTGTCCAGGTAAAATCGAAGTTGTCTGTGTACGTCCAATGAATGTAAGATCCTTTCCCCTTTATTTTGAGGATTTGGAAAGAAGGTAGGATGGTGAATAGTCTGACTTAGAGCCACTTTAGAAATCACCTTAGGCATAAAAGTAGGATTGGTCCTCAAGGATACTCTGTCCTGATGGAAGATAATATATGGTTCCACAGCCATGAGAGCTTGCAACTCTGAGACCCTTCTGGCAGAAGTCAATGCCAATAAAATAGCTGTCTTCCAGGACAAGAACTTGATATCCGAAGCCGCAGCAGGCTCAAAAGGAGGCACAGTAAGTTTCTCCAAAACATAATTAAGATCCCATGCAGGAACAGGAGGATTTTTGGGAGGTCTTAAATTCTTAGCTCCTCTCAGAAATTGTCTCACAAGCTGATGAGAAAAGATGGGGGGGATCAGTGTTGTAATGAGCCGAGATAGCAGAAGCATGAATTTTGATGGAGGAAAAAGAAAGGCCTTTAATAAAAAGATCCGAGAGGTAAAGTAAAATGGAGGAAATGTTAGGCAAAAGAGGATCAGAACCTTGAGCCTGCATCCAAATACAAAATCTTTTCCATTTTCCAGCATAGGATTTACTAGTGCTAGGCCGCCTAGCTTCCAAAAGAACATCAGCAACTTGCTTGGGAAGAGAAGAAGGAATCAAAGGCCCTTGTAGAGCCAAGCTGCTAGGCATAGAGTTTTGATATGAGGGTGGACCATCTGGCCCTGATGCTGGGACAGAAGAGAAAGGATCAGAGGAAGAATCCAAGGAGGTTCCAAGAATAGGTGTTTTAAAGTTGGATACCAAAACTGCCTAGGCCAATTCAGAGCTATCAAAATGATAATCTTGGGTTTGTCCTGTTTTATTTTCAGTAACACCCGAGGCAGAAGAGGAAGAGGAGGGAAGGCATATCCCGAAAGATTCCTCCAGCTGAATGACAGGGCATCCACTTTCCAAGCTGTTTTGTGGTAAGACCTGGTGCAAAAGAGAGGGAGCTGATGATTGAGATGGGATGCAAACAGATCTATCTGAGGACAACCCCAAACTGCAGAAATCCTGCTGAATAAGTTGGGGTCTAGCATCCATTCGTGAGGATCCGAAAGGTTTCTGCTTAGGCTGTCTGCTAAGAGGTTCTGATTTCCTGGAATGAATTGAGCTTGAAGATGCAGATTCAGATTTAGAGCTGTGTCCCATAAATTCATGGCAAGTCTGCAAAGGGGGTAAGAGTGAGAGCCCCCTTGTTTGTTTATGTACCACATGACTGTGGTATTGTCTGAACGAATGAGAAGAGGGCCCGGTTTCAAAAGATTCTGAAAGGCTAGAAGAGCATTTTGGACTGCCAACATTTCCTTCAAGTTGATGTGCCAGAGAAGATGCTTCTTTGTCCAAGAGCCCTGCTGGCAAATGTCTAGAAAATGAGCTCCCCAAGCATAATCCGAAGCGTCCGTGGTTATGATCTGAGAAGGTTCAGGCAGACGAAAGGGATTCCCTTCGTTTAAAGCACAAGCCCTTTACCACCAAAGGAACTCCTTTTGGAGGCAGGGAATCAGTGGAATCATTGTGTCCAGACTGTGGTAATGCTGTGACCATACACTCTTTGAAGCCTTGCATTTGGAATCAACAGGATGCAAGAAGCCATGTAGCCCAATGCCTGCAGGAATTTCCTTGCAGTGAGCTGAGTTAAAATAGCCAATGTTTTGAAAATTGAAGCCAGCTGTAATTGTTTTTCTGGAGTGAGGAAGGCCCTTTGCAAGCTTGTGTTTAGAAGAGCTCCCAAAAAGATCATTTGCTGAGAAGGGATCAAATGTGACTTTTTTGTGTTCACTGTAAATCCCAGTAGTAGGAGAAGACGTTGAACAAAATGCAGATGTTGAAGTAAAAGGTCTTTGCTGTCCGCCTGAATAAGGCAGTCCAGATAGGGGTAAATTTGAATCCCTTGGAGTCTCAATAAGCTACTACTGGAGCCAGACACTTGGTAAAGACTCTGGGCGCAGTAGATAAACCAAAGGGCAGTACAGAGAATTGAAAGTGCCTCGAACCTGCCTTGAATCTGAGGTATTTTCTGCGTTCCTGCCTGATGGGAATGTGTAAGTAGGCTTCCTTTAAGTCCAATGTCACCATCCAAGCATCCTGGGAGAGCATAGGAAGAAGTTGTTGTACAGTAAGCATCTTGAATTTTGGAATTTCCAGAAAGGTGTTTAATACTGAAAGGTCCAGAATAGGTCTCCATGAGCTTTGTTTTCTTGGAACCAGAAATAGTCTTGAGTAAAAACCTTTTCCCATCTCTGAAAGTGGAACAGGTTCTATGGCTCTCATGGCCAATAGAGCGTCCACTTGATTTAAGGCCTCTGACCATTGATGTTTTGGCAGATCTAGCCAACCGATAGACCTTGGCAGAGTATGAAAGTGGAATTTGTAACCTCTTAAAATCATGTCTAAAACCCATTTGTCTTGGGTAATATGAGTCCAATTTTGGTAGAAAAGAGAAAGTTTTCCTCCGAGAGGGGCTTCCAGGCAAGGAGGACCTGTAGCCCAACAGAGAGAGTCATTGGGTCTGCTTCCTTTGTGATTGAGATCTGTCTTCTCCCTTTCTAGGTGATGAAGCAGTCCATTGTCTGGATCTGTAAGAGGCCTGAGCCCGACCTCTGGAGCGTCTATATCTTCCCCTTTGAGGCCTGTCAGACGTGGGAAAGGACCAATTTTTGGAGGGCCAATTTCTAGTAAATCTAGGAGGCTGAACTTGTAAGAAATCTTTAACAGTCTGCATAGATTTCGCTTTATCCTCCATCTTTTTAATAACCTCCTCAGCTTTAGATCCAAACAAAACATCATGCTGAACAGGGGCATCTAACAATTTAGCCTTAACTTGCTCAGGTAAATTCTGCTCTCAAAGCCAAGCATGTCTCCTGATAACAGTACCAGAGGCTGCGGCCCTACAAGAAGCCTCCAAGGCATCAAAACCACAATGTAAACTATGTTTGCTAACTTGTTCAGTTGCATGCAATACATCCTGTAATTCCTTGTCCTCTGCACATGCAGGAAAGGTAGAAAGTTTTTGTTTTAAAACAGACAAAAGAAATTGCTGATACTTGAACATATGAAACTGGCAATTTAAAGCTCTAACAGAAAGAGTAGCAGAAGTATACACCTTTTTGCCCCATCTGTCCAAGCACGAGAATCCTTTTCAGAGGGAATAGGATTTTTAGATGAAGCGGCCTTAGCAGCCTTGGAACCCTGAGAAATAGTTTCTGGATCTAAAGAAGGGTTCTTGAACAAAAATTGATGGGAATCAGGGACTCTGTAAAATCTATCCGGCTTAGAAGGAGCAGGCGGAAAAGAATCAGGATTCAGGTTAGCTTCAGAGAAAGCATCATCCACAATATCAAGAACAGGAGGAATAGCCAAAGGTCTGTGTTGAGGGAGAAGGAGAAATTCCCTAAGTCTCTTCTTGGAAGCGGAATAATCCTGACCTTCCCAATGAAAATGCTCTCTCATCTCATGCAAGGTTTCTCCAAAAGAAAAATCTTCAGGGGGAGAAGCAGAGGGAATAGAGTCCTCTGCATCAGAATCCTCATAAGGAGGAAAAGAATAATCCTGGTCAGAGGAAGAGACTGAAGACACAGAAGCCTGATCAGAGGAATCATAAGGAATATCCTGTCTAGGCCTTTTTTCAGGAGGGGGGTGAGAACCCCTAATCATAGTAAGCAAATCTTCAGCCATCCTTAATAATTGCTTCTGGGTCTTGGGAGCTGAATCCAAAGAAGCTTGAGAAGAAACTCTTGGCTTAACAGGAGTCTTTGACTTTGCCTTTGTCTTTGTAGTAATAGTGATATGAGAAGGCCTGAAACCCCCTTCTGAAGCCGGTACCTGCACAGCGGTTCCGGACCCATCTGAAGGAGCGATGTCCGAAGATCCTGCAGCAGATAGAATACTGGGCCTAGATGGCTCCCCATGGGAGTCCATGTCGGCCATCGGTTCTGAAGTGGCTGATGACAGGGGCTGCAAAAGCGCCTCACTGACGACCGCCGAACCCGAAGCTGGCTCCGGCTGCACAGAATACTGTTTGGACCTCGGAGGCCTATCCTTGTCCTTGCTTTTTTTGTGAATTCCGGTTGCCGGTAAAGTATCCGACGACATCCTATAATTGAACCGTCTACCGAAATAATTCAAGGCCCAATCGTACCTACGCTTAATAGTACGAGAATTAAACCTGGCACAAAACCGACAGCAAGAAACGTCATGGTCAGGGCCTAAGCAAGGAAGACAGTAAGAGTGGAAATCTTTATGAGGTATTTGTTTTCCACACGATATACAATTATTAACTTTTTCTGACATCGGAGGAGCAAGAAAAAAGTTTCCCCAACGGGGTACTTAGCTTGAGAAGAGAAGAAGAAAACTTCGGACCGACGACAAGCAAAGCACGTTGTCCGAAATCCGCCAACCAACAACTTGCGAGCTGCTTTCCACCGCACGGCAAGAAAGACTGGAGAAGATGGCGTCGGCTGCCAGCTTTATACCTCTGCGCTCTGACGTCAGGGTTCTTGCTCGAGCAGCCGACGCCGGACGCAGACTTTGGAATTCTGGCCGACCTCGGGCTGCCTGCCGGCAGGATCACCCTACAGTTATGACTGCAACAGTGAAAAACGAAGAACAACTGGGGATGTGATTACAGCGATCTAAAGCTGGTGACTGTAGCCCTCATTAGCATATGGGCAGACACACACACACACACACACACACACACACACACACACACACACACACACACGGTATAGGACACCTTGTAGTAATGCAAGTGCTAATACCAGCCACTAGGGCAACGATTAAGACCATAACTGAAATGCCCTCGTTTTCAGAATGCCATAGAAGGCACACAACACATATACACTTGGCTGTACAATGGCATTTCCACTCACTCTTATCCTCTTGCTACGAACTCCCCACTCATGAGGGAACACAATCAGCTCAAAACCAAATGGGTGAGGCTTGAAAGTCTAGATGTATAATTTCCTCTATCAGAAGGGGTACCCTTTCTCAGTTAAAAAAAAAAAAAGAAAGAAACCCGCAGCAGTCTTTTTCTGGTCACAAGTCTACAAAATTCTGTGAGGAACAGCAATGTCTGTGTGGCACAGTGATTGTCCCATACAATGTAGTGCAGTCAGTCCCCTTTGGAATTCCTTTTTCTATCAGAACCCCTACTCCTTCACTCACAAAAAGTACAGTTTTGTACCTACCATAAATGTAGATGTCCGATAGGTATGCATCTGCAGTCCTAACATATGGGTTGTCCTGCCTCAGGCAACCCTTCGGTCGGCCGGATTCCAAAGTCTGGGTCTGGCCTCGGCTGATGTCGCACTTCACCCGACGTCACAGCTGCTGGGGTATAAAGGCATCAGCCAACGCCATTTTCCTCAGTGTTTCTTGCCCCAGATGGCATGTGCCCTCTAAGAAGGCTAAATTTGGATAAAAGCAGATAATTCGAAACAGTAGAGAGAGTAAAATATATATACATATATACATACAAACAAATACACCATAATAGATTCCCCCTAGCTGGCTAAAAGAGGGGTAAGTACCCTAGGGATACCGCAGAGGGGAAGGAGGGTGGGTAATCCTGACTGCAGATGCATACCTATCGGACATCTACATTTATGGTAGGTACAAAACTGTACTATGTCCTTCAAAGATGCATCTGCAGTCCTAACATATGGGTAGAATACCATAGCCAACTGGGGGAGGAGGCACTAAGATAATGATGGTGTAGTTAAGATCCCTTGTAAAACAGCAGTTGCAAAACCTGCTCGGGATCTGGAGAATAATGGAAGATTATAATGCTTGGCAAATGTATGCACGGAGCTCCAAGTAGCAGCTTCTAAAATGTCTTTGGTAGCCACTCCTCGTAGGAAAGCTGTAGTGGTGGCTGTAGCTCTTGTGGAGTGAGGCCTGATATTTTCAGGAATTGTCTTTCCATGAAAAGAGTAGCAAAATCTAATGCAATTTCCTATCCATTTTGAGATTGTCTGTTTTGAAATTGCTTTTCCTTGCACTCCTGTTGCATATGCTACCAGAAGTTGGTCTGTTTTTCTGCTGACCTTAGTTCTGTCCAGATAGTAGCGTAATTGTCTGTGCACATCCAATGTGTGTAGTAGTCTTTCTCCCCTGTTCTGTGGGTTGGGGAAAAAAGTAGGTAAATGAATAGCTTGGTTCAATGATACCCTGGAGACCACCTTTGGCATAAAGGTAGGATTAGTTCTCAGAGACACTCTGTCCTGATGGAAAATAAGGAAAGGCTGTACTGCCATTAATGCCTGTAATTCAGATACCCTTCTTGCTGAAGTGATTGCTAGCAGGAATGCAGTTTTCCAAGATAAGTACTGTAAGTCTGCTGTTGCTGCTGGTTCAAAAGGGGGGAAGAGTTAATTTTACCAGCACAAAGTTGAGATCCCATGCAGGTAGAGGTGGTCTTCTTGGAGGCTTTACGTTTTTGATTCCTCTCAAGAACTGCCTGAGTAGAGGATGTGAGAAGACAGGCGGATCCATGTTGTACTCTGCTGAAATTGCTGATGCATGAATCTTAATGGAGGAGTAGGATAGGCCATTGTGGAACAGTTCTGCTAAGTATTCCAGGATGTTCGCTATGTTTGCCATTGAGACCTTTTGTCCCTTTGCTGCACTCCAAATGAGGAATCTTTTCCATTTGGCTGAATATGTTTTCCTTGTGGAGGGTCTACGAGCCTCCAGGAGAATGTCCTTAACCCTCTGAGACAAGTCTGGTTGATTTTGTTTCATGCAATATTCCAAGCAGTTAGCTGCAGTGTTTTCAAGTTTGGATGCAGGGTCTTGTAGTTGTTCTGAGTTAGAAGTAATGGACATAGAGGTAGAGTCCATGAGTGTGCCCGAGACATGCTTTTCAGTAGCGGGTACCAATGCTGTCTTGGCCAGTCTGGAGCTATCAGGATTACCTTTGGCTGTTCCTCTCTGATCTTCAGTAGGACCTTGTACATCAAAGGAAGGGGTGGAAATGCATATGCTGTCAGGTTTTTCCAGCTGAAGGAAAGGGAGTCCACCCTCCAGGCGAGTGGGTGGTATACTCTTGAGCAGAATTTCTTCAATTGGTGGTTGTGTGGGGATGCGAACAGGTCTATCTCTGGCCTTCCCCATTTCTTTGTTATGGATTTGAAGATATCTGGATGCAGCATCCATTCGTGAGCATCCGTGGTAGTTCTGCTTAAGGTATCCACTAGTGAATTTTCTTTTTCTGGTACAAATCTGTCCTGCAGTTGAATATTGATATCCAGGGCCAAGTTCCACAGGTCCATTACCATCCGGCATAGAGGGTATGAGTGTGTACCTCCCTGTTTGTTGATGTACCACATCACTGTGGTATTGTCCGTCCTTATCAGCAGGTGACCCTGTTGGAGGAATGGTCTGAATGCCTGGATTGCATGTTTCACTGCCAGCATCTCCTTTAGATTTATGTGTAGATTCTGCTGGTTTAGGGGCCATAGGCCTTGTATGCACTTGTCTTCCATGTGCGCCCCCCAGCCTAGGTCTGAGGCGTCCGTGGTGATGGTCTGGCTTGGATGTGGTTTGTGGAAAGGCAATCCTTTGTTTGTCTGACAGGCCTGAGCCCACCACAGGAATTCTTTTTTCAGGCATGGAATAATTTGAATCTGATCTTCTAGACTGTGCTTGTGTTGAGACCATACATTCCTTAGGTACCATTGTAACTTCCTCATATGCAGCCTGGCATGTGGAATCAATATTATGCAGGATGCCATGTAACCCAGGGCTTGCAGGATTTTCCTTGCAGTGAGCTGAGTTTGAGTTGTTAATGTCATGAAGTAGGCTGGTAGTTGCTTTTGTTTTTCCTCTGTGAGAAAAGCCATCTGAGTTGTTGTATCCAGTTCTGCACCCAAAAATGTTATCCTTTGGGATGGTACTAGCCTTGACTTCTGAATGTTGACTGTGTATCCCAAGGCTTGAAGGAATTGTGTGACCTTGGCCAAGTCTTTTGTTAATTTTGTCTTGTTGTCCGCTTGGAATAGGCAGTCGTCCAGGTATGGGTAAATTTAAATTCCCTGGAGCCTGCAATGAGCAATTACTGATGCCAGGCATTTCGTGAATACTCTGGGCGCAGTAGATAAGCCAAAGGGCAATGCTGAGAATTGATAATGCTCTGATCCTGCAAGAAATCTGAGGTGCCTTCTGCAATCTGGTCGTATAGGGACGTGCAGGTATGCCTCCTTGAGATCTAGAGTCACCAGCCAAGACTCCTTGCCCAACATGGGAAGAAGTTGCTGGAGGGTCAGCATCTTGAATTTTGGAACAATAAGGTATGTGTTCAGCGCGGACAAGTCGAGAATAGGTCTCCATTGATTTTCTTTTCTTGGTACAAGGAATAGTCTGGAGTAAAATCCTTGGCCTTGTTCCATAGATGGTACCTTTTCTATTGCTCTCATCCTTAGTAAGTTGATGATTTGTTTTAGAGCCTCTGTTTTTTGGCTTGGTGGAAGGTTTGGCATTCCTCTCTTTTTTGGTAGTGAGTGGAAGTGAAACCTGTAGCCCTTGTCTATTGTTTGTAAAGTCCATTTGTCTCCTGTAATGCAATGCCAGTTGTCTGAAAATAAGGCTAGTTTTCCGCCCAAGGGTGCTTCCAGTTGTTCCCTGGTAGGCGGAATCAGAGCCAAGTCATTGTGTCTGTCCAGTGGAAGTGGTTGTAGTCGCAGCTGTGGCAGCACTTCTCTGGTTGGCTGGTTGCCACTGACGACCCCTGTAGGCACTCCTAGATTGACCTCTGCCTCTTGGGCGTCTATTTCTGCCTCTCTGTGCTTTGGAGGTGTCTGGAAAGGACCAATTCTTCGAAGGCCAATTTCTGCTAAACCTCGGTGGTTGGACCTGCAAAAATTCCTTGACTGTTTGGACAGATTTTTTTTTTCTTCCACTTTCTTTAAAACCTCCTGTGCAGGGGAGCCAAACAAACTTTGTTTCTCCATAGGAGCATCTAGGAGTTTTGACTTAACATGGTCTGGTAAGGATTGCTCTTTTAACCAGGCATGCCTTCGAATCACTACTCCAGTCATAGCTGATCTAAATGAAGCCTCCAGTGCATCATAGCCACATTTTAAAAAATGATTACTGACCTGCTGAGAGTTATGTACCAAATCCTGAAGGGACTTACGGTCTATATGTTCAGGAGAGGGCAGTTTTTTATTTAGCTGGTCTAACAAAAATTCCTGGTACTGAATCATGTGAAATTGACAGTTTAAGGCCCTGGCCCAAGAGTAGCAGATGTATAAACCTTCTTACCCCATCTCTCTAAAGCTCTAGATTCCCTTTCAGAGGGGAGAGGATTTTTAGCAGAGGCAGCTGCAACACCTTTAGGGCCCTGAGAAATGGTTTTGGGGTCTGCAACATGAGCCTTATACAAGTGGTAGTGAGTGTCCAGGACCCTGTAATATCTGTCAGGTTTGGCAGGGGCCGGAGGTAGAGAATCAGGGGCAGTACTGGCATCATTATATGCATCATCAACAACCGGTAGTACAGGAGGTATGGCTAAAGGCCTATGCTGTGGTAAATGTAAAAAGGTCCTTAGCCTTTTCCTTGAATCTGAAAAATCCTGGCCCTGCCATTGGAAGTGTTCCCTCATAGAGTGTAGGGTTTCCCCAAACGAAAATTCTTCAGGAGGGGAAGCAGAAGGAATGGAGTCTTCTGCATCAGAATCCTCATAAGGTGAATATGGGCCTTCCTGATGATCAGGAATATCTGGGCCATCGGAGGAATAATCTGTAGAGTCAGGTTCAGGTGGTTCAGTCCTAGGCCTCTTATCTGGAGGAGGTTGAGAGGCCCTGTCTGGGTGTGGTTGAGATCCCCTGATCAAAGAAATAAGATCCTCAGCCAGGCTGAGAATCTGGGAACTAGAAGTAGGCCTGTGAGAAGGGACTTTTGTAGGCAAGGTCTTAGAAATTTTGGCTGCTTTAGCCCTGGAAAAGGCCTTGATAGACATAGAAGCAGGGGGTCTAGCAGCCCCACGTGTAGGAGTAGAGATGTCAAAAGGGATAGTGTCTGACAAATCCTGGGTGCCTGTCTCTGCAGTAGTAACTTCTGAAGCCGATTCAGCCATGGCCTGTGTGGCCTCGGTTATCGGTGGCATGCTTTCGGCTGAAGGGAGAACCGAGGACTCGGTTTCAGCCGAAACCGAGACACTCGTGGTTGGCCTAACCGTGGTTTCAGCCGAAACCGCGGGCCGTGAGTGTCGGTCCTTTTCCTTGCGTTTTTTGGCTAATTGCATAGTTGGAGTCTCCGACGGCATTTTGTATGCAAAAGCGGGACCAAAAAACTCTTCGGCAAACTCCGACCGACGTCTAAGCGTCCGTCAGTTGAAGGAAGCACAGGCTAGACAAGCTGATACGCTGTGGTCTGGGCCTAAACAAGGAAGGCAATAGGAGTGGAAATCCTTATGAGGTATTTGTTTCCCACAAGTTAAACAATTATTTACTTTGCCTGACATCGGCTGAGGCAAGAAAGAGTCCCCAACGGGGTACTTAGCTTTTTTAGAAGTCTTCGGTAGAAATTCTCTGGATCTGACCGACCGGCACTCGCGAACAGCTTCTGCTTCGGGCACCGCGCGGCAATTAAGACTGAGGAAAATGGCGTTGGCTGATGCCTTTATACCCCAGCAGCTGTGACGTCGGGTGAAGTGCGACATCAGCCGAGGCCAGACCCAGACTTTGGAATCCGGCCGACCGAAGGGCTGCCTGAGGCAGGACAACCCATATGTTAGGACTGCAGATGCATCCTTGAAGGACATCTGGTGTAAATTCGGTCAGTAAAGAGATGTTTGATTACCACAGTGCTCTGAAGTAAGGAAATTCTACTGACTTTTTTTTTAATTTCTCCAACACAACAGGAATGGATTCCATTCTTAAGTTAGAGTACAGTTAAAATTCATGAACTCAGTATTTGTTAAGTCGTTAATGATTGCTAAGAGTGTCCTTCTCAATACCAATGTACCCTGAAATGCCTCCTTCTATAATTTACATTGAGTTAACTGTATTGGTAGCATATTTATGAATGCTTATAAAGTCTTTTTATAAGCATACTTGAGTCTACAAGAGTCGGATCATGGCTGTCGCTCTCCATTTACCATAAAACACTGTTCATACTTGTCAGTATGCACACTATATTTTTTCTTTACTTTTACAATGACCCCAGAGATTTGAATTTAATTTAAAGCTCTTATTTCAAATGTTGCAGCACTGAAAGCAGTTTGATGGAAAAAAAATAAAACATTTGCATTAAAAACAGACTTGGCATGAGCAGTAGTAAACTTCTCTTCTTTTGAAACTCACATTTATTGAACATACATGAGGCAACCCATTAAACTACAAGAGATATACTGGGATTTACAGTTAAATAGCATATAGTAAAACACTAATTAGTAGCTATCTGAGGGGCAAGGAATTCAAAAGACAAAATGAGTACTGCATTTGCTAACAATCTAGGACAGCCCACTGAACACAAGTGTTTCTTTTTTCAGGAGCACTATTGGTGATGTGACTTGGTTAGACTCGCACACTAGACAAAGGCTGAGGGAATCAAATCCTGTCCTACATGAAACAGCTTACAGCCCTGCTCATCTGCACTAAGTACCAGACAAACTGCTGCAGCTCAACATTGTACATTTCATACCAATGTGCCTGCAAAAAGAAAAAAGCAAAATTAAAAATGCATTCACAGTTAACATTTTAATATTAAACGTATAGACTTAATGCTGGCCAGCTTATTCACAGCCAAACAATAAACACACTGTCAACAGTCAACAAAACAAGGAAGCTAAGGATCATACCCAAAGAACACAGTTCCTAAGATGATGCTCCTGTTTATTATATCAATTCCTTCCTTTACTGTATAACTATTCTGAGATGCAGCAACTAAGTATTTGTACACATACACACACATATACAAGAACCACACGTGCAAACTACTGCCTCTTAACTTCCCAGCTCAAAAATTTGTGACATAGATCCAGAAATCAAGAGCAGATTTTAAATATTTCTCTAACACACTTACAAAGTTGGTAGAAAAAAAAAATCAAGCTTTGCATTAGCAAGTATTTCCTGAAGGACACAAAGTCTGAAACTCACGTTTCTGGACAGTGACTGTAATCCACAACAATTTGCCAGAAGAGACATAAAATACATCTCAACTTCTTTGACTAAGAAATCTGGACAAAGCCAAAATAATGATGGAGAGGGTCCAAAAAAATGACAACTTTAAAATATTATTTTCTTTTATTAATATGTTAACACTGAACACAGTGTTTCTTTTCAGGAGTGACCCTGGAACATTGTCTGAGTGACCTTGATCAAGGCCACTGAGTACCCAAGTGGAATTGAAAGGATTCAAACCCTGTAATTCTGATTACAAGAAGCAGTTTGATAACAGCTCATAGCCTTGGATTTCAGACTTTAATTCAATTACAAAGTTAACAGAACAACAGCAGGACATGCATTTTCTGAACAAGAACTATGACATTCTAATGACTGTCATTGCTGACTGATTGTAATCTTTAGTGATTTATCAGAAAATGAAGAAATTAATGATTATGTTACAGTTGGTGCATAGGATTCGGACTCTTAATGAGCTGCATTTTGTAGTCAAAGTTACAGGGCTTGACTTTCTCTACCTCCATTTGTTTACTGTGTGATTCAGATACTGCTCATATGTTGCCACAAACATACAATATTTTCTGAATGATAATTACGAAACTCCATTAAATCTCAGTGACTTACCAGAATGGAGATCTGTTCAAGTCTCAGGTAACTTAGAAAACACACACACACTTGCTGTCCAAAGCAAATGGTAAAAAGGCAATTCCACTTCATGACAATTCAACAGAATATTATCACTGTCCACGTAAAATCCAACAGTAAAAGTTGTCCCACCAACATCACAACGATTAAACACTGTTCCACCATAAAGAAGTTATGTACTTACTATAACGTTCCATGTGAGTTGTTTATCTCGCCTTTATTCTCACGCCCCTCCCTTCATCCCCCTCCTGACTGACAGTTGACTTAGAGGCTAGTATCATCCTGGCTACTCAGTAGGAGAGTGTTTCTGTCGAAAGATTTTACTCTTCTAACATATTCTGGAAGAATCACACCAAGTTCTTGTAAGCAAGTAAAACAGCTTTATTTTACATGCATGGAGATCTGCTACATGATAGTAATATGCCAGCAGTCTGGCTACTTGTACTTTAAGTTCTCCTTATATAGACCCTCCTGCACGTACATACACGTAGCACACAGAACATTCATTAAAATTGATAGTTTGATTACTTGTTTTTACCAGCCAGTACCACAGTTATTCTTGCACCATTAACTTTATCAGCAGTTTAAGATTAACTCCTGCATTCCTCAGTGATCAACATTTTCCAGAACATTTCAGTTTGCACGCAGTGAACATTTTTCTGCTTAACCCTTTAAATACAGAATACAAAATATGTTGACTTCAGTATTTTTCCACATTTCCCCCCTTACAACATTTTGTATACTGTTTATTTTACACAATCCCGGATACGTTGTATGCCTTTTCATAATCAGAGAAATATGCTTTTGTAGCATTGGCAGAGATAACCTTCGATATTATCATTTTGATACATGGTATGCAACAGCAGCCAAGCAGCAAAAATATGATTGCACCAACACATACAGCAATTAAAATGTTCATCAACACAGAACCCCAGTTTCCAAACAGATTTTGGAAAAAGTCAGTCAAGGGGTTTGGACCAGGTTTAGTCAGTTCAGAAACTTGTTGAATTATTTCAAGATGGCTCTGAATCGCGTGCTCGTTATCAGGGATGAACGAGCAGCACTCCTCGTGTATCAGAGCGCAAGTACCTCCTTTCGCCGCTAGGGTGAAATCGAGCGCCATACGGTTCTGCAACACTACTGTTCTCATCGCCGTTAATTAGTCCGTCCACCAATTCTAGCGCTGAAAATGTCGCATTACTCAGAGTCTCTAACAGTTTTGACAGTTTTCTCAGTTCCCAGATGGATTTTACTGTCCCATATGCTGGCAAAATACCAGCCCAAGCAATTACATCATCGCCTAGGTCCATATGTGAGAGTCCTTTGCTGCTGGCGTGTGCCAAGTCATGGTGATAAATCCATGACGCATCAATGTTACCAACGGGATTAATAGGTTTATTAAGAGAACGTGCATTTCGTATTTTACCTTGAGGCAACGCATTTATGTGCCTGATAGCTGGTATCAGATATCCCAAAAACAACTTCCTGACCAGCCATATGGTAACCATTTATATGCTTTCCTACCACAAATAAAATAACAATCATTTGTTTTGATGGTAATATTGGTTGCAAATTCATAACTCCCATTTGGCTTTAGCCCTTAAATAACAGGCCATATACCTACAGCATTTTTCAACAAAACTAATATCATTTACATTGATGTCTTTTTTATAGCTCCAAACTTGGTCTCACACTGCCCTTCTAGGGTACAATTATGAACTATTGTCAAATTACATTGGCTCAGCCCCACCTTAACTTTCCCAATCTTTTGAAAACACACTGTTCCATTTTGGCGCCCAGAAGAGGCAGCGCCACCTTGTCTCTCAGTGGTACTTCTGTGGTTTCAAACAACAAACTATTCCAAGTATCATTTATTCCCAGAGGGGCTGTCCCTAACATTAAGCCACTGTGTACAGTAGGTATTGCAGTACATACCCAACAATTTGAGACATTCATTGAGGATGCATATGCATATTTAATCGCTTGATATGTATTAAAGTTTGGATGCCAGCTGGTGTGTTTGTCTCTTTTTGAATGGCTAGCTTCATTAAAAGACAGAAATGTCCAAAACAGAAATATTACAATCACAATAGTTATAAACAATAAAACATTGCAATAGAACCATTTTCTCTTATTCTCATTATTGTCCTTCATGATTGCTGCTGTCTGTTTGTTCCTCAGGGGAACTCAAGTCTTTATTTAACTTAAAATGTTTTATGATTTTGCAGTGCGTTAGGTGGATCCATGAGGACCTTTCTTTAATCCGAACTGCTGTTGGAGTTGCGATTAGCACCTGGTAGGGGCCCTCCCATTTGGGGATGCCCAATTCTTGCTTTATTATTTTGATCCAGACCCACTCGCCGGGTCTGATTTCCGTGATCTTGTCGCCTCTTGAACCTGAAAACAATCATTCGTTAAACAGCTGTTAGTATTGGTCAGCATTTTCCTCATGTACTCAGCTATCTCCTCACCCTCACGCCCGCAGGCAACAAGTTTTGCCACTGCGGACGTAATAAGGTCTCCCATACAACAACTCAAATGGGGTGACTCCTTTTGAGGTGGGAGTTGTCGCATGGAAAGGAGGGCTAGAGGTAGACAGGTAATCCAAGACTGATGTGTCTCGCCATGAGTTTTCTCAACTTGCCTTTTAGAATGCCGTTATGGCGTTCCACCAACCCTGCTGACTGTGGGTGGTAGGCACAATGGTGTTTCAATTCAATTTGGAAAGCTGTAGACAGTTTCTGTATAATCTGATTGACACAATGTGTGCCGTTGTCAGAGTAGATGCGTAGGAAGTCCAAAGTGCGGACGATGTGATTGACCAAAATTTTAGCCACTGATTGAGCATCCGGATGTGTCACCGAAAAGCCTCAACCCACTTAGTAAATGCATCTACTATTACTAACACAAACTTCTTTAGTTGTGCCGGGGTCAATTGATGAAGTCCATACATATTGTATGAAAAGGATAGGGGGGTGTTGGAAATGATGCCGGAGCAACTCTGACCCCTCCCCCGTGGTATTTAGCACATACTATGCAGGATAGACAAAAACGTTTTTTCAGTGCAATGAAACCCTTGGTCCAAAAGGTAAGGTGGATAATTCTAACCATAGCTGCAGGGCCCAGATGGAAGGGCCATGCACAACTAGTGCTGCATATCTAAAAAGATTAGTAGGCAAAACATATTTATTATCCGGTCCCACATAGATTCCTTTGTTCTGCCTAACACCATACCTAGTCCAGCGTTGTTTTTCCTGTACTGTGCTAAGTTCCTGCATGACTTGTAAGGTTTGCAAATCAAATTTATCTGTTGGTTGTAATTCTGTAGGTGTGGTTTCAAGTGAAAAGGTACTGGACATAGCTGCCTCTTTGGCTGCTTTGTCTGCTAGGGCATTACCAAGTGATACCGGGTCCTTAGCACGGGTATGAGCAGCGCATTTACAGATGGCCAAACCCCGTGGCCGTTGGACGGCTTGTAGTAATTCAAGGATTAGGTCTTTGTGCATAATGTCTTTCCCCGAGGTTGTAATCATCCCCTATTTTTCCATTGCTGAGCAAACACATGCACCGTAGAAGGCATATTGACTATCCGTATAGATAGTGACATTCCTGTCCTCTGAAAGGAGACATGCCCTTGTCACAGCAATCAGTTCCGCTGCTTGAGCGGATAAGTTCCCGGGAGTGGTCTTGCCTCTATTATCTGAGTTGCAGTAGTAACTGCATACCCTACCTGCGTGGTGCCTGTTTCTGTTTTGCGTGCTGACCCATCTACAAACAGTGTCCAGTCCGCATGTAGTAAGGGTTGATCTTTAAGATCCGGTCTTGGTAGAACTTTAGAATGTATGAGATCTAAGCATACATGCGAATACCGTCTTCAGCAACAGGTAGCAATGTCGCTGGATTTAAGGTAGTGCATCTCTCAATTGTCATGTGTGGCTGCGATAACAGCGTAGTCATACAAGATAAATGTCTGCTAGGTGACAGAAATGTTAACTTGTCCTGCAGAAGGATGACTGCTACAGAGTGCGGGACTTTTAACGTAAGATCATGGAACAATACCAACGTGGCAGACGCTTGTACCGCCAAAGCGGCTGCAATTACTGCTTGCACACAGTGTGGTAATGCTCGTGCTACTGAGTCTAATTTGCTAGAGTAAAATGCCAATGGTCTTAACTTATCTCCATACATTTGCATTAAAACAGATGTCATAAATCCCTGCTTGCAATCTACAGTCTGTATAAAGGTCTTACTGTAATCTGGAAACCCCAATGTTGCTGACCCAGCTATCAGTTGCTTGATCCTAGTAAATGCCTGTACTGCCTTGTCTGTCCAGTGCAGCAAATCTTTTGCCGCCATCGGTATTGCAAAAATTAAGTCTGATAGCGGGTGCACTTCTTCGGCGTAGTTGGGAATCCAACTACGACAGAAGTTCGTAATGCCTAAAAAGGACATCATTTCTTTTTGTAGTTGGCATGGGGGCTTGTAAAATAGCATTCTTTCTGCTGTCATCTAATCGCCTGCCCTTCCCAGAGATAGTATAACCCAGGTAACGCATTCTAATTTACAAAATTGTAACTTAGACTTATTTACCTTATGTCCTTCGTGTGCCAGAAAGTGTAGTAGTCGAATAGTCTCGGACTTGCAGAGTTCTTCCGTAGTCGCGGCCAGGAGGATATCATCCACGACAGCAGTAGGTGGCACCCTTGGGCTGGTTGGAACTGAGCCAAATTGGTGGACATCTCTTGTGAGAAGATGGTCGGACTTTCGCAGTATCCCTGCGGTAACCTGGTATAGGTATAACGCTTGCCCATAAACGTAAATGCAAACCAAAATCTACTATCTTCCTGCAAGGGAATAGAGAAAAAGGCATTACTGATATCAATTACAGAAAAGTAGTTATCCGTTGGAAGGATATCGTTCAGCAGAATAGACGGATCCGGGACTATGGGGGCCCAAGGTACCACCGCGTATTTATTGCCTGTAAGTCTTGTACCATCCTCCATGTCCCATCCGGTTTTTTTACTGGAAATAAGGGCGTATTACATGGTGAGTCTGTGCACAGAATTAATACTCCAGCTTTCAAAAGTGCTGTGATTACCGGTAAAATGCCCTCCTCTGCCTTTCTGCTCAAGGGATACTGCCGTTTATGAGGTCTAAATTCTGACTTGGGTGTAATCTTTACCTGTCCTGCCGTTCTAATCAGTCCGATATCGTGCTGACCCTGCGACCATAATGAGTTTGGAATCATCTGCAATTGAGATTCTTCCATGGGGTAAGGAGACATAGTCATAATGTCCCAGGGATTGTATCGGTTTGTCTTCCCTGAGGTGCACGGTCGGTCTGGCTTGTGTAACCCAGTTAAGTTTTGAACCTGAATGCCCTTACCTGCCAACTGTTCTGGTGTCCATCCTACCCATTCAGTTATTTTCTTACCCACGAGGTACCATGACATTCCTTCACCCTCCGTGACTGAAATATGTGTGGTTAATTCATTCTTATACAGCAGCTGCATATCCCTTGTAAGGCTACATGTGACTGCAGAATTACCTAGTGTGTCCCAGAAAAGGCTATGCAATACTAGTTTGGTGACTTTAAAACTAAGAAATTTCTTTTCGTATTCTAAATCAGGTCCGGCACATCTTCTGTAATACATTGTGCAATGTAATGGATCTGACACCTTCGGATTTGTTATGCCGTATTTGCTTAATGCCAAATTTGTAAGAGCCGTCACTACACTCTGGGGCCTGTCTCTATCAAATCATTACTATACCAGTAATGTAGATCTCCGTGCCGCTCTAATAGCATTGCACTATTCAGTTCTATTCTCCTTGCCACCATCCCCGTGGAGGTTGGGACGGCTGCTATACCGAACACTTGCATTAAATCTCTTCCTAGTAAATGTACTGGGCAGATTTCTGAAATTATTACTCGAACCGTATGGTTTGGTTCGTCTCTGGGTCGGTAAACCACAGAGGTTTGGACAATGGCTCTTTGTAAATACGACCATTTGCTGCTTTTACAAGCACATATTCATCCGAGGTAACATTGGATGATATGGCAGTACTTCTGACTAACGTCGAGAAGCCCCTGAGTCACAAAGAAATTCTATGTCTCGCCCTCAACTTGCAATGTGATCACTGGTTGGGATTCCAATTGCATAGTTGATGCTAGTGCTGTTAGATTTACCATTTGATATTTCTCATTTTCTGCCATTTCCTGTCCCCACCCATCGCCTTCACTTGTACCTACTTCCCATTCTCACTTTCTTCTTCTTCCTCATACCCTCCATCTACGTCTTTTGACCATCATATAGTCATGCGGTACCACCGAAGCAACCATCGGTTTCTCCGGTCCTCTGCAATCTCTGGCGAAATGTCCTTTCTTACCGCACTTAAAACACTCCCCTCTTTTGCCTACCCTCGAAATCCTCAGAATGACTTATGCCTCCCGTCCTCGTCCTCTTCCCCTGCCACGCCCTCTTCCATGATTTGGAACCTTGAACTAACATTAAAGTTCCATCTTCACTAACTGTAAAAGTCTGGGCTTTTTTATTTTTTTTTTCCTTCAGGTATTTCTCAGCATGTCTAGCATAATCCATAAGGGGCTGTAGACGCTGTCCTGTGTGTGATCATATGCTTTTGTATAAAGTTACCAATGGCTGTCTTGCAGCCCTTTAGAATGCATTTTTCAGTTGCTGCTCATAGGGCGAGTCATTTGCCTGATTTTCTGCCTTAATCAACCCACTATGAGCATCAAAACATTGTGTGAGACGATGTAGATAATTGTCTACGGTTTCGACATCTGATTGAACGCATTGATTAATGCAAGTCCAATCTGCTTTGGGCTTCCAATGTTCTTCTATTTTATCTAGGAGAGTCTTTATTCTGGTTCTACACACTTCGGAGTTAAACGGCAAGGCTCCCCCTTCCTCTGGTAGCAGGGGGTCCCAAGTTCCGCAAATAAGGTGCCAATCAGGTCCTAGGATTTGCCTTATTACTTGTTCAAATTCTACAGCGCTTAATCTATAACTCATTCTCATGCCCCCACGTCTGTACGGAATTTACGCATATCTACTTTTGGATGGGGAATCCCCTCTACCGCTTTTCGGATATCATCACGGGTCCACGGTCGGTAGACCAATATGGTAGGACCCTCGCCTTCTGCGCCCGCTTGAGGATTTGCCACTTCTATCAGTGGGTATTCCTCTCCTTCCTGATCTACCTTCTCCTTAATTTTCCAGTCCCTTCTCTCCTAATACTTCCGCGTAAGTCAAGAGTGTTGGCAGGCTCTCTCTGTAATATAATACGTGGCGTGGGGGGGACACTCACCGAAGCCTGGTATTGCGGTGGGTCCTGGTCCGGGGGCACCTCAATAACCTGTGCAGGGTCTGGATACTGGATGGGAGGGGCCGAGGGATTCTGGTGACTACGACTGACTATGGAAGTTTCATTATCTTCCTTTTGAACAAAATACACATCTTTTTCACTTGAATTACCACACCCTTTTTCAAATTTTGTTCCTTATGTTTTTATTTGCTTCCTCCAGCCATTTCTGTGCCTGGGGAATTCCTACCTTCTTTTGCTTCCTTGTCTTATTTCCTGCCTGTTTGCAGTAATCTTACTAGATTTTGACATTCTGACTTATTTAAACATCCACTAAACCCATGTTCTTTTTCCATTTATCTAAATACTTTACATTCTTTGGGTGTAAATCAAACATAAACTTTTCATCTTCAGTTTTGTCAAGCCTTTGGCTAACTGGTTCCTGTTCCCATTTCTCTTACGAGAAACTATTCCTGTTCCTGAGATCTCTTGTATATGGAATCTATTCACATATACCCCTTATACTTTGAGAAAATTCAATTTCTCCCTTGACTAGTCCCTTAAAATTTAGACAAAAAATTCCAATCAGAAACAACAAAAAATAGCTTTTCTTTTTGCTTACCTTTGTGATTCCTCCACCCTGTTTCGCTGCCACCTCACGGATTGAATCTGGAAAGAGTGACTGGCCTCTAATTTCAACCTGTTTCAGTTGGAGGTCTTTCATTCGAGGAGAGCCTGATCTCTCTCCACCTGCGCAGGTTTTCAGCCTCTCTTTGTTCGATTCGCGCCGTGCAGGGGCCGCCCTAACGTTGGGCGCCAGTTATGTCGAAAGATTTTACTCTTCTAACATATTCTGGAAGAATCACACCAAGTTCTTGTAAGCAAGTAAAACAGCTTTATTTTACATGCATGGAGATCTGCTACATGATAGTAATATGCCAGCAGTCTGGCTACTTGTACTTTAAGTTCTCCTTATATAGACCCTCCTGCACGTACATACACGTAGCACACAGAACATTCATTAAAATTGATAGTTTGATTACTTGTTTTTACCAGCCAGTACCACAGTTATTCTTGCACCATTAACTTTATCAGCAGTTTAAGATTAACTCCTGCATTCATCAGTGATCAACATTTTCCAGAACATTTCAGTTTGCACGCAGTGAACATTTTTCTGCTTAACCCTTTAAATACAGAATACAAAATATGTTGACTTCAGTATTTTTCCACAGTTTCCTTTTAGGGTAAGGTGTGTGTGTGTGTGTGTGTGTGTGTGTGTGTGTGTGTGTATATATATATATATATATATATATATATATATATATATATATATCTATCTACATATATATATATATATATATATATATATATATGTATATACGTAGTTGCAGCAAACAAGATCTGAGGTAATTCCAGCAGTGCATTGTGGGATAAGGTGCTTGGTCTCGAGCTACTGGCAAACCTTGGGCTTTGCTATAGGCCGTATAGGCCGTGTCGGAGCTGAGGATCGGCTCCGAACCCATCAGTGAGAATAAACGGCGAGATTTAACAACTTCACATTATATAATTTTGCCATGCACTGTTTTTTATATATCATTTGATAAGGATGAAGCAGTTTTCTTGTCCAATTGAAATAACACTGTTTGGGTCAGTCAATCAAATCAAATCTGTAGGCTGCAACAGGCAATGGCAAGTTGATTTATAGCTTCAACTTTATTCCTAGACATTGACACAATTTTCAGTATTAGTTTTAGTCTTCTCAAATATTCCTTACTAAGCTTTGTTTTTGTTTTGCTGACCCTTCATCTACTCCCAGATATTTATACGCCCTCTCTTTTCAAATTTTTTATATTAACATTCATCTCTCAGGATAACATTTTTCCTGCCATAAATGTTGCCTTTGCACATTTATCAAGACCAAATGTCATTCTTGCATCCACCGACAAAGTTCCAATTATGCCTAGTTGTACTTACAATTGCTTGTCAGATGAGCTATAGTTTTAAATCATTCAGATAAAAATTTTACTTGGCAATGTTGTTTTCTTGATGTCAAAATGGAGCAACAAAACAGCAGTGATGATAAAGAATCACCTTGGAATATCCCCTAAAGTATTATCATACCCTGGACAGCAATTTACTCTTTTCATGATTCACCTGTAATGTAGTTTGCCACAATGTTTTACGGGTCTATGTCGTATATTCAAAAGTTGACAATGTCGAACATTCTAAAGAGGGAAAATGCCGGAACTCGAAGTTCTTTTATTGAGACTGCAGTACAGTAAGACTGAGGAAATGTATACAATCTACTTTTCTAGGGGCAGCAGGCTGGCTGTTATGCAAGTCACAGGCTGTAATAAGGACATCCTCCAATCCTGGAAATACAGGGGGAACAGGAGTCTGTTCAAGAAATTTCAGTTATAACAAATCATAATATCTAGTCAATGACATTGGAATATCATTGTGTTCTCAGTGAAACAATTAGTTCATTCTGGATATGGTTTTAGAAAAAGAAAATTCTTCAAAGGGGCTGTTAGAAGAAGCACTATCCTTAAAATACGCATCAGTCATCTGCAGAATGGAAACAGAAAATTGCTTCCCCAAAATCATTGCCTTGTTCATTATACTGGGATTCTTCAGAAAATGAAAAATTCCCATTTTCTTACCAGTAAAACCAGAATGAGAGCAGTCAAGAGCCTAAACAAAGCCCTTAGCTAACTTCAATAAATCATTCCTAAGTAACATAGACAATGGAAGTTAGATGTTGAACTTTGTTTCTTTTTTAACAGGAATTTTTACAGAGTCAGACTGACTCCTGTCAGACACATCACTCCAGGGGACAGGCATCTCAATCTTGCTAGATAGATTCTTGCTAGATAGAGAAGCAGTCTGTGCTCCTTTCTTCAAAACAACCTGAGTGGTTCTCCAATGCTCTCCAAGGGCACTCCAACAGCAGTAGAAGATGTGTCCAACTCCTGTTCCATGGTACCTGAGGGAACTATACCACAGGAAATCAAGGCAGAAGATGAATGGTCTGGGGAACTAGAACTGGCCACAGCAAAGTCAACCATCTGTGGCTTAGGCAAGTCTGTGCCTGTGGCAGGGACAAAGGCTGTCTGGAAATTTTCTTTTTTTTTTGTAGCTGAAAGAAGGAAGAGCTGAAGAATTGGTAAGTTGTTCCATAGTGAAGTTGAAAAGGAAACCTGAAGTCTGGGTAAGGGAGCTTATATGCCTAACAATGGAGAAATGCTTGCTGACAGTCAATCCTTGAAACTGCGCAGGCGAGGAACTCCTCAAAGGCAGGAAGCTCTGAAGGGCCTGTCTTCTGAACAGCTGATTTTCTTCAGCTCTGTTCAAGCTGTCAATGCTCTGAGTGCATGGAATGTGCCCTTTAGCTCTGGAAGCTGCCCAGCTGTTGTATACTGTGCAGACAAAACTCATATAGCCAAGGTTACTGTAGCAGTCATCAAATGATGAGCAACTGACTAAGCATTCTGCAGCTTACTTCAAAAGGTAAGATAGATTCTAGTTGTTTCTGAAATACAGGTAACCTTGGTGGATTGTATTGCATCATAGCTACTGCTATCCTTTTTCCATGTTGCTGTCTGAGCTTGTTTGACTAACCACCAAGGAATACCATTCATTAAAGCTGCTGTCCTTTTTCCTTCTTTTTTTTCTAGAACTATTACTTGGGCTTTGACATATTCTAGCTGCAAAAGAATGTAACATTGGGCTGCTTGGATTATAGACTTGATGGACATTGTTCTTAGTGAGGTTTCAGTGGTCTACCACATGCACTTGGAAATAACTACGAATTCATTGGAGATTTTCTGTCATTAAATGTATGAAATATTTTTCCTATCTCTGTGCAACTAAAATACTACTCTATATGTGCAGTCAGATCCCTTTCTAAAGGTGAAGGGTTTTGACATGTTCATCTGACAAAGATTGTGACTAATGTCTTCTTTTTCTAGTGAGGGACATCCTTACAGCATTGTGGTAACAACTACTATCCACACTTTTGAAGAGAGAGACTATTTGACCATTAGCCCTCATGATGTAATGTAATGTTGATTAGTCCTTTAAGACAATGATCAGTAACTGAGGTCTTTGTATTAGACCAGCAGTCTAACTGATGACAGCTTACTGTGGATAAAGTTAAGCAGTACTGTCACAGAGAGGTATCAGTAGTCCGTTTTGGGAAATTCTGTGAGTATGAATACGCATGAAAAACAACTGGTGTTGGTAAGTTGACACTGGGCTCAGACTGAGGTGGATGAAACCCTGGGGTGTCTGTGACTATAACTCTACTCTGGAGTTGACAGTGTACCATTTATTTGGATGTGAAAGGTACTGCTCATACCCCAAGACAGTAGTGTGCATTTGTCATAAGCTCTTAATGCCAATCACCCTCTCGTATGCATATCTGGGTAGCACTGGTGTGAGGTTTGGCTCTGTAAACCTGTTCCATAGCCACCATGAATATGGACTACTGTAAACAGTTTTTTTGCAATCTATGCACAGGAACACAGAGAAACAGTTGCTTACACATCCTTCACCTGCAATCCCTCCAAGACCTGACAATCACTGGTACATAGTGGCAAAATTAGGCTAACTGTACCAGCCACTGTAGAAGTGCAGAACTGTGCACACATCTACAACAGTTTGGTACTATACAGATTGTAATGGGACAAACACAAGGCATCTGATTTTACAGCATAATAACCAGAAGATACAATTGGGAACACTGCATGCAGTGTATAATCATGACATGTATGTATTTCCTTACAGTCTGTACTGCACTAAACTGTCACACACACATACACATTTCAGCTTCTGTGCAGCAGCTGGAACAGTGTGATGTTCAGCAGTATGCTCCAGTGATCAGCAGGGTCAGTGTGACTCAGGCAGTGGTCTCACTGAACTTTCACACACACACACATTTCAGCATCTGTGCATCAGCTGGAGCAGTGTACATTTCAGCATCTGTGCAGCAGCTGGAACAGTGTGATGTTCAACAGTATGTTCCAATGATCAACAGGGTCAGTGTGACACAGGCAGTGGTTTCACTGAACTGTCACACACATACAGACATTTCAGCATCTGTGCAGTAGCTGGAACAGTGTGATGCTCAGCAGTATGTTCCAATGATCAGCAGGGCCAGTGTGACACAGGCAGTGGTTTCACTGAACTGTCACACATATACAGACATTTCAGCATCTGTGCAGCAGCTGGAACAGTGTGATGCTCAGCAGTATGCTCCAGTGATCAGCAGGGTCAGTGTGACTCAGGCAGTGGTTTCACTGAACTGTCACACATATACACATTTCAGCATCTGTGCAGTAGCTGGAACAGTGTGATGCTCAGCAGTATGTTCCAGTGATCAGCAGGATCAGTGTGACTCAGGCAGTGGTTTCACTGAACTGTCACACATATACAGACATTTCAGCATCTGTGCAGTAGCTGGAACAGTGTGATGCTCAGCAGTATGTTCCAATGATCAGCAGGGTCAGTGTGACACAGGCAGTGGTTTCACTGAACTGTCACACATATACAGACATTTCAGCATCTGTGCAGCAGCTGGAACAGTGTGATGCTCAGAAGTATGCTCCAGTGATCAGCAGGGTCAGTGTGACTCAGGCAGTGGTTTCACTGAACTGTCACACATATACACATTTCAGCATCTGTGCAGCAGCTGGAACAGTGTGATGCTCAGCAGTATGTTCCAGTGATCAGCAGGGTCAGTGTGACTCAGGCAGTGGTTGTATAGGGAATCAGCTCCCTATATTCCTTACTAATGACATACCTAGGTTACATCCCTTTCTCTTGCTCTCCAGCACGGCTTTGCAAACAGATGATTTCCGGTTATTACCTTTCTTTTCTACTGCCATGACTGAATGTTTATTAAAACTGCAACAGTTCTAGAATATAATGTACATGTTGTTGGAATGCAAGTTATAGTTCCTAAGACGGCTTGTAGCTTCACTTCTAAGGAATATATTTTTCTCTCATCATTAACCAGGCTGGTTCAGGATATGCATTTAAGTAATTTTTATTCAGAAATAAACCATTGTGCAGCACTTGGATTTGGGGTCTTCCATTTGCCAGCCTTTCTTAAATTTATGAAGCATGACTAACTTTATTAATACATTAAAAAAAACTATAATAAGCAGATAACCCAGAATTAAAACTTACTTACAAATCCAACTAGGTAATTCACACACATAAGACATTCCTTATAGCCTTTCTTAATTTCATCTCAGTTTCACTCATACAAGGCAATTTGTACAGCCTTTCTTAATTTCATTTCAGTTTCAGTGGCAATCATTCCATTTCATATAAAAAGTAGTTATGTCCTTACCATAACGTTCCATGTGGAGTGTTCATCTCGCCTTTGTTCTTACAATGGGTGTCGGAGCCGAGGATCGGCTCCAAGTCAGCCGCTTAGCAAAGCTCTGCATCTAGGAAAAGCTCGAGACCAACCTACCTCCCACAATTCTCTCTGCCTCTACCTCAGATCTAGTTTGCAAAACAAGACCAGATCCAGCAATAACAAAGGTAATCAAGCATAAAAAGGGATACATAAGTATACATAAGGAGCAGTAACTAGCTCAAGTCAGTAGGAACAACAGAGAGATCACTAGTGGGAGACAAACAGACCAGACTTCTAAATCCTTACGTTCTTCCAGACCTGAGGGTGGGAGGGTGGGGATGTAAGAACAAAGGTGAGATGAACACTCCACATGGAACGTTATGGTAAGGACATAACTTCTTTATGTGAGAGTGTTCAATCTCGCCGTTTGTTCTTACAATGGGTAGCGTCCCTAACTCCGTTACCCTGAGTGAGTCACAGAAGAACGTTCCTGAGCACAGTGGAACCAAAAGATGCTCTATCCCTGGAAGTCCTATCAACTTTATAATGAGTGATGAATGTATGCGGTTTAGACCAAGTGGCGGCTGCACAAATAGTGTCCAATGGCAGACGAGCCGCATGAGCCAGAGATGTGGAAACTGACCTAGTAGAATGTCCCTTTGGTTTGGTGGTCAAAATCTGGTTTGAAGCAGAATACACGAAGGTTATACAATCAGTTAGCCATTTGGAAAGTGTGCGCTTCGTCACTGCCATGCCCTTTTTGTTGTCCGCTTTCCTATGGTCCTTAGTTCTATCCAGGTAGAATCTGAGTTGTCTATGAACATCCAATTTGTGTAACATATATTCCAGCTTGTTGGAGTGGTTCTTGAAAAATGTAGGAAGCTCAATGGACTGATTAATGTTGGCAACCAAACAAACCTTAGGGAGAAAGGAAGGGTTGGTGCGTAATGATACCCTGTCAGGGTGAAAAATTAAATATGGCTGCTTGATGGAAAGTGCCTGAAGTTCTGATACTCGTCTGGCTGAAGTGATAGCTACGAGGAAAAGAGTCTTCCAAGACAAGAACTTTAAGGAACAGGAAGAAGCTGGTTCAAAGGGTGGTAAAATTAACTGGGATGAGAGTAAATTTAGATTCCAAGGAGCTGTAGGTAACCTAACTGTTGGTCTGAGATGAAAGGACCCTTTCATGAAGGCTTTACAAAGCCTATGAGCCATAATGGGAGCTCTGTTTTCTCCTATGTGAAAGTTGGAAATAGCGGCCAACTGAACTTTTAAAGTGGCAGTAGAGGCTCCTTGGTGAAACAGAATGGACAGGAATTCCAAAATCTTGTTTAGGGGGGCTACTAAAGGATCCAAATGCTGTGTAGTCGCCCAGTGGAAAACGCTTCCACTTACTGGTATAGATTTTAGTAGTGGAAGCCTTATGGGAGGCGACCAGAATGTTCTGAACCGGAGAGAGAAGATCAGACCTGGCTAAGTAGGAAGCGGAGCAGCCAGGCTGCTAACTTGAGGGATAGGAGCGACGGGTGAGGAGCTCATGACGAATGAGTCAGCAGATCTGGCACTGGGTCCAGAATCCAGGGCTCCTGCATTTGGTGGGCTTGAAGAAAGGGGAACCAAATCTGTCGAGGCCAGAATGGGGCAATGAGAATTATAGTCCTCTCCTGGTCCTTGGCTTTCTGAAGAAATTTCGGATCAGTGGTATAGGAGGCAAACCGTACAGCAGACCCGCGGGACAATAGTGAATCAGAGCGTCCCTGGGGACATCCCTGGAGGTAAAAGGGCAAAGTAGCTTCTGCATTTGGTGTTCTTTGGAGACGCAAACAGATCGCAGCAAGGCTGGCCCCATTTGCGGAAAATCCTTTCTGCCACTTTCTGATTGAGGGACCACTCGTGAGGTAACAGGATGGCTCTGCTCAACCTGTCTGCTATGATGTTGGATAACTCCGGGATGTGCGTTGCTATTAGAAAGCGACCCGTGGACTCTGCCCATTGCCAAATTCTCATGGCCTCCCTGCACAACTGGTAAGACCTGGTTCCTCCCTGTTTGTTTATGTACCAGACTACGGACATGTTGTCCGTCTGTACTGCAATAGTCCCTAGAGGTAGAAGGGGGGAGAAGTGTTGCAACCCTAGAAACACTGCCCTCATCTCTAGAACATTTATGTGCAGGTTGTACTCTAAGCTGGACCATTCACCTTGGACTGTCTTTCCCTGAAAGATGCCCCCCCACCCTATCAGAGAAGCATCCGTGGTCACCGTGGCCATTGGGTTGGGTAACACAAACTGTCGGCCACTGATGAGGTTGTGATCCTGTAACCACCAAGACAGGTGTGCTTTGCAGGAATCTGTTATGTGAATCTTGTGAGTCAGCGGTAACTGCTGGAATGACCACTGTGTGAACAGCAGCCATTGGAGAATTCTCATGTGTAGCCTCCCCATGGGAACTGCAATGAGGGAAGCTGACATGAGCCCTAAGACTTTCAGGACTAGTTTGGCTGGGGACTTCTTGGATAATAGTAGGAGAGATACGTGTTGTTGTAGGGAAGCTATTCTTATGGAGGTAGTTTTACTAGCAAAGAACGGGTATCTAGATCTGCGCCTATAAATGAAATATGCTGTCAGGGCTGTAACGCAGATTTTTCGAAATTTATCGAAATCCCTAACAGAGCACAAAGGCTGATTGTGTAATCCCTGGCCTGCATCAGTTGACGCTCGGTGGTGGCGGTAAGGAGCCAGTCGTCTAGATATGGAAACACCCGGAATACTAGGCGTCTCAAGTGAGACGCTACCACTGCCATGCATTTGGTGAAAACCCTGGGGGCTGAGGTTAGACCAAAGGGAAGGGCCCGAAACTGAAAGTGACTGGCTCCCAGCCGGAAGCGCAGGTGATCTCTGGACACGCAGGCCATCTTGATGTGGTAGTAGGCGTCCCTGAGATCTATTGAGCACATCCAGTCGTCCTTCTGTAAAAATGGAAGGATCGATTAAAGCGTGACCATCCGGAACTTTTCTTTCTTCACAAATGTATTGAGATTGCTTAGGTCCAGAATTGGCCTCCAGTCCCCTGTCTTTTTTGGAACTAAAAAGAACCTTGAGTAAGTTCCGGATCCTCTTTGGTCCGCCGGGACTGGTTGGATGACTCTTTTTTTCTAGCAGCTTTGAGATTTCTATCGCTGCTGGTTTTCGCAGATAGGGTGGTACATCCGGGAACCGTCTTTGTGGTAATGGGGGAAATACAAAGGGGATTTTGTAACCTCTGGTGATAATGCTTTTTACCCAATTGTCTGAAGTAAGGCTTTGCCAGGCCTGAGGGTATAAAGCTAAGCGACCCCCGACTGCCTCCAGAGCAGGACAGTCGGGCCTCCTCTCAGGAGTGCTAGAAAGGCTTCCCAGGGATAGTATCCCTGTCACCTTGGTTCTGTGGACCCCCTCTGCCGCCAGAGGGCGTCTTCCATTTCTGCCCCCTCCTCTGCCTCTGGGGGGGGCATCACCCTGTGTGCCTGGGAAAGGACCCTGGGGTTTACGAAACCACATCTTTCCACCTCATTGCCCTTTGGGGTACGGTCTGGATGGGGTGGAAAAACGGACTCCGACAGCAGACAGAGTCTTTCCTTCCTGCTCACACCGGGTTAGGGTCTCCTTTACTTTGGGGCCAAAAAGGGTGGCACCATCAAAGGGGGCGTTAGTAAAGGAAGACTTGAAGGCTTCCGCAAAGGAGCACAGCTGCATCCAGGATTGTCTACGAAGAGCAATCGCTGAAGCTGCAGCCCTACTCGACCCTTCGGCCACATACGAGATGAGCCTCATGGACGAGTTCACTATGGATGCAAGGGTGTTGAGCTGTGCTGTAACTTTGTCCGAGACAGCAGCATCTGTATTACCCTGGAGGGTATCCCCCAACTCCTTGACTAGATCCCTCTGTAATCGTGTGAAGTGTGTCAAGTAGTTCAGCGATCGCATGGAAAAAGTCGCTGAACTGAAAATGCACTTCCCATATCTGTCCATGGTCCTAGAGTCTCTGTTAGGGGGATGGACAGACGAGGAAGATTCGGACATCTCCTTTTTAGTGGCTGCGGCCACCACCATAGCGTCCACTGGAATTCCCTTCGTAAGGTATGACTTGTCCTGAGGGGCAGTTATGTATTTGTTAGGTTTCCTGGGAACTGGCTCCACTGTGTCAGGTGCCTCCAACACCCTTCGAGCAATTAACTCCATTAACTCGTCGAAGGGCGGAGTGACCCAGGAGGAGGAAGGGCGAGCACCAAATGCCTTCAGCAGAACCGACTCATCCTCAGAAGGGGGTAGGGCCTGCCAATCACCTCTCTGCTTCAGGATCTCCAGGATGTCAGCAAAGGAGACATCCTCTGAGGGTGATTTTGGGGACCCTTCTGACTCATCTAAGTCAGTATCCGATGTTAAAGATTCTTGTGGAGAATCTAAGTGCCTCCTCTTGCACAACTTTTTCCTCGGAACGTCATCGGGAGGGGCTTCCGATGAGGCCTCCGAGGAAGAAGGGGCTCCCTCTGGGAGTGGCTGAGACACTGGTGCTCTACGCTTATGGGTAGTCGTGGGTGCAGAAGTAGACAACGGACCTTTGGGAGAGAGAAGTTGCTTCCATTGACGTGGTTGTCTGAGAAGACAATACCTTCCTCATGAGGTCAAAGGCCCCCGGACCCCGAGTCAAGGAGTCCTCCGGTTCCGAAGAACGCGGAAGTGTCTCCGACGTGGAGGCCAAGGGCATCGACCCCGAGGATGGAGCCGAAGTGATCCGTACTGAGGGGGAGAGTCGGCACTGAAAGATCAGTTCAACTCTCGGTCCCGGAGCCAAGGAGAGATCGTCGGTTCCGCGAGTCCGCTAATGGTTCCTACGGAGTCGAGGTCAACGGTGCTGACCGAGGAAGGGACGGTTCTGGCACCAAGGGTTCCACTATCATCAGATCAACCTCTCCCGGCTCCGAAAGCTGTGTAGGCCTCGGAGGAGGACCAGATGGAGATAAGGGAAGGCCTTCGATTCTCGACACCAATTGGGAGGAGACTGAAATGAGCTTGGACAGGGCCGTGTTCTCCATTAACGTCTGCACCACACGATCTACGTAGGTGTCGGAGAGGGGCCTGGAAGAACGGGTCAAAGGAACCGAGGATGGTACCGACCTCAATAAAGCAGGAGGTGGAAGCTCCGACACCGGTTCCAAGACTCGAGGCTCGGTCACAGTAAGAAGCTCAACACTCGGGCCCGAAGCCTGTGGAACCGGTGAACGAACTTTAAGCGAAGAACTCGGAGCCGATGACGTGGGCTCCGATGTCTTCGAGGACTTAGAAGCCTGGTCTGACTTGTCAAGCGCCTCTTGGAAGGCAGGCTTCAAAAGACCCCTATCTATAAGCTTCCTGCGTCTATCTGTCATGACCCTTCCACTAAAAGAATGACAGATAGAACAGTCTTCTTGTAGATGGAGAGGGCCAAGACAGTAGACACAGGAGCTATGGTTGTCAGTGATAGACATCTTTTGCCCACACTGACACCTCTTGAATCCAGACTTGGCTTTTTCAGACATATCCTGTAGAGAAACTGTACAAGTACCAAATAACACTTTTGTCAAGAAAGTTAGATACAAGTCCACAAACACAGCAATAATAATTGCAAGTATCAATCCTAAATCTAGTAACTAGGGGGGGTAGGCCCTAAGTAAACTAAACTATATATATATATATAAACTATATATATTAGTGTAGCCAACAAGGATGATCCAGGCACACACACACACACACACACACACACACACACACACACACACTAAAGTTAAGTTCCCAAAAAAAATCAGAAGATTTCACAAGAAAATATAACAAGAAATTAGCTTATCTTCCCAAAGGTTGGTCAGAGCTCTCAAACTCGATGCGATCGGTTGCAGCGGCAAACTAGATCTGAGGTAGAGGCAGAGGGAATTGTGGGAGGTAGGTTGGTCTCGAGCTTCTCCTAGATGCAGAGCTTTGCTAAGCACCCATTGTAAGAACAAACGGCGAGATTGAACACTCTCACATTCTATGTTAACATTTTACTAATTTATTTTCATATTTTATTGATTCAGATCTTTCTTGCAATCAACAAGATAGTCACAGATGTTTTTGCAGACTTTTATTAATTTCTTCTGGTTTAGATGGTGCTGTTACTGCTGTTATTTCCTTTCCAAGTTCTCTGTAAAACTTTTCAGGAGGTCAATGAATTGCTTATTTTGTAATTTTTCTTTTTCTTTATACCTCTTGCATTTTTCTGCCTGTTCTGATATATTCAATTATTAATAATATTTTCAGCATAATCCCAATCTGCTTTATGTTTTGCTGATTTTACAATATCTCACAGTTATTATCTATTTCTTTTTCCATACCCTTCTATTAGTAACACTTCTTGCCTCATTTGCTTTATAGTTTCCTGTAATAAGACGTTATGTACTCACCATAACGTTCCATGTTGGTAGTCCATCTCACCTTTCAATTTTACATATGGGTTCGGAGCCGATCCTCGGCTCCAACTCGGCAGATTTACAAGCTGGAAGACTTCTGGTTGGTTCGTGGCTAAGCAGGTATCCCATGGTGCACCAGTACAATCCCCAGATCTTGTTTACTGCTCACTAGAACAACAACCATAAAAACAACCAATACTAAAGGGTCTCCAACCAAGGGCAACCAAATTATTACTTCCAGATCTTCCAGGATGGGGGCAGAAGGGCGGGTTGGTAAAAATGAAGGGTGAGATGGACTACCAACATGGAACGTTATGGTGAGTACATAACTTCTTAATGTTAGGTAGTCCGATCTCACCTTCATTTTTACATATGGGACAGCGTCCCTAGTGCCTTATTCTTGGTTGGCTCATTGGAAAATATTCTTGAGCACAGTGGAGCCAAAGGATGCTCTACCCTTGGATGCCAAATCCAATTTATAATGTGTAATAAAAGTGTGAGGGGTAGCCCACGTAGCTGCTGCACAGATATTATCAAGTGGTACCCTGACTTGAAAGGCTGCAGAGGTAGGCAGTGACATGGTAGAATGAGCCTTGGTCCTGTAGGGTAAAGGTTTGCCCTCCAAGCTATAGATAAAGGCTATACAACTGGAAATCCAATTAGATAGTGTCACTTTAGAAACTGGTAAGCCCAATCTAGAGTCAGAAAAGGAAATGAATAATTGATCTGCTTTCCTGACAGTCTTAGTCCGCTGTAGATAAAAATGTAGTTGTCTATGAACGTCTAGCTGATGAAAACGGTACTCAGCTGCATTACAGTGGTTAGGGAAGAAAACTGGGAGTTCTACTGATTGGTTTAAGGTAGCATTTGAACAAACTTTGGGGACAAAGGAAGGATTAGTACATAATGATACCCTGTCTTTGTGAAAAATCAAATATGGTGGCTTAATAGACAAGGCCTGTAAGCTCCGATACCCATCTAGCTAATGTGATAGCTACCAAAAACAAGGTCTTCCAAGACAAAAATGTTTAGAGAAGATGAGTGGGAAGGTTCAAAGGGGGGAGAAGTCAATTTGGACAACACAAAATTTAAATCCCAAGAAGCCACTGGTTCTTGTAGAAGTGGTCCCAATAGAGTGGCCCCTTTCAAAAAGGTTGTGCATAGCTTATGAGACATTAAATTGGTATCTGGAAAACCTAAGTGAAAATGAGAAATCGCCACCAATTGGACTATGATAGTGGCAGAGGCAGATCCTTGCTGAAAAAGCTCAGAAAGAAAATCCAGAATCACAGGGATACAAACAGTGTATGGATCTACATTCATTCTCTGTGCGCAAATAGAAAATCTTTTCTATTTACTGCCATACAGCCTCCTGCTTGAAGGTTATGGGAGGACATAAGAATATGTGACACTGAGGATGATACATCATGAAGCCTGACTATGGATGGAACTGGAGCAGCCACGCTGTCAATTTGAGGGTGTGGATTGAGGGGTGTAGCGAACCCGACATGTGAGTCAACAGATCTGGAGCTGGGTCCAGAATCTAAGGATCATCCAGGAGGAGAGGCTAGAGGAAGGGGAACCAGACCTGACGAGGCCAGTAAGGAGCAATGAGGATCAACTTGCTTCCCAGCCGACTGGCTTTATGAATCACTTTGGAAATGAGAGGGATTGGAGGAAAGGCATACAGAAGTCCCATGGACCAATCGTGAGCCAGAGTGTCTCTGGGAGACTCCCCCAGAGGGGGAATGAGGAAAAAACAGCTGCTGCATTTGGTATTGAATGGGCTGGCAAAAAGGTCGCAGCAAGGCTGTCCCCATTTCCGGAAAATCTGATCCATTGTTTCCCGTTTCAGAGACCACTCGTGTGGCATTAGGATTGCCCGGCTGAGCTTGTCGGCTGTCACGTTGGTCTTCCCTGGAATGTGCGTTGCAACCAGAAAGCGCTGGGAAGGAATCACCCATTCCCAAACTCGCATGGCCTCTTGACAGAGTGGGTAAGATATGGTACAGCCCTGTTTGTTGATATACCAAACCACCGACATGTTGTCTGATTGTATCACAATTGTCCCTAGAGGAAGAAGGTCTTGAAGTGCTTGCAACGCCAGAAGCACCGACCTCATCTCCAGAACATTGATATGCAGATGAGCCTCGTGTTTTTGCATGTGCCTTGGACAGTCTTGCTGAGATAATGCCCCCCCACCCGATCTGGGAGGAATCAGTGGTCACAGTGGCAAGGAGTTGGGCCGGAAAAAAGGGGGCACCCATGATAAGTTGATTGGGAGCTCTCCACCAATGAAGGTCCTTCTTGCATGATTCCGTCAGCAGGATAGGATGACTCAGTGGGAAAGACTGGAAGGACCACTTGGAAAGCAGAAGCCACTGGAGAATTCTCATGTACAACCTGGCTAATAGTACCAATAGAATTGTGGAAGCCATAGTCCCGAGGAGCTGAAGAACCCACTTCACTGACTTTTCCCAATGGGAGAAAACGCTGAACTTGGGAGATTAAGTTCTGTGCCCTTTCGGCGGGGAGACGAGCTGTCATGTTCACTGTGTCTACCTCTGCACCTATAAAAATCACAGATTGAGAGGGCAATAATGCAGACCTTTTCCAATTTATGGAGATCCCTAACTGAGCACAAAGGTGAATCGTAGCGTCCCTGTTTTGGAGGAGTACATGCCTGGTGGGGGTGGTCAGGAGCCAGTCGTCCAAATACGAAAACACCTGGAATCCCTGACATCTCAGGTGAGCTGTCACTACTGCCATGCATTTGGTGAACACAATGGGGACTGTGGTGAGACCAAAGGACAGAGCGCAAAACTGATAGTGACTGGCTCCCAGCTGGAAGCGTAGATGACTTCTGGATGCCTTCTCCATTTTTTATGTGGTAGTAGGCATCCTGAAGATCCAGAGAGCACATCCAAAAGTCTTTCCCTAACAACGGGAGTATAGACTGCAATGTTACCATCCAAAACTTGTCCTTCTTCACTGATTCGTTCAATCTGCTGAGGTCCAATATTGGCCTCCAATCTCCGGTTCGTTTTGGAACTAAAAAGAACCTGGAGTAAGTTCCGGATCCTATCTGGTCTGCTGGGATGGGCTGGATAACTCTTTTTACGAGCAACTTGTTGATCTCCACAGTTGCCTGATCCCTGTGATTGGGTGGTATATCTGGGATCCTTTTGGGAACAAACGGTGACAGAGAAAAGGGTATGACATAGCCTCTGGTAACAACTCTTTGTACCCACTTGTCTTGGGTGATATTTAGCCAGGCTTCTTGGTACAAAAAAATGCGACCCCCGACCTGCTCCAGAGAAGGGCAGTTGGGCTCCACATCAGGAGCACTGATAAGGCTGTCCTCGAAAGGAATCACGGCCTTGGTGGTATTGCGGACAGCCCCTGCCTCTAGGGTGACGTCTGCCGTTTTCTCCTCCTCTGCCTCTGAAGGAGGATTCACCATGTGTATCAGGAAAGACCCTCTGGGACTTCTTGAACTACATTTTACCATCCCTTTGACCCTTGGGGTATGGTCTGGAAGGGACAGTAAAACACACTCCCAAGGTAGAAAGCGTCTTTCCTTCTTGCTCACACTGAGTGAGTGTATCCTTCACCTTGGAACCAAACAATGAGGAACCATCAAATGGGGCATTGGTGAAAGCAGACTTGAATGGTTCTGCAAAATTACATAAGCGCATCCAGGAGTGGCACCTCAAGGCAACTCCGGAACCTGCTGCTCTACTCCATCAGTAGCATAAGAGATAAGTCGCATGGAGGAGTTAACCACAGAATTTAAGGTGAACAACTGAGTAGAAATCTTGTCAGGAACTCCCTCAGTACACTCACCTTGTATGGAATCTCCTAACTCCTTGAGGAGATCCCTCTGCAACCTCGTGAAGTGCGTGAGATAGTTCAGCCATCGAATGGTAAAGGCCGTTGAACGAAAAATATGCTTTGCAAATCTGTCCATCTGTCGAGACTCCTTGTTTGGCGGATGAACAGATGAAGAAGTCTCTGCTAACTCTTTCTTCGTGGCCGCCTCCACCACCATGGCATCTATATGAACACCCTTGGACAGAACAAGAACTTATTTGGTCTCCTGGGGTCTGGCTCCATGGTCTCAGGAGTATCCCACACCTTTCGACTAACTAGATCTATCAGTTCATCAAAAGGTGGGGACACCCAAGAGGCAGAAGGTTGAGACCCGAAAGCCTTCAGGTACACAGACTCCTCATCAGAAGGGTTAACAGTGGGCCAGTCGCACCTCTGTCTAAGGATCTCTAAAATGTCCACAAAGGAGACATCAGAGGACGTCTTGGGGGACCCTTCCGACTCCTCGAGGTCAGTGTCTGATGTCAAAGACTCATCCTGGGAGTCACTATGTTTCCTCTTACATAACCTCTTATGGGGAGGCTCCTCAGAAGGATATTCTGGGGAAGCCTTGGAAGAGTAGGGGCCACCAGCCAATTGCTCCTGAGGCTGCAGGTCTCTGCTGTCTCCAGAGAGAGTAGGGGCTGAGACTGATGTGGATGCTCTCGGGAAAAGAGTGCTGGTGCCACTGGTAGGGGCTGGAGAATGAGACAGCACGCTCCTCATCATCTCAAACGCTGACCTCTCCGGCTCCGTAGACCTCTCCCGCTCTGAAGAGATGCGGGTCTGCGCCTGAGCCAGAGCGGTTGGCTCCGAGATAGATGAAAGGGTCTGAGCTCACCTTGGCCGAAGCACCGACAGGAAGGCTCGGAACCGGAGTTGATCGATTCCAACCCTCCCTGACGGTGCCGACAGGAGAGCTTCGGCCCCTGGACATGACAGATGGCACCAAGTGTGTCGGAGTTGAACCCGGCTCCAAGGCAGCAACAAGGTGAGTTGGAATCGGCATTTCCTCCGTTGGCACCAAGCACTCCAGCTTCGTAAGGCCAGTATGGCTCGGAGGAGGAATAGTAGACAAGGGCAAAGCTGGGCCAAGTGGCTCTGGAGCCAACTGGGTCAGAGCCAGCAATAACTTTGGTAAGGCAGACGACTTCAGGAGTCTCAGCACTACCCTCTCCACATCATCTTCTGAAAGTCTCCTGGAAGACATAGTTGGGGATCTTGACCTGGGGGGTACTGGAGACTTAATTGTTATGGAAACCGGTAGAGAGCTTACAGACCGGCTATGAGTAGCAGTGTCAACTGCTGTATCAGTAGGTTCAGAGATCGGTTTTGAAACACCTGTAACCGACTCTGACACCACCATGATGCTCTCCTTCGGCTCCGAAGGCTGAGAAGTCGAGGAGGCAGATTTGGATTGTTTCGACTGTTTAGGAGGTGGCTCAGAAACACCAGCTGGTGCCGGAAAAGGCCTTTTTGAGGATTTTGATTTCCTAGACTTGGAGGAAGCTGAAGAACTGGACAGTGCTTCCTCAAAGCATGGCTTCAAGAGACCCTTGAGTATGAGTTTGTTCTTTCTCTCCTGTAACACTCTAGGAGAGAAAGCATGGCAGAACAAACACAACTCCTGTAAGTGGATGGCCACTAGGCAGTAGACACAGCTACTGTGGCCATCCATTAAGGACATCTTTTGGGAGCATTTCATGCACTTTTTGAACCCCGAGGGTTTATGCTCCTTACTTTCCTAGGACATATTACACACAGACACAACCCAGAGAGATTGAAAAGGAGAAAACGAAGGAGGACTAGGTCCTCTAACTAAAACGTGCCTAGCCCTAAGAAGGAGTTACACGAGGACTAGGTCCTCTAACTTAAACGGGCCTAGCCCGGTGTAGAGAAAGCTAGCTAAAGGAGTTACACGAGGACTAGGTCCTATAACTTAAATGGGCATAGCCCGGTGTAGTGAAACTAGGTCTTCTAACTTAAACAGACCAGAAAGGAAAGCCCATGCACACAAAAGAAACCATAAAATACACAATAAATTTCTATACTCCTAAAGAAAAACAGGTAGTATACTTGCAATCTTAGTAAATTCACAAGCAGATCCCTGCCAAAACAAACAATGTCAAAATAGCAGAACTAACTGCCAAAGGTGACCAAAAAAAAGGTCAGAGTAACAACAAACAAGACAACAGGAGCCCCTGTTGACTAAAAGTGGAAAACCGCCAAAAACTCTGGCTAATATCAAAAAATGCGCAATGGTGCCTATACTAATTGGCACACGGGATACCAATAAAGTACAGTTGTGTACCTACCATAAATGTAGATGTTCGAGTGTATTCACTGTTGCAGTCATTACAATTGGGTTATCCTGCTGGCAGGCTACCCGCAGTCGGCCTGAGTTCCAAAGTCTAGGTCCGGCGTCGGTTGCTGTCGCCTCCTCCCTGACGTCAGTGCACCAGGGGTATAAAAGATGCAGCCGACGCCATTTTCTTCAGTTTTTCTTGCCCTAGATGTCAGGTGCCCCTAAAATGGTAGGCTAAATTATGCCAATAAGCATGCATGCACAAAAAACAACTTTTCCATCATCTACAAGCAAATACACCACATAGGTTGTATAGAATAGAGAAGTACAGATAAGTTCCAGCAAAGGAAAAGGGTGATGGTGGGAGGGTAACCTGGACTGCAACAGTGAATACACTCGAACATCTACATTTATGGTAGGTACACAACTGTACTATGTTCATCGTGTTTCACTGTTGCTGTTGTTACAATTGGGTTGAATCCCAAAGCTAAGGTTAGGAGGCTGGTGCTAAATAGGATTAGGAGAGGCTATCAGGCCATGCAGAACTGCAGTGGCAAAGCCTGCCCTGGATTTAGAGTAGAGAGGTAAGTGATACTGCTTCGTAAAAGTATGCACTGAACTCCAAGTTGCAGCCTCTAAGATGTCTTTGGTTGGTACTCCTCTGAGGAAGGCTGCTGAAGTGGCTGCTGCTCTGGTTGAATGCTCTGGTTGAATGTGGCCTAATGCCCTTAGGCACTGATTTGCCATGCTGTGAATAGCAGAAACGAATGCAGTGGCCTATCCACTTTGAAATAGTCTGCTTTGAGATAGGCTTTCCTTTTGATCTTGCAGCATATGCCACTAGAAGTTGTTCAGTCTTTCTGAAAGCTTTGGTTCTGTCCAAGTAAAAGCGTAGCTGCCTGTGAATGTCCAAAGAATGCAGAATTCTCTCACCCTTATTCTGTGGGTTTGGATAAAAGGTAGGCAAATGAATTGTTTGGTTAAGGGCCACACTGGACACTACCTTAGGCATAAATGTAGGGTTTGTCCTCAGAAAAACCCTGTCAGGATGGAAAATGATAAAAGGTTCCACAGCCATGATTGCCTGTAACTCTGATACTCATCTAGCGGAGGTTATTGCTAGGAGCAGAGCTGTTTTCCAGGATAAGAATTTTATATCAGCTGCAGAGGCTGGCTCAAATGGAGGCAGTGTGAGTTTTTCCAAGACATAGTTGAGGTCCCATGCAGGTATTGGTGCTCTCCTTGGAGGTCTTATGTTTTTGGCCCCTGTGAGGTACTGCCTTAGTAATGGATGAGAAAAAATAGGTGGTTCTGTATTGTAATGAGCTGAAATGGCAGAGGCATGAATTTTAATTGATGAAAAGGAAAGGCCTTTATCAAGCATCTCAGTTAAGTATTGCAAAATCTGAGGAATATTTGGAACAATCGTGTCAATACCCTGTGCCTGGTTCCAAGCACAGAATCCCTTCCATTTTTCTGCATAAGATTTTCTGGTGCTAGGCCTCCTGGCCTCCAAAATAACACCCATCACTGCTTTAGAGAGAGGTGTGTCTTGAATGGCTACATTATCCGCCATGCTGCCAGGTTTAAGGTCCTGAGTTGGCTGTGGAGTATCTGACTGTCTTGTTGGTTCAATAAGTGAGGAATTTGAGGTAATGTCCAAGCTGGGCATTGAGACAAGCTCTTTAGGATTGGTTACCAGTGTTGGCGGGGCCAGTCTGGGGCAATCAGTATCATTTTTGGTTTCTCTTGTCTGACCTTGAGGAGTACCTTGGGGAAGAGAGGCAGAGGAGGAAAGGCATATACTCTTAGATTTTTCCAGCTGAAAGACTGAGCATCTACTTTCCATGCTTGCTTGTGATAAGTCCTTGTGCAGAATCTCTGTAGTTGGTAGTTGTGAGGGGAGGCAAATAGGTCTATGTCTGGGCATCCCCAGTTCCTTGTTATCATGCTGTAGACTTGTGGATCCAATTTCCACTCGTGGGGATCCATTAGGTTTCTGCTTAGTTCATCTGCCAGAGTATTTGTTCTTCCTGGCAGGAATTGTGCTTGCAGATGTACTTGGTAAGTCAATGCTGTGTCCCACAAGTTCATGGCTAGCCTGCAGAGGGGCTAGGAATGTGTGCCTCCCTGCTTGTTTATGTACCAACAGACTGTAGTATTGTCCGTCTTTATCAGTAATTGTCCTGGATGAAGTAGATACTTGAAGGCTGTCAGGGCATTCTGAGCAGCTAGCATCTCTTTTTGATTGATATGTAGATGCATTTGACTTGTGGACCATGTGCCCTGAATACATCTTCCTGCCATATGGGCCCCCCAGGCATAATCTGATGCATCTGTTGTCAATGTCTGTCTGGCTGTGGGTAAGGGGAATGGCTGTCCCGTGTTGTGGTGACAGGTTTTTGCCCACCATCGAAACTCCTGTTGCAGGCAGGGAATGAGGGTAATTATTGTTTCCAGGTTGTGGCAATGTTGAATCCACACACTTTTTAGATATCACTGAAGTTTCCTCATATGCAGCCTTGCATATGGAGTTAGCAGAATGCAGGATGCCATGAAACCCAAGGCCTGCAGAATTTTTCTTGCATATTACTTATTTCAAAATGTTGGCAACAAAGACCCAGTTGTCAGTTGTCTATGTTTGTCTGGCATGAGATAAGCCATCTGGGCAGTTGTATTTAAGCTTGCACCCAGGAATATTATCTCTTGAGAGGGTACGAGTTTTGATTTCTTTTCGTTTACTGTGTACCTAGACCTGTTAGTAATCTTTTTACAAACGCCAGATGCTGTAGTAGAATGTCCTTGTTCTCTGCTTGAATAAGGCAGTCGCCCAAGTAAGGATATATTTGTATTCCTCTTTGTCTGCAAAATGCAATTACTGGTGCCAGGCATTTTGTGAAGACCCTAGGCGCAGTAGATAAGCCAAAGGGCAGTGCAGAGAATTGGTAGTGCATTGAGCCAGCTATAAATCTGAGGTATCTTCTGCATGATTGTCTGATTGGGACATGCAGGTATGCCTCTTTTAGGTCTAAAGTCAGAAGCCAAGCCTTCTTGCCCAGCATGGGCAGAAGCTGCTGTAGAGTTAACATTTTGAATTTTGGAATATCCAGGAATGTGTTTAGGATAGACAGGTCCAGTATTGGTCTCCAGGCTTTGTCCTTTCTGGGCAGCAAGAATAGCCTTGAGTAGAATCCTAGTCCCTGCTCTTGCTGTGGTACTAGCTGAATGGCTCTCATGTCCATGAGGGATGAAACTTGCTTTTGTGCCTCTGCCCATTGATTGCGTGGCAGGTCTGGCATACCGTTTGGCCTTGGCAGGGTGTGAAAGTGGAACCTGTAGCCTTGTGATACGATATTTAAGACCCATTTGTCCTGAGTGATCATGTGCCAATTTTGTGAAAAAAGTGCTAGTTTTCCCCCCAAAGAGGCTGCCAGAAGATAAGTGCTTGGTGCCGGCAAGGGAAAGTCATTGAGACTGTTTCCTGTATGGCTGTGATTTTTCCTCTCCACTTTTGGAGGTAGAAGCACCCCATTGTTTAGGGCTGTATGAGACTTGGGGCTGTGATTTGCCTCTGGGGTGTCTGTATCTGCCTCTTTGTGGCCTGTCTGACACTGGAAAGGACCAATTCTTTGTAGGCCAGTTCCTGCTAAATCTGGGATGTACCTGCAAGAAATCCTTGACTGTTTGCAAAGACTTAGCTTTGTCCTCCATTTTCTTCAACACCTCTTCTGCTTTAACACCAAACAAGGTATCATGCTGTAATGGAGCATATAATAGTTTTGCTTACATATGATCAGGCAGATTCTGTTCTTTTAACCAAGCATGCCTTCTAATGACAGAACCTGTCCTGCAGGAGGCCTCTAGAGAATCAAAACCACATTGCAAAGTATGCTTTCCCACTTGTTCAGCTGCATGCAATAAATCCTGCATTTCTTTGTTTTCTTCACATTCTGAATTTGTCAACATTTTCTGTTTAAGCAGTGACATAATATATTGCTGATATTTAAGCATATGAAACTGGCAATTTAAAGCTCTTACAGCCAAGGTAGCAGAAGTATAAATCTTTTTCCTCCATCTGTCTAGGGCCCTTGAATCCCTATCAGAAGGGATAGGTTTTTTTGCAGTGGAAGCCTTGACCCCTTTGGGACCCTGAGAGATAGTTTCTGGGTCAGCAGCAGGGTTTTTATAAAGAGATTTATGTGAATTAGGAACCCTGTAGTATCTGTCTGGCTTAACTGGAGCTGGTGGTAAAGAGTCAGGAGACAGAAAATACACGAAAATACATCATCTACAATGTCTAAAACAGGAGGGATAGCAAGGGGCCTGTGCTGAGGTGATAAAAGGAAGTCTCTGAGCCTTTTCTTGGATTCTGAGTAATCTTGGCTCTCCCAGTGGAAATGCTCCCTCATAGTATGCAGGGTCTCCCCAAAAGAATAATCCTCAGGAGGAGAGGCTGAATGGATAGATTCTTCAGCATCAGACATAGGGAGGAAGAGAATATTTCTGTTCAGAAGAGGAATCAGAGGAAATGGAAACCTGATCTGAAGATTCATATTCTATCTCTTGCCTAGGCCTCTTATCAGGAGGGGGATGGGAACCCCTGATCTGAGTAATTAGGTCTTCGGCCATTTTAAGCATCTGTTTTTTAGGCATGTTTGCCTGTCCAGGAGAATGCTATACTTGTTTCTTTGTCTTTAGAGCTGCTTTAGTCTTTGCCTTTGAAGCTGGTTTCACATATAACTGTGTAGGCCTGAAAACACCCTCAAAAGCCGATGCCTGCTCAGCGGCTCCGGACCCATCTGAGGAATAGTTTCCGAGTGTCCAATACCTTGAGTTTCCAGCAGCCTAGTCAGCTCGATGTGGGAGTCGGAAGCGGCCTGTGGCTCTGAGGTAGCGGTCATCAGGTGCTGCGAAAGCGCCTCACTGAGAACCGGCGATAGGCTTAGCGGAAGCCTCGTCGGTTTTGGACCTCGGATGCCTGTCCTTTTCTTTTTCTTTGCGCTTTTTATAAACTCCGGTAGTCGGCTGTCCTGACAGCATTATATAATTGAATCTTCTGCCAAAGTAATGAAATGCAAAATCGTACCGACGCTTAATAGTGCGTTGGTTAAATCTAGCACAAAACCGACAACTAGCAACGTCGTGGTCAGGGCCTAGGCAAGGAATACAGTAAGAATGAAAATCCTTATAAGGTATTTGCCTCCCACAAGAAATACAATTATTAACTTTTTCTGACATCGGTCTGGAGCAAGAAAAAAGTTTCCCCAACAGGGTACTTAGCTTTAATGAAGTCTTCGGATCTGAAATTTGAATTTTAAAATCTCAGGAGTCGGACGACCGGCACTTGCGAACTGCTTTTGCTTCGGGCACCACGCGGCAAGAAAGACTGAAGAAAATGGCATCGGATGCATCTTTTATACCCCTGGCACACTGACGTCAGGTAGGAGGTGATAGCAACTGACGCCGGACCTAGACTTTGGAACTCGGACCAACTGCGGGTAGCCTGCCAGCAAGATAACCCAATTGTAATGACTGCAACAGTGAAACACGATGAACATCAACTAGTAAACTAAGTTGCACCCACAAAGGGCAAGCAATACAACTGCCTAATCTATTAGCAACACTAAATATAAAATAAAGCACTGGATATAAAGAATTTTGAAAAAACTCAGCCAGAGCCAAGAGAAGCACAACCGAACTCATCGACACGACAAACGAGATCTGGGATTGGTGCGCCATGGGATACCTGCTTATCCACGAGCCAACCAGAAGTCTTCCAGCTTGTAAATCGGCCGAGTCGGAGTAGAGGATCGGCTCTAAACTCATACGTAAAAATGAAAGTGAGATCGGATTACCTAACATCCGATGTTTCTATGATGGCATTTTACTTGTTCCTTTTTTCCTTTATTATTCTGAATTTTCCTGGTAACACTTGATCTGTTATGAACAAAGCTGCATAGTAGTGTAATGTACAATAGATATAAAAAGTTTACACACCCCTGTTAAAATGCCAGGTTTTTGTGATATAAAAAAGTGAGACCACAATAAATCATTTCAAAACTTTTCCCACCTTTAATGTGATCTATAACCTGTACAATTCAATTGAAAAACAAATTTGTTAGGGGAAAAAATACAAAAAAATAAAAAACGTATAATATGCTGGTTACATAAGTGTGCACACCCTTAAACTAATACTTTGTTGTGTGTGCACACCCTTAAACTAATACTTTGTTGAAGCACCTTTTGATCTAATTACAGCATTCAGTCTTCTTGTGTAGGTGTCTATCAGCATGGCACATCTTGACTTGGAAATATTTGTCCACTCTTCCTTGCACAACTGCTCCAAATCTGTCAGATCGTGAGGGCATCTCTTGTGCAGAGCCCTCTTCAGGTCACCCCACAGATTTTCTGCTGGATTTAGATCTGGGCTCTGGCTGGGCCATTCCAAAACTTTAATTTTCTTCTGGTGAAGCCATTCTTTTGTTGATTTGGATGTATGCTTGGGATCATTGTTGTGCTAAAAGGTGAAATTCCTCTTCATCTTCAGCTTTCTAGCAGACACCTGAAGGTTTTGGGCCAAAGTGACTGGAACTGTTCATAATTCCCCTCCACCTTTACTAAAGCCCCAGTTCCAGCTGAAGAAAAGCAACCCCAAAGCATGATACTGACACCACCATGTTTCACCGTGAGGATGGTGTTCTTTTGGTGATGTGAAGTGTTGTTTTTGCGCCAAACGTACCTTTTGGAATTGTAGCCAAAAAATTCAACCTTAGTCTCATCAGACCATACCACATTTTCCCACATGCTTTTGGGAGACTTGATGTATTATTTTGCCAATTTTAGCTGGGCCTGGATGTTTTTCTGTGTAAGAAAAGGTTTCCGTCTTGCAACCCTACCTCATAGCCCAGACATATGGAGAATACGGGATATTTTTGTCACGTAGTACACAACCAGTACTTGCCAGAAATTCTTGCAGCTCCTTCAGTGTTGTTGTAGGTCTCTTGGCAGCCTCCCTGACCAGTTTTTGTCTTGCCTTTTCATCAATTTTGGAGGGACATCCAGTTCTTTGCAACGTCACTGTTGTCCCATATTTTCTCAACTTTTTGATGACTGCCTTCATTGTGTTCCATGGTATATCCAGTGCTGTGGAAATTTTTTGTACCCTTCTCCTGACTGATACCTTCCAACAATGAGATCTCTTTGATGCTTTATAAGCTCTCTGCGAACTATTGCTTTTGCTGTAGCAGGCAACTGAGTAAATGTCAGGTAAATCCTACTAGGACAGCAGAACTTTATTTGGGGTTAATCAGAGTGTCTTTTGTTGATGGCAGGTGCGTACCCAAGAAGACTGAATGCTGTAATTAAATCAAAAGGTGCTTCAACAAAGTATTAGTTCAAGGGTGTGCACACTTATGCAACCAGCATATTGTACGTTTTTTATTTTTTATATTTTTTCGCCTAACAGATTTGTTTATTTTTCAAATGAATTGTACAGGTTATAGGTCACAATAAAGGTGGGAAATGTTTTGAAATTATTTATTGTGGTCTCATTTTTTATATCACAAAAATCTGACATTTTAACAGGGGTGTGCACACTTTTTACATCCACTGTAATCTTCTCTACCATATCATTGCAGCTGCCCCCGAAAGGCTTACTTGCACCACTATCCTTCTTACCCATACCTGGTATAAATAAGGTCCAAATGAAAATCAATAAAGTCTGTTCAAACCATTGCCCCATACCTCTCAATCTCTTTGTGCAAGAAATCTGGACAAACCCTGATAAAATGGGGGGACAAAGGCCCCAAAAGAGGAACAGATTTTAAATATTGCTCTTATAAACCTAGCAAGTTACTAGAATAACAGGGTTTGTATTAACATAATTTTTCTGAAGGATTTGAAGTCTGAAACTCAAAAGTATGTCATTATTTAGTAACTTCAGTCCTCAGATCATCCCAATGATTTGCCAGGAAACCACCAATTTTATGAGAAACAGATCAAAAATATGAGGAAAAAATCTGGACATTCTGGAAAAATCTGGACAGTTGAGAGGTATGCATTGCTCAGATCACAAAGTGTTATATACTTCTAAACCAGTTCTCACTAATTAACCTATCATAGCCAAAAAACACTGACAGTCAAACATGCAAAAGTCAAGTAAAGGTTTAATAAGCTAATATGCAATATTCCATTTACCCATATGCATGCATAATTAAACAACAAAATTAACCTATGTATGATACTGACAACACAGGTAAAACAAAATTACTATAAAGTAACAAAAATACATTAATATCTGTAGGCCAAAAAAATCAGTAAGCTAGTATGGACTGCTTTAGCCCATCTCACGCACACAAACATAAAATGCAAATGTCTTGCAGACTTATGGCCCACTATGCATATGAGAAATATGGAGAAATGCAACGTGGGATGTCATAATAGTGTACAAGCAATTATTTATTTGTCTACTGCTTGTGTTTACTGGGATAGTCAGACTGTGGCAGGAAACCTACCCCTTTTCAGTGTAGGGCCAGGGAGAAAAGCTCCAATAACACAAGACAGGAACATAAAACAGCAAGCATAATATACATAAAGATAATAATTAAATTGTTATACTGGTAACTGACCAGTAAGTTTTTAGATTGGTGGAAGACATTAAAGCACTACAATATTATAATGCAAGAAAGAGTATGGTTGCAAACTCAGCAAAGGAAACAATGCAGTGATTAATAAAGGTAACATAAAACTTAGTATAGGGTAGGAAAAAATTGAAGGATTATAATGCTGCAGGTATTTTCTTGATAATTTAAAAAAGCTGTGGAAAATAGAAAAGGAGAGGAAAACAGGAAGGAGAGTATAATTTGGAATTTTTAAAGTAGTGATATTTAGTGGAATTTACAGGTGAAAGCAGAAAGTGGGGAGGAATATATATAACAGGACAAAAGAGGACTTATGAGGAGCAAACAGAAAGGACTGTAGTTGTAGGTGGCAGGTTAGGTCAGATTAGTTGGTTACCAAAGAGAGGTACAAGAGTACTATAATCAGGGGACTGCAGTTCATGAACAGAATTGCACACACATAACAGTCCACAGTCCTACACAGTTCAGTATGGAAAAATGTTTTCCATACTGATCACTCTACACAATACATTCCTATGGTGCACAGAGGCTGTCTGATGAGGATGGCAGCAAGGATCAGAAGGGTGTTCAACATGGCAGCCACTGTGAACTAATAGGATGTCTCTTCTGTTTTTGTGGGGTGGAGGGTTCCCCCATAACCATCAAGGGGGGAGTACATTCAGCTGAAAAAATACAGTCAATGAAGGATGTTTAAAACTAAACATCAGGGAGCAGTCCTATAACACTACTCCCCAAATGCGGGGCGCAGGGGGATGTCTCTGAAACATAAGCTCCGTGAGCCAGAAAACACAGTTGCATGTGCATTTATATCAGTGTGGTTTTGGTTTCTGGAAATGGGACTCTGGGAAGGGTAAAGAATAACTGCATGTGTGCAAAGCATAACAGCAAGTGCATCCTGCATTACTACTGTGCAGTTATCACAAAACCGAACAAAAATTAGGCACAGTGTCCAAACATGTCTTATCCACAAACAAAACTCCAAAAAGGACAAAGGAAGGACATGACCGCTCAATAGTAAAAGATTTAATGAATAACAGCTTTCAAGCAAAACTGCTCTTCTTCAGTGTAAAAGAACCAGACAATCATCAGGACCCTATTAAGTACTCTAAACAATTAAACAATAATCACATCTAATAAAACCATTAAATATACACATTAGTGAAACAAACATAATAAATGGAAATCAATTAATGTAGCCACAGAACACCCAACATTATCACACATTTGGAGCATACTTCCACTTCATGTGAAACAGAACACCTCACTGGCCCTCTTCAAACACATCCTGGACGACTGTATGGGTAACCGTAAATTCACCCCATGGGTTCCACCTGTCTCTCTCTTGGACAGGGGCAATAGGTGCTGATCGTAGAAATAAGGGTAGAATTTGGCTATGCTTGTAAGGTCCTAGGGCCATTAGCCTAACAACTTCCCATGATCCTATGAATAATAATAAATATTAAATACTTACAATCTATCATATCTAAGCTTTAACATTGCCTTAATGCTAACAGTAGCATTTACGCCAGGCATACAGTCGGATCTTAATAATGAGATCTACTTATATTCTACAACTTCTGTTTGTGTAAGGATATCTCCACCTCTTGGTGAAAAGTTAACTTTCTGAAGTACTCTAAATTTAAAAGCATGATCCCTATCTGTTATTCTTATATGCTTAAATAGTGCATTAATATTTACCTCTCTTCTAATATTAGACAGGTGTGCACATATTTGCTCCTTTAACTTTCTATTACTTTTACCAACACTGAATGCTGTGCATTTAGAGCATATGGCTAGCTAGACTACATCTATAGTATTACAAGTTGTGAAACATTTAAAAACATATTGTGTGCTGATATGTTGTGTTCTATGGTTGCATTAATTTCCATTTATGTCTCAATAATTTTATTATGTTTCTCTAATTTGTACATGTAATAGTTTTACTAGATGTGATTATTGTATACGACGACGCAGTGGTTCAGCAGTTAGCGTTGTTGTCTGACGGCAAGAGTTCCTCTGATTTGATTCTTGGCAGGGGTGTCTTTTGTGTGGAGTCTGCATGTCTTTCTTGCATTCATGTGGGTTTCCTCCCACATTCCAAAGACATATGTCTGCAGCGTTTTTCCCTGGGCCTCTGCTGAAAATGGGCTCTGTCCCAGTCGGACTTTCAGAGTAAATAAATAAATAATTGTTAAGAGTACTTAATAGGGTCCTGATGATTGTCTGATTCTTTTACAATGAAGAGGAGCAATTTTATTTGAAAGCTTTGTGATTCATCAAATTTTTACTATTGAGCAGTCGTGTCTTTCCTTTGTGCTTTCTGCAGTTGTCACATAGGCTACATCATCTGGGTACAATGCATAGTATTCTGTGTACCAAATTATGACTTTACATGCAGCCCACTATCCGTCCTATGTCCATCGGAACATCTGCATATTATCATGGACTGATCCTTTGTGAGAAATTACTTATCTATCAATTACATTAGCTATATTCTAATAAAAAGCACTCCTGTGAAAGTTTTTAAGTCTCTTTACCCCAGCTACTTCCCAATCATCAGCGCCCTCTCGACCAATTGGGCCATTTTCCTCCATCCCCAGGAGTAGGGTCAGCCAGGAGGAGCAATCATGTAAACAGCCATCAGGGACGTTTGTCTTGAGATTTTTAAGTTTTGCCCAACTTCCCTTGTTGGTGCCACCTTGACAGGAGAGCAGGTCCCCGCACCACCACCACCAGGAGCAGCATGTCCATCCTCCCTGTCTAAGCACAATTCAAACTTGCATCTCCTGAGCTGTAGCCAGGGCTTTAGCCCTCTAAGCCACTGACTCTGGACCACTTCTGTAAAACTTCATAATCTATCCTAAAGTTATGTGACATCCAGGTAGACAATACTTAATAAGGGGGTACAGTGAAGAAAGGCCTTGCATGAGCGTGAGGGGTTGGCTTCAATTCAGCCAGGGCTATATATTTTATGTTTAATTTCCACACTTTCATGGAAATGGTCTGTTAAAAATACTATTTGATGAATGATACTACAACCAAGCCATCACTGCATTTCTATGTTGCAAGTCTCTACTGGCCATACATGGAAGAAAAACAACCGACACACATGCACTGGAGTATCAACAAAGAAAACGTGTTACAGTAACACCTGCAACAGGTTACACAAATATGTTCTACATTTGTTGTTTTTGTTTCCACTTAGTCCATGACCAACTATATGAATACAACTGCACAAAGTAATATGTGTACAACACTTTCTCTGATCTCTATCCCTATACAGCTATATATATATATATATATGGGTCTGCTTCACATGGTCGACTTTTCAGAAAGTCGACTTTTATATGGCCAAGACCATATGATCAACTTTTGAAAAGCAGACCATGGGGAACCGCTATCTCTGTACAGTGCGGAATGGTGAAAATTTCCCTCTTCCGCACTGTAGTGCGATCTCTAAGTTGGTATATTTAAGTTATAGGGGGTGTGGGGGGTGCAGGGGGACTTGCCCCCCTGCTAACAGTTTTAAGGTAAGTGTCCGTTGTGTATTTTGTTTTTTTTTTTACATGGTCGGCTTTCTGAAAGTTGATCATATGGTCTCGGCCATATGAAAGTAGACTTTCTGAAAAGTCGACCATGTAAAGTAGACCCACACACACACACATATATATATATATATATATATATATATATATATATATATATACACATTTATATACACACACATATACATATTCATACATGCATTCACTCACTCTTTGTCTCACCAATCTCTCACACACATACTCTTCAACTTTCATACATCTCTCCAATCTCTCTCACACAGTCGCTTCCACTTTCATACATGCATTCACTCTCTCTCTATTCAATGCATTAAATTCCAATCCACTGAGTGTGCCACTAAAAACCATTCTGAGTGCCACACTTTCTAGTGGAAATATAAGTTTAAAATATTATTCCATCCAGGCTTTTAATGACTGTATTTCAATATTAAAATCAAATCAATACAGTGTTTATGTTATGGTAACCGGGAAAAGCCGAAAGACACAACAACAGTATAGGGTACAGTATTTGTCAGGTCTGTTTTTAACAGTAACTCTCAAGCAATCAGAAACTACACTTATCCGACATCTACCAATCCCCATGCGTGGTGGTTAACGGAGAGTTTACTGTGTATATGTATATATGTATGTATATATGTGCAGATTGCCTTTAGTGGTTGCTGCAGATTTTGGCACTGGAAGATATTGTGTACTTTCCATCACTCTGGCTGTAGAACATTGTGTCCATTAGCAGACAGATGCAGCTGCAGTGGACCACGTTAGGTAATGACCTTAATGATTCATAGGGCTGTTTTTAACCTGTACTAACAGTGCTGTTCATGTACTCCCGATCAGCTGCATATTTTCTGCTTACTGCTTACAGACCCGGTACTCTGCAGCACAGGTTGGAGCCAGCCTCAGCCCTCACATGCTGTTTTTTCTAGATCACATTAAGGCTTTTTCTGTATATTTTCCTGAGTGCTAGAACTATGCACTACATAACATATCTACAAATCTCATCCATACTCATTAGTCCAAGTAAGACTTACTTAGCATGCTAGCATAGTTTGAAGAAACCACCTCTTTTTCAAACGCAGTAAAAAACAGTCCAAATGTATTAACATCTTTTAAACTTAACCAGCTCTTACATCAATGCAGTGCAATTCCCTTTTAATGCAATGCAACATAGTCAATGATTATTACATCTTTTAGAGTTAGCCACCTCTTATATCACTGATGTACATTTCACTCACAAAAACACTACATTTTTATTTGACATTTGTTAACCATGTTTGTCTAATTGAGCTAGAAGCCCATTTTCAGTGGAGACCCGAGGAGAAAAGCTCCAGAGACTGTACAGAACAACAATGTAACATATACACAAAAATATTTATAATTACAGAAAGAAGGAAGATAATATTTACTATAGTTGACAATAATTGTAAGATTTTTTTAAACAACACATATAGAGTTAAAGAGATTTGAACTGGAGGCAAAACGTTTGAAAATAGAATCAGCAGCGAGACTGCGGCAGGAGAAAAGTACAGTTGTGTACACTTACCATAAATGTAGATGTTAGAGTGTATTCACTGTTGCAGTCATTACATTTGGGTTACCCTGCTGGCAGGTTGCCCTCTGTCGGCCTGAATTCCAAAGTCCTGGTCCAGCGTCGGTTGCTGTCGCCTCTTCCCTGATGTCAGGGCGTCCGGAGTATAAAAGATGCAGCCAACGCCATTTTCTTCAGTTTTTCTTGCCCGAGATGTTCAGGTGCCCCAAAAGGGTAGGCTAAAAATATGGTAATAAAACATACATGCACCAAAGTATATTTTACTGTCATCTAAAAGCAAATACACCACATAGGTTGTATAGATTAGAGAAATAAAGATAAGTTCCAGCAAAAATAAGGGGAATGGCGGGAGGGTAACCTGGACTGCAACAGTGAATACACTCGAACATCTACATTTATGGTAAGTGTACACAACTGTACTATGTTCTTTGTGTTTCACTGTTGCAGTCATTACATTTGGGTAGAGTCCCAAAGCTATGGCTGGGAGGCTGGATCTAAATAGCATTAGGAGCGGTTATGAGGCCCTGCAGAAGTGCAGTGACAAAGCCTGGCCTGGATTTAGAGTAGAGTGGCAGATGATAGTGCTTTGTAAAGGTGTGCACTGAACTCCAGGTAGCAGCCTCTAAAATGTCTTTGGTTGGTACTCCCCTGAGGAAGGCTGCTGAAGTGGCTGCTGCTCTGGTTGAATGTGGCCTAATGCCCTTAGGCACTGGCTTGCCATGTTGTGAATAGCAGAAATGAATGCAGTGGCCTATCCACTTTGAAATAGATAGCCTTTCCTTGTGATCCTGCAGCATATGCCACTAGTAATTGCTCTGTCTTTCTGAAAACTTTGGTTCTGTCCAAGTAGAATCTAAGCTGTCTGTGTATGTCCAAAGAATGCAGAATTCTCTCCCCCTTGTTCTGTGGATTTGGATAAAAAGTTGGCAGATGAATAGTTTGGTTAAGGGCCACACTGGACACCACCTTAGGCATAAATGTTGGGTTTGTCCTCAGAGAAACCCTGTCTGGATAAAAAATGATAAAAGGTTCCACAGCCATGACTGCCTGTAGCACTGAAACTCATCTTGCAGAAGTTATTGCTAGGAGCAGAGCTGTCTTCCAAGATAAAAACTTTATATCAGCAGTAGCGGCTGGCTCAAAAGGAGGCAGGGTGAGTTTTTCCAAGACATAGTTGAGGTCCCATGCAGGTATTGGTGATCTCCTTGGAGGCCTTAAGTTCTTGGCTCCTCTGAGGTACTGCCTTAAGAAGGGATGAGAAAAGATTGGTGGCTCTGTATTGTAATGAGCCGAAATGGCAGAGGCATGAATTTTAATTGATGAAAAGGATAGGCCTTTGTCCAGCATCTCAGTTAAATATTGCAAAATCTGAGGAATATTTGGTACAGCTGTGTCAATCCCTTGTGCTTGGTTCCAAGCACAGAATCTCTTCCATTGTCCAGCATAAGATTTTCTAGTACTAGGCCTTCTGGTCTCCAAAATGACATCCATCCCAGCTTTAGTGAGAGGTGTGTTTTGTTTTATTTTATTTTTTTAATTTATTTTACATTTGTTGACCGGGCTAGTCCAGCTGGATTTATGTCCATTTTCAGTGGAGGCCCGGGGAGAAAAGCTCCAGTGGTTTTTACAAGTTTGCACAGAAATAGGCATAATAAGATAACATTTATAAAACAGAGTAAGTTAATACATGTAATACACAAATATGAATAAGACTGAAACAGAGAGAAACGATAAAATGTCTTTTCAAACAAGGAATAATAGAGATTTTTTTTTGTCATACTGTATATATGAGATAACATATGTTTACATAGATTAAAGGTGGTTGAGGAGGAGATGTATAGAAAAGGTTATGGTGGTAAGGGGGGTTAGTCGGGGTTTGTGCAAGGACAAAGCCATTGTGCTTTTAAGTGACTTTTTAGTTGATTTTTAAAGAGAGGTAATGATGAGAGAGATGTCAGTTTTGTGGGAAGTTTGTTCCAAATTGTCCCCACAGAGTTTGTGAAGAGAGAATCTCCTGCCTTGTTGTGAGATTTCTGGGTTGTAACTAGTAGTTTATTTGCTGAGTGCAGGTTTGAAAGGTTTGTATAGGGGGAGATGAGGTTAATGAGAATAGGAGTATTAGTAGGCTGGTATAGAATTTTATGTGCGATTGAGAGTTGTTGAAATTTTAGTTGGTTATTTAGTTCAAGCCATCCTAGACGTTTTAGGTTTAGACAGTGATGTGTTCTGAATGAGGACCCAGTAGCAAACCTGGCAATGTTGTTATATGAAGTGGACAATTTGTTTAGGTTGCTTTTGGAAAGAATAGTGAAAATTGGTGAGGCATAGAAGAGAGTGGAGCTCAGATGGGTTTGGGCAACAGTAGTTCTAGCTTCAGGGGTAAGAAAAGGTTTTATCCTATATAAGGATCCCAGTTTTTTGTTTACAGTTTTGATGGTGGCATTAATGTGAGTGTCAAAGTTGAGGTTGTGGTCAATCAGTACACCTAAGAGTTTTGTAGTTGTGTCGGGAGCTATGATTGTCCCATCGATGGAGGTAATAGAGAAGTGTAATGGGGTGGATTTGTTAGTTGGTGTAAATAATAATAGTTTGTTTTTTTTGGCATTGAGGAGGAGGTGATGTTCTTGGGACCAATTTTCTACTTGGTTGAAAACTGATTGGGTGATATCATGGAGCTCAGATGAAGTGGTTGCTTTACAGATGAGAGTGGAGTAATCTGCGTATCGTATGCAGGTGGGTAAAGGAAGATTAGTAGAAAGGTTGTTAATGAAAATGGAGAAGAGTAGAGGTCCCAGGATAGAGCCTTGTGGGACACCCAGAGTAATTGGGAGATGTTTGGATAAGTTATTATGCCAGAGGACAGCCTGTTGTCTATTATGCATGTAGGATTTGAACTACTGGAATGCTAGTGTGTCAAGAGAGAAAGAGTTGAGCATGTTAAGTAGTAATTGATGGTTGACCATATCAAAAGCTTTAGAGTGATCAATGAACAGAGCAGAGGGGAGCATGTTATTGTTACGTTGTTTATTAATGCAGTCTGCGAAGGATAGGAGAGCAGTGGTGGTACTGTGGAATGGTCTGAAACCATGTTGACAGTCAGCTAGAAGGTTATATTGGAGAATGTGGTCTAGAAATTGTTTGTGGATACATTTTTCCATAATTTTGGCTAGTGGAGATAGTAGTGCAATAGGTCGAAAGTTGGAGAGTTCAGTTGAGTTCCCTCCTTTATGAAGTGGGAGTATGTGAGAGATTTTCCATAATGAAGGGACGGAGCCTTCAGTTATGGTTCTATTAATCAGAATAGAGATTGGGTAGGCAAGAGGTTTAGCAGCAATTTGAAGGTATTCAGGTGGTAGGAGATCAGCTGAGGCTGTACAGGGTTTGAGTTTATGAAGTAGTCTATAGATGAGGGCTGTAGGAATAGGTTTTAAGTGAAATGTAGGTGGTAAGGTAGTGGGGGGGGGAGGTAGGGTGGGGTTGAGAGGTGGTAGGGAGTTAGCTAGAGATTGGACAGTTTCAGTAAAAAAGCAGTTGAAAGAATCAGCAATCTCCTTGGGAGAGAGTAGATGGGGAAGGAGTTTTGGAGTGTCCTGGATGTAAGAGTTTATTTATGCTAGACCAGAATCTTTGGGATTGACTATGGTGATTTTGTTGTAGCTTGAAGAAATAGTTCTTTTTATCCTGTAATATTGATTTTTTGGTGGCATTTCTTAATCTGAAATGCTGATGATCAATAGGGTCTTTAGTGTGTCTCCATTTGGACCAGATTTTGTTTCTTTGTAGGATTTGTTGTCTGGTTTCTTTAGTGAGCCATAGGGCTGCTTTGCATCTAGTTCTTATGGAACATGAGAGGGCATGGAATTCTAAAATCTGTAGAAATGTGGTGTTAAAGTGGGATACTGCTTCGTCAATTGGCAGGTGCTTTAAGGGTGACCAGTCACAGGCTAGTAGCTCCGCCTGAAAATTGGTTGGATTAAATTTCTTTTTGTTGCAGGTGATTTTAAAGGTTGGTTCATTTGGAATATAGGTTTTTTGTCTGGATATGTACGTTAGTGAGTGGTTACTAATATCATCAGGAAGGACACCTAATTTGTAGGAGACAGGGTGACAATTTATTAAGATCCAGTCTAATATATTTTCTTTTTTGGTGGGTTTATGGATTCTAGTGGGGGTGGTAATAGTTTGAGAGAAGCCGTAAAGGTTTATTTGGGTTGGTGTATTTAGTGTGGTACAGGAGTACCAGTCTATATTAAAATCACCAAGTACTATTGTTTCTTGAGGGAAGGATGTAGACAGCCAGCTGAGAATACTTTCTATGATGCTAATGTTGCTGCTTGGGGGTATGTAGGTGCATATTAAGTTAATGGATTTGGTATTGTTGAGTTGGAGTTTGATGATAAGAATTTCTTGTACCAGTATGGGAGTGACCTGTAAATGAGATTTGTATAACATTGCTATCCCACCACCTTTTTTAGCAGTTCGGTCTAGCCTCAGTATGTTGTATCCAGGTGGGAGTATTTCAGTATCTTTTGTAGTAGGTTTAAGCCAGGTTTCAGTTAAGCATAAGATATCAAATGAGTGAGTTTCAAGTAGAGCATGTAGTTGGCTTACTTTGTTATTAACACTCCTAATGTTTAGATGAGCTATGAGTACTGAATTTGTGGGAGTGTAGGGTGGGGTTGGTTGTCCTAGGGTGTTGTTGTATGGTCCTGGGTTAGGATGAATGTCCCCGTGAAGGAGAGAATATTTGAGAGGATAATATGCATGTTTCAGAGATTTAGTATAAATAAGTTGTATTTTTCTAAATTGTGTGCATTTAAAATGGGAGACTCTGTGGTATTTAGGTGATAGATAGTGTGAGGTAGATGTTATGTTAGAGTGGTTAAGGATTTTGAGATTTACTGTTAATGTTTGTTTAAGGGATTGTTGAGAAGATGAGTATTTGAGATGTTCGTAATAAGTGAGAGTATAGGGAATGGAAAGCATGGATATTAGTGAGAGTAGGAATAGTTGTTTAATGTACAAGAGTTGATAAGTAGAGGGCATGGTGAGGGAGATATTATAAAATGTGACTGGGATTATGGAGGTAGGAGTATATGAGGGTGTGGGCTAGAAAGGTGTAAATGAGGTAAGGGGGAGTGGTTATTAGTATGTGATAGATTGAGTAGGTGGTGGGTTAAAAGGAGTGGTCAGAGTTTAACTGATAGGATTGAGGGGGTGTGGCTTGGTAAGTATAAAGGTAGGAGCACTGGGGGTGGGTGGGAATTGGGGGTAGGGTAGGGGTGCGGAGTGAGCCCGCAGGGCGAACGGAGCAGGTTACAGAAGGTAAGTGAGAATCAACAGAGACAATCAGTAAGCCTCAGAGCCTTTAGGTGTCTCTGGGTGAGTAGAGTGAGATAATGCCGGAGAGAGGTTCAGAGTGATAGTAGAGTACAGGGGGGAAAAAAGCGGAGTACAGCTAGATAGTAAGAAGAGGAAAAAAGGTACTAGTGGAGTGACAGTAAAGTATTAAGAATAGATAGTTGGGAATAAGATTTAATTCTAGATTGGAATTTGGTGCAACCTAGTGGGCACACAGTAAAGGAGACAAGGTAACAGTATTAGTACAGCTAGAAGAGGAGTTATAGATAGCAGTAGGTAGGGGGGAGATAAAGGTAAATTGCTAAAGGGGTGTAGAGGAGGGAATCTTTGCTGCTGGTTTCCCTGCTCGCTAGCTTAGTTTTACTTCTTGGTAGGTAGTTATAACTACATAAATTATACAATTTAAAAGGTAGGTCCAGGGTGGAACATACTTTCTTAGTCCTTTTGGAACCTCGGAGCATAATATATGTGGAAAGACAACAGAGTTTCTTGGCCCAACGTTGGGATGGTTGAGACCAAATAGCAGTGAGGGGTTCTGAAAGATCAAGCAGGTTCCTTAGTATAGGGTAGAGAGCTAGGAGGGATAGAGAGACAAAAAAGGGTTTAGGTGAGAGGACAAAGTTAAAACTATCCTAAACAGTATAAGCACTCAGTGTAAGATACTGGTATATCCTGATACAACAAAAAATAGCCTGTATAATTAAACATCCAAAACTAACTACGGGCATCAAATACAGATGTATGCAAAGCAACAGGACAAATTAGAAGTTATGTACCTACCATAACGTTCCATGTTAGTTGTCTTCTCTCGCCTTCTTTCTTGCTGGATGGGTTCGGAGCCGATCCTCGGCTCCGACTCGGCACTTGCTAAGCTCGAGAGTCACTTTTACCAGCTCGAGGCAGCCCCATATCCCATGATGCAAGGCGGTAATTACCCAGATCTCGTTTGGTATCTAGAGGAGAAACTGCCTACCAAAAAAAAACTTTCCACTAAGGAAAGAGGAACAGCTAGCCTAAAAGGCTGTAAAGGGAAACCAGGTAATCAAGGCCAACTAACTGGTGTCCAAGGAAGAAGAATCTTCCAGAGAAAAGAGGAGATCAAGGTCTGTCCAGGCAAGGGGGACAGGAGGGAGGGACGCAAGAAAGAAGGCGAGAGAAGACAACTAACATGGAACGTTATGGTAGGTACATAACTTCTAAATGTTAACTTGTCAATCTCGCCTTCATTCTTGCTGGATGGGACCGCGTCCCTAGCACCTCTATCCTGGGTGGCTCAAAGGAACAGACTCTTGAGAACTGTGGAACCAGAGCTTGCCCTATCCCTGGAGGCCAAATCCAATTTGTAATGAGAAACAAAGGTATGAGGAGTGGCCCAAGTGGCTGCTGCACAAATAGTATCTAAGGGCAGCCTAGCCTGAAAAGCTGTAGAAGTGGCTAGGCCTCTTGTGGAATGTGCTTTAGGTTTTGAGCTGAGTTGTTTGCCCCTACGTTGATGAATGTCAGAAATGGTGGAAGATAGCCATCTGGATAAGGTCACTTTAGAAACAGGGAGACCGTTTTTATTTTCAGCATAAGAAAGGAAGATTTGATCAGATTTCCTAAATTGCTTCGTTCTGTCCAAGTAATATCTAAGTTGGTGGTGAACATCAAGATAATGCAATTTTTGTTCCGCCCTGTTAGAATCATTTGGAAAAAATACAGGAAGATCAATGGATTGGTTTAAATTTGTCCTAGAAGCAACCTTGGGCAAAAAGGATGGATTGGTTCTCAAGGATACCCTGTCCTTGTGGAAGACCAAATAGGGGGGATGAACAGATAGGGCATGAAGTTCCGACACTCTTCTAGCTGAGGTAATGGCGACAAGAAAGAGTGTCTTCCAAGAAAGAAACTTTAATGAGCATGAAGCAGCCGGTTCGAAAGGGGGAAGTATCAAGGATGCCAGCACTAAATTTAGGTCCCACTGTGGTGGAGGTTCCCTAACAGGGGGCTTTAGAAGGAACACCCCTTTAAGAAAAGCTTTACAAAGCTTGTGGGACATAATGTTGTGGTCTGCAAACCCGACATGAAAGTTGGAGATTGCTGCCAACTGAACTTTGACTGTGGAAGAGGAAGAACCTGAGTGAAAAATTTCCGCTAGAAAATCCAAGACTGACTGAACCGGGGCAGTAAAGGGATCTATGTTCTTATCCTTCGCCCAGAGGGAGAAGCGTTTCCACTTACTAGAGTAAATCCTCCTGGTAGAGGACTTAAGAGAAGCTACTATAATGTCTCTAACGGGGTTAGAGATCATGGGAAGTCTGGCTAAGGAAGGAAGGAAGTGGAGCAACCAAGCTGTGAGGTTGAGGGAAGGAACAGACAGGTGCAGTTGACCCGACTGGTGGGTCAGAAGATCTGACACTGGATCCAGATGCCAAGGCTGCACCAAGAGATGGCGATGAAGGAATGGGAACCAAATTTGTCGAGGCTAGTAAGGGGCAATGAGAATCAATTTGGCTCTCAAAACGGACGCTTTCTGGAGTACCTGTGGAATCAATGGAAAGGGGGGAAAAGCATAAAGAAGTCCCTGGGGCCAATGTTGGGAAAGAGCGTCTCTGGGGGGATGGCCCAGAAGTGGGAAGAGAGAAAAGAAGTCTGGGCATTTGCTGTTTAGAGGAGTAGCAAAAAGATCGCAGCATGGGCGGCCCCACTTCTGAAAAATCTCTTCCACTATGGATTGCTTGAGAGACCACTCGTGAGGCATGGGTATAGCTCTGCTCAATCTGTCCGCTATTATGTTGGTTTTCCCAGGGATATGCGTTGCTACCAGAAACCGATGAGAGGAGATCGCCCATTGCCAAAGTCTGAGAGCCTCTCGACACAAGGGATAGGACTTGGTTCCGCCCTGCTTGTTGATGTACCACACCACGGACATGTTGTCCATGTGAACTGCAAAAGTTCCTAAGGGAAGAACGTCGTTGAGGGCTTGCAACGTTAAAAGCACTGCTCTCATCTCTAGAACATTTATGTGCAGGTGGTATTTGAACGGTTGCCACGTGCCATGAACCATCCTGCCCTGATAATGCCCCCACCCGATCAGGGAGGCATCCGAAGTGACCGTGGCTACCGGGGCCGGGGGAACAAGTGCTCTGCCCTGATGGACTAGAGGAGAGGAAATCCACCAGGATAGATGGTTCTTGCAGGTCTGTGTCACTAGGATCTTGCGACGCATGGGAAGCTGCTGGAAGGACCATTGTGTGAACAACATCCATTGTAGAAGACGCATGTAAAAACGGGCCAGAGGAAGGAGTGTGATGGCAGCAGCCATGAGGCCCAACACTTTCAAAACCAGCCTGGCTTGTACCTTTTTGCTGGCAAGGATGATCCGAATGTGGTTTTGGATATCTAGGATTCTCTGACTTGTTAGGTTTGCTGACATCCGAGTAGTGTCTAGATTTGCACCTATAAAGGTAATAGATTGGCAGGGCGATAAGGAGGACTTTTCGAAGTTTACCGAAATTCCCAACTGACTGCAGAGACGTAGGGTGTAGTCTCTGGCTCGGATGAGTTGATGCCTGGTGGTGGCTGAGAGGAGCCAGTCGTCGAGATACGGAAACACCTGGAATCCTAGACGTCTCAGGTGAGCCGTGACCACTGCCATGCATTTGGTGAACACTCTGGGGGCTGTAGTGAGACCAAAGGGCAGGGCTCTGAATTGAAAATGACTGGTCCCCAGCCGAAAGCGGAGAAACCTTCTGGAGCGTCTGTGGATTTTTATGTGATAGTACGCATCCTGAAGGTCTATAGAGCACATCCAGTTGTCTTTGCCCAGAAAGGGCAAAATCGATTGAAGTGTGACCATCCGACATCTCGTCTTTTTGACAGACTTGTTTAGTCTGCTGAGGTCTAATATTGGTCTCCAGTCTCCCGTCTTTTTGGGGACCAAAAAGAACCTTGAGTAGATTCCGGACTCTAATTGATCTTTTGGTACTGCCTGGATAGCTCTTTTCCTTAGAAGATTTGACACCTCTAATCTTGCAATTTCCCTTAGACCGGGTGGTACGTCTGGAAGGGAACCTTTTTGAGGGAAGGGGCTTTCCTCGAAAGGAATTTTGTAACCCTCGGATATGATCGCCTGTACCCATTTGTCTTGAGAAAGGGAAAGCTAGGCCTCTGGGTACAGCGACAATCTTCCCCCGACTGCCTCCAAGGGTGGGCAGTCGGGCAACACCTCAGGGATGCTGGAAGGGCTTGTCAGAGAGAGGCTCTCTGGAGCCCTGGTTCTGTGGACCCCCTCTGCCCCTAGGGCAGCGTCTGTTATTATTACCCCCTCTGCCTCTGGGGGTAAACTGACCACGTGCGTCAGGCGTGACTCCTTGTGATTTCCGGAATTAGAAGTTATGTACTCACCATAACGTTCCATCTGAGTAGGTGACTTCATTCGGATGCAACCTGTGGGTATCGGATCCGACCTCGGATCCGAGCCGGCAATTCAAAAGCTTAGGCTCCGAGCTCCTAGCTCCTCCCTCTTACCCATAATCCCCTGCCAAGCCCTGACTGACCTCAGATTGAGTTTGCCTCAAAATACTGACAACAGTACACTAAAACAGCATAAATACCGCTCTAAAAGGTCAGGGGATGGAGGGATGTTGCATCGAATGAAGTCACCTACTCAGATGGAACGTTATGGTGAGTACATAACTTCTAAATCTGAAGTAGGCAGACTTCATTCGTCTGCAACCTGTGGGACAGAGTCCCTAGCTACCTGAATCTTGGGCCGTCATGGAAGGATGTTCCGAGCACCGCTGAGCCAAAGGATGCTCTTCCTCTAGAAACAACATCCACCTTGTAATGAGAAATAAAAGTATGAGGCGAGGCCCAAGTAGCTGCAGCAGATATCATCCAATGATACACGGGACTTAAAGGCGGCCGACGTGGAAATTGCCCTAGTAGAATGAGCCGTAACCCTCTGAGGAGCAGGTCTGCCTGAAGTGTCATATGCCTGCAGAATACAATTAGCAATCCATTTAGATAGAGTGACTTTAGATACTGCTTTACCCAGAGCAAATTTAGCAAAGGAGACGAACAGCTGATCTGATTTCCTGTGGCCAGCTGTTCTGTTAATATAAAAACGTAATTGTCTATGAACATCCAAGGAATGCAATTTGTATTCTCCTTTGTTTGAGTACTTGGGAAAAAACACCGGTAAATTGATTGACTGGTTAATATTGGATTCAGAAGAGACCTTCGGAAGAAAGGATGGATTGGTCCTGAGGCACACCCTATCAGGGAAGAAAGAAAGGTAAGGCGGTTTGACACACAGAGCCTGAAGCTCAGACACTCTTCTGGCTGAAGTGATAGCTACCAGGAAAGCAGTCTTCCAGGAAAGGTACTTTAAATCAGAAGAAGCTGCAGGCTCGAAGGGAGGAGCAGTAAGGGCCTGCAGGACTAAAGACAAGTCCCAAGGCGGTACAACCTCCTTGACTGGAGGCCTTAACAAAAAAACTCCTTTGAGAAAAGTTTTGCATAATTTCGCCGTCATAAGGAGCTGTGTCATGACCAATGTGATAATGCGAGATAGCTGCCAATTGTACCTTAATCGTGGAATAACTAGCCCCTTGATGAAAGAGGTCTGTTAGAAAATCCAGCACCGCTGACATAGGTGCCGAGAAAGGATCTAAAGTTCTCTGCCCTGCCCATATAGAGAATCTCTTCCATTTACTCCGATAAACCTGCCTGGTGGAAGGTTTATGAGCAGCCACTAAAATGGCCTTGACCGGTGATGAGATACCGGGAGTCCTAATTAAGGTTGGAACTGGAGCAGCCAAGCTGTCAACTTCAGGGTCCGGAGATTGGGAACTGACATTCCCAGAGGGTGAGATATGAGATCCGAAATTGGATCCAGAATCCATGGTGGATTGATTTTGTGAGACCATACGAAGGGGAACCAAGGTTGTCGAGGCCAGAATGGGGCAATGAGAATCATTCTGCTCCCCAAACTGTTGGCTTTCTGCAGAAGCCTCTGCATCAGAGGAAGTGGAGGGTAGGCATAAAGGAGACCGGGAGGCCAAGCATGCACCAGAGCATCCCTCGGGAACTCCCCTGGTGGGGAAGCAGAGCGAAGAAATTGTCGCATTTGGCGTTTGAGGGAGAGGCAAAAAGATCGCAACAGGGTTGCCCCCAAACGGCAAAAATCTTCTTCGCTACTTGAGGATTGAGAGACCACTCGTGTGGAGAAAGGATAGTGCGACTGAGCTTGTCCGCAAGGATGTTGGACTTTCGGAATGTGCGTTGCTACCAGAAAGCGTTTGGTGGAAATTGCCCATTCCCAGACTCTCATGGCCTCTCGACAAAGGGGTAAGACCTGGTTCCTCCTGCTTGTTGATATACCAGACTACCGACATGTTGTCTGTCTGAATCGCAATAGTCCCTGAAGGAAGAATGTGGTGAAGTGCTTGCAACGCTAGGAGCACCGCCCTCATTTCCAGGACATTTATATGCAATGACGTCTCTGTGGGATTCCACGTGCCTTGGACAATCTTTCCCGCAGAATGCCCCCCCCACCCGAGGCAAGAAGCGTCCGTGGTCACTGTGGCTCGGGGAAATGCAGCGCAAAAAGGTCTCCCTGCCAGGGGCTCCGAAGAAAGAAGCCACCAAAGAAGGGAGTCCCTGCACGCTCTGCTGATCGCAATCGGAGCGTTTAGAGAAGAACAAAGAGGGGACCACTGAACTTGAAGGGTCCATTGAAGAACCCGCATGCGTAAACGGGCATGAATGAGAAGCGGAATAGCTGCCGCCATAGAACCTAGGGCCCTCAGGACCGAAGCTGCAGTTGGAGATGGTTGCAGGATCGCTGTCACATGACACTTCAGGCTGGCAATACGGTCTGGGGTGAGGAAGGCTCGCATTGATCTGGTGTCTAGTCTTCCTCCTATGAAATCTATAACTTGTGTGGGGTTCAGAAAAGATTTCTCCCAGTTTATCGTGATGCCCAGCCTTGGTGCTAGTTGAAGAAAGTAATCCCTGGCTGAGCACAGAAGATGCCTTGATGATGCCGTCAGGAGCCAGTCGTCCAGGTGCGGAAAGACCTGTAATCCCTGGAGCCTCAGGTGGGCCGCTACCACCGCTAGCACCTTGGTGAACACCCTGGGGGCTGAGGTGAGACCAAAGGGAGGACCCTGAACTGGTAATGACTGGCTCCCAGCCCGAAGCGAAGAAACCTCCTGGATCGTCTGTCCATCCGAATGTGGTAGTACGCATCCTTGAGGTCTATGGAGCACATCCAGTCGTTCTCCCTCAAGAGGGGAGTATAGATTGCAGGGTGACCATCCGGAACTTTTGCTTGGTTACTGACAGGTTCAACTGGGAAAGGTCTAAGATTGGTCTTAAGTCCCCCGTCTTCTTTGGCACCAAAAGAACCTGGAGTAAAACCCTAATCCGGTTTGATCTGGGGACGCTGGATGGCTCTTTTCTAGCAGCTGCTTGATTTCGATAGCTGCCGCCTCCCTTTGGTCGGGTGGAACATCTGGGAGGCTGCGAGATTTGGGAACCTTGAATAGGGGAATAGAATATCCTCTGGATATAACTCAAGCACCCAACTGTCTGTTGTTATGGACTCCCAAGAAGTCAGGTGCATCGAAACCGCCCCGACTGCCTCCAGAGACGGACAGCCGGGCAACCCTTCAGGGCTGCTGCGTGGGTCTCTCAGAGAAAGGTTCTCTGGACCCAAAGTTGCCAGGAGCCCCCCTGCCTCTAGCACGACGACCTCCCCTCCTCCTCTGCCACGGAAGGACTGGTTATCCGGAGCAGGTTGGGACTGCTGCGACTTCGGAACCACATCTTCTTCTGTCCCTTTTGGTTCTTAGAGAAGGACCTCTGGGGAGCTGAGAAGCGATTCGACGGCAGACAGCGTCTTCCGTCCTTTTGCTCTGGACTAATGTCTCGAACAGTCTTGCCAAACAAGGCAGAACCATCGAAAGGGGCATTCGCGAAGGTCGCCTTGAAGGGCTCTGCAAAATCACAATGGCGGAGCCAGGCCTGTCGCCTCATGACTAGGCCTGCTCCGCTGGCTCTAGCGGCTCCCTCAGTAGCATGAGACAGTAGCCGCATAGAAGTACTGGAAACTGATCTGAGAGTGGCCATTCGGGTGGAGTAAACCTGTTTATCCTCACTCGAGATGGACTCCGGGGGAGATGCAGCGTATTCTTTAATCAGATCCCGCTGCATCCTAATGACATGTGCCATGTAGTTCAGCTCTCAAGGAGAAGGTTGCTGAACTAAAAACTCGCTTCACAATGCGATCCATCGAACGGGACTCCTTGCCCGGAGGATGCACGGAGGGACTCTCCTGGGCCAATTCCCTCTTCTTGGCTGCAGCCATCATCATGGCATCTACTGGGGGACCCTTACTCCAGTGGGTGCGGTCTGATGGAGGGGAAAGAATGCGGTCCGGCGCTTAGGATAGGCTCAATGGTGTCCGGATCCTTCCACGCCCTGATGGAAATAAGATCCACCAGGGGTCAGCAGGAGGGACACCCAAGAGGTAGAAGGGCCCGCCTCGAATGCCTCCAAGAACACAGACTCATCCGAAGAAGCCTTGGGGCAGACCACCCCTGATCCTTAACATCTCCATGATGTCTCCAAATGAGACGTCCTCAGGGGTGACCTAGGGAGCCTTCCCTTCATCCAAATCTGTGTCTTCAGTGATGGACTCAGGGAGTCCATGTGCCTCCTCTTGCACTTACGCCCGAGGTACTTCATCGGGGCTGTCCGAGGAGTACTCTTCAGCAGTTGGATGTTCCAAGGGAACCACTTGGGACATCGAGGCGGCTGTCCCTGGGACCGGCTGGTGGGGCCTGGCCCAACTGCAATGGAGTGCGGGATGGAGCAGTGGCAGGGACCGGGGTCCGGATGTCCTCGACAGTGCCCTTTCCACTACGCCGAAAGCCGAGGGAGCCAGCTTCTCTAAGCCCCGAGAGCCGACCCCCACTCGGATCCGACGACGGATCGGAGTCGGAGCAACCGCCGGATCCGAGACGTGTGCTCCGACCTGGACGGAGCCGAAGACACACCAGCTCCCTCGGATCCGAGGCTCGCCTCGGCTCTGAGAGGTCGGGTCCGGTACCAAGCACTCAAGGGATGGGGCGGATCCGAGGTGCCGACCCATCGGATCCGACCCACCCCGGATCCAAATCTGCAGGCGCCGACAGCCCGAACCCGTGGTATGGGTCGGAGAAGGAGCCAAGGGGCGAAAAGGGTCAAGCCCTCCCAGATGGGGGCTAGGAGCAGTCCCATTTGCATTTGGGGCTGGATGAATTTCCTCATCATCCGGTGCATATCAGCTTCTCATAGAAAAGGTTGATCTAGAGGAGGCCACGGCGGACCTAGAGAGCCCTGGGACCTCCTGGAAGGCTAGCCTCCTCCTCCTCGGGTCCAGGAGAGAACCGAGGGGAGTGGAGCCGAGGAGGAGGAAAGCTAGAAGGCACAGGGGAGGCCCGCTTAGATGGAGGAGCCGAACTAGAAGCTTCGGCTCTCCTCTTGTGGTGCTTCTCCTGTGCCTCTCCTTCTGTCTTTCCTTAGAGGAATCCTTCCTCCGGCAACTTAGAGGGAGGTTGAGTCCCAGCCGGAGGGAGAACTCACAGCAACAGGTTGCTGAGTGGAGGGCAGAGGCAGCGGTATCTGGAGGTAAAGACCCGCCAGCACCAACTTCGACCTCCGTTCTCAAAGCCGGGGTTGAACCCTGCACAAATGGTACAACCAGATGACAGGTGTTCAACCCCCAAGATGATCTGAGTGTGGCCATCTGCGGGACAGCTTATGGCCACACTCGCATATTTCGAAAACACAGCCTTATGGGCTTCAGACATAGTAACCCTAAGGCCTAACACACAACACACACAAACAAACTACGAAACCCGATAAAATTAACAAAAGAGAGAGGAAAGCCTAAACACACTCAACACTAACTAACTCAAGAAAGAAAATAAAGATTTTTAAAACTTTTTTAGTCAAAAAACTATTTCTTATCTTCACCAACGCCAGGAGCTCTGGAATTCCGTAGCTACTTGGAAAGCGGCAAACGAAATCTGAGGTCAGTCAGGGCTTGGCAGGGGATTATGGGTAAGAGGGAGGAGCTAGGAGCTCGGAGCCTAAGCTTTTGAATTGCCGGCTCGGATCCGAGGTCAGATCCGATACCCACAGGTTGCAGACGAATGAAGTCTGCCTACTTCAGATCCACATTTTCCCTCCCTTCTGACCTTTGGGGTAAGGTCTAGAAGGAGTGGAGAAACGGACTCCTATGGCAGAAAGAGTCTTGCCATCTTGCTCACACCTGGTCAACGTGTCCTTCACCTGAGGGCCAAACAAAGTTGACCCATCAAAGGGAGAGTTTGTGAAGGACGCCTTAAAAGGGTCTGCAAAATTACAGAGCCGCATCCAGGACTGGCGTCTGAGAGCCACTCCTGTGCCTGCAGCTCTACTCGCCCCATCGGCTGCATAAGAAATAAGCCGCATGGAGGAGTTGGTTATGGAGTTAAGGATTCCCAGCTGAGAGGCAATCTTTTCCTGAGCCCCTGCTGCTGAAGGATCCTGTACTACTTCACCTAATTCTTTAAGGATGTCCCTTTGAAGTCTGGTGAAGTGACATAAATAATTCAGCGAATGCATAGCAAAGGTCGCTCAGGAAAACATCCGCTTACCATAACTGTCCATAGTCCTGGACTCTTTGTTAGGAGGATGGACTGGTACGGAAGGATCTGCAAGTTCCTTCTTGGCGGCCGCCACCACCATGGCATCAACCGGGACACCTTTAGTAAGAAACTGCTTTTCTGCGGGGGCCGTAATAAATTTTGAAGGTCTCCTAGGGACTGGTTCCACCGAATCAGGAGATGCCCACGCCTTTCGAGCTATAACCTCCATGAGAGGGTCGAAAGGTGGAGACACCCAGGAGGTGGAGGGTCGAGATCCAAATGCATCCAGGTATACCGATTCATCCTCTGAGGGGTTAATGGAGGGCCAGTTCCCCCTCTGTTTCAGGAGCTCAAGGATGTCTGAAAAGGAGACATCCTCAGAGGGAGATCTTGGGGACCCCTCCGATTCATCTAAATCAGTATCCGAGGTTGTAGACTCATGGGAGTCTAAATGCTTCCTCTTGCAAGTCCTCTTATGTGGGGGTTCACCTGAAGGATCAGGAGAAACCTCGGAAGAGGAAGTTCTTCCCAATGGGGAGACCTGGGGCGAAGGATCTCTGGGTCCGGGAGCAAGAGAATGGGAAGAGGCATCTACAGGCACCGTAGAGGGAGGAGCTAAAGGAACCGACTGCTGGCTAAGCTCTGGGGCTAGCACACTCCTCATCACCTCGAAGGCTCCCCTCCCAGGGAGGGCCGAGAGATCCCGCTCCGAAGAAACAGGGATTCCCGGTCCCACCGAAAGGGAAGGCTCTGAAGCAGATGTCGGGACCGAGCTCACCAAGGCTGAAGCCCCGAGAGGGAGAACGGGGTCGGACAAGGGTCCGATGCCACTCGCCCCCTCAGAACCGACCAGGGAAGCCGGAATCCCTCCAAGGACGGTCTCAAGGAGGAGATAGGAGTCGAGGACGACGGAGCCGAAAGGTGTGGCATCGGCTCCGAAGCAGCAACAGTCACGGTACCGATAATCTCCGGCTCCGAGCTCTGTAGGAGAGTCGAAGGAGGAATTTCAGGGGGATGTAGAATAGCTGACGTCTGATGAGACGGGCTATGGAGCATCTGGGCTAGTGCCTGTGACTTTAATAGCCTACTTACCACTCTCTCTAAATCGTGGTCTGAAAGCCTGGAAGACCTCGATGATCGGCTCCGATGGCTCCGCTCCAAAAGCAAGGGATAGGCTGGAGCCGAGTGAATAGATTCCAAAGAAGGAGATCTAGACCTCTTTTTGGACGGAGCCATCGGAGCCGAAGAACGTTCGGCTCCAGGTGGAGCCGACAACTTGTCGGCTCCGAGAGGAGACAAAGATATCTCGGCTCCAGCCGGAGCCGAGACCTGCTTCGACGCAGGGGTGTCGGAGCCAGACGGAGCCGACACCGGTGCCAAAGCAAAGGTATCGGTGCCGATGATGATCGGCGCCGACATAGGGGCCTCCAACAAGGAAGGATCAGTTCCGGACAATGCCGATGTCGACTCCGGCAGAGTCGGAACCAAGACCACAGACTTGGACACCGAAGCCTGGGTCTTGGGAGGTTTAGAGGACTTTCCGGAGCAGAGTTTAGCCGGGGAGCTCTCTGGTTTAAGTAGACCCCTAAGGATCAACTTATTCCTACGTTCCTGCAGGACTCTCTGGCTAAAAGAATGACATATAGCACAGGAGTCCTGCAGGTGTAGGGGTCCCAGGCAATAAATACAAGAAGTGTGACCGTCTGTCAGAGACATCTTCTGACAGCATGAGTCACACTTCTTGAAACCTGAGACCCTGGTATCTTTAGACATATCTCGGTGTTTAAACACTCACACATACCAATCAGTCCAACCAAGACACTAACACTAAAAAATATTAAACACAACTAACAAAAATAGAAGTTATGTTCTTACCATAACGTTCCATGTTAGTTGTCTTCTTCTCGCCTTCTTTCTTGCTGGATGGGTTCGGAGCCGACCTCGGCCCGACTGCCACTCTAAAAGCTCGAGAGTTGGTTCCACCGGCTCGAGGCTCCCCTTATATCCCACAATGCTAGGCGGTATTACCTCAGATCTCGTTTGTAAGCTATGCCCAGCCGAAAATAACTCCAGAACCACTGGAAAAGGGAAAAACCCACCTCTATAAAAGGAAGGGAAGAAGGTGACCTGAAAACCTGATGAAGGAATATATGCACAGAATAGCATATACCTATATACAATAGAGGTGGTAGAAAGAGAGGTCACAATCAAACTCCTCTAGGTCTGTCCAGGCTAGGGGAAGGAGGGTGGATTTAATAAAGAAGGCGAGAAGAAGACAACTAACATGGAACGTTATGGTAAGAACATAACTTCTATATGTTAAGTTGTCCATCTCGCCTTCATTCTTGCTGGATGGGACCGTCCCTAGCACCTTGTCCCGGTGGCCTATCGGAACAGACTCTTGAGAACAGTGGAACCAAAGTTAGCTCTATGTCTAGAAGCTAAATCCAACTTATAATGAGAAATGAAAGTGTGAGGAGTAGCCCAAGTAGCCGCTGCACAAATGGTGTCAATAGGCAGCCTGTCTTGGAAGGCTATAGAAGTAGCCAAAGCTCTGGTGGAGTGGGCCTTAGGTTTGTTAGGCAGCTTTTGGTGTCTAATTTCATAAGCAAAGGAAATCAGAGATGTTAGCCATCTGGAGAGTGATACCTTCGAAACTGAAAGTCCCTTTCTGCCTTCTGCATAAGAGACAAACAACTGGTCAGTTTTCCTGATCTGTTTGGTTCTATCCAAATAATACCTTAACTGACTATGAACATCTAGCCAATGCAATTTTTGTTCAGACCTGTTAGAAAAGTTAGGAAAACACAGGAGGTCAATGCTTTGATTTAGGTTAGACGCAGAGGCTACTTTAGGTAAAAAGGATGGATTGGTTCGTAAGGACACCCTGTCTTTATGAAACAATAGATACGGTGGTCGACTGCTGAGTGCATGAAGTTCTGAGACCCTTCTAGCTGAAGTAATGGCTACCAGAAAGAGAGTCTTCCAGGATAGCAATTTCAATGAACAGGAAGCTGCAGGTTTGAAAGGGGGAAGAATCAAAGATGTGAGAACTAAATTAAGGTCCCAAGAAGGAGGAGGATTTCTTATAGGAGGTCTGAGAAGAAAAACTCCCTTCAAAAAAGCTTTGCAAAGCTTGTGAGACAAGATGGCAGAATCTGAAATGCCCACATGAAAGTTAGAAATAGCTGCCAATTGAACTTTAAGAGTAGAAGGAGATGAACCTGCATGGAAGAGTTCAGCTAGAAAATGAAGGACTATTTGGATGGAAGCAGTGAAAGGATCTATGTCCCTTCCTTGAGCCCAATAGGCAAAACGTTTCCACTTACTAAGATAAATCTTCCGAGTAGAAGATTTATGGAAGCTATCAAAATATCTCGAACAGAGTGAGATATTTGAGGAAGCCTGGCTAAGGTTGGAATTGGAGGAACCAAGCAGTGAGGTTCAGAGAGGGAGGGAGCGATGTAACTGACCCGATTGATGGATCAAAAGATCTGGAACTAGGTCCAGATGCCAAGGTTGCTCCAACAGAAATTGATGTAGAAAGGGGAACCAAACCTGTCGAGGCCAGTAAGGAGCAATGAGGATCAATGAGGCCTTCTGAGCGATAGCTTTCTGTATCACTTGAGAGATTAGTGGGAAGGGAGGAAATGCATACAGAAGTCCCGGGCCAAACTTGGACTAGAGCGTCTCTGCTGGGCTGGCCTGGTAACGGAATAGGGTGAAATAATCTCTGCACTTGCTGTTTTGGGAGTAGCAAAAGGTCGCAGCAAGGCTGACCCCACTTGAGAAAAATTTTCTCCAGAATAGAATCTTTCAGAGACCACTCGTGAGGCATGAGGATAGCTCTGCTCAACTTGTCCGCGATTAGATTGGACTTCCCGGGGATGTGCGTTGCTATCAGAAACCGCTGAGAAGAAATCGCCCATTGCCACAGTCTGAGTGCTTCTCGACATAGGGGATAGGACCTGGTTCCGCCTTGTTTGTTGATATACCACACTACAGACATATTGTCCGTCTGGATTGCTATCGTTCGCAAGGGAAGAGAGTCTTGAAGGGCTTGCAACGCTAAAAGCACTGCTCTCATCTCTAGAACATTTATATGCAAGTGGCATTCGTCTGGTTGCCATATGCCCTGGACTGTTCTGCCCTGATAATGCCCCCACCCGATCAGGGAGGCGTCCGTTGTCAGAGTAGCAACCAGAGGGAAGGAACAAAGGGTCTTCCCAGGAAGAGCTGAGGGAAGAAATCCACCAAAGAAGATGATTCTTGCATGCTTGCGTAATCATAATGGTGTGGGACATCGGAAGTTGCTGGTACGACCATTGTGTGAAGAGCATCCATTGAAGGATTCTCATGTGGAATCTGGCTAATAGAAGTAGAGGGATAGCAGCCGCCATAATCCCCAGTACTTTCAGAACTAATCTGGCTTTGACTCTGTTGCTGTGGAAGAGAAGGAGACCAGTTTATGTATGTCTGCTATTCTTTGGTCTGTTAGTCTCGCAGACATGTTGACTGTGTCTAGATTTGCATATGAAGGTAATAGCACGACAAGGCGACAAAACAGACTTTTCGCAATTTATTGAGATGCCTAACTTTTGACAAATGCGAAAGGTGTAGTCTCTGGCCATTAGAAGAAGATGCTTGGTAGGAGCTGTGAGGAGCCAGTCGTCCAAATATGGAAACACCTGGAATCCTTGACGCCTCAGGTGAGAAGCTACCACTGCCATGCATTTGGTAAACACCGGGGGCAGTGGTGAGACCAAAGGGCAGGGCTCTGAATTGAAAGTGACTGGTTCCCAGCCGGAAGCGGAGAAATCTCCTGGAGCGCCTGTTCATTTTATATGATAGTACGCATCCTGGAGGTCTATAGAGCACATCCAGTTTTCCTTTCCCAAAAGGGGTAGGATGGATTGTAGCGTGACCATCCGAAATCTTGTTTTCTTGACCGACTTGTTCAAGATACTGAGATCCAAAATGGGTCTCCAGCCCCTGTTTTCTTTGGAACCAAAAAGAATTTGGAGTAGATTCCGGATCCTTGCTGGTCTGCTGGCACTGGCTGAATGGCTCTTTTGCAAGCAACTTTGATATTTCCAACGCTGCTTGATCCCTTTGAGCGGGTGGAACATCTGGAAGGGATTTTTTTGATTGATTTGGAATACGAAAGAACGGAATGGAATAGCCTTCGAAATGATGGACTGTACCCACTTGTCTTGAGTTAGGGATCGCCAGGCTTCTGGGTACAGTGACAATCTTCCCCCGACTGCCTCCGAAGGTGGACAGTCGGGCAACACCTCAGGGATGCTGGAAGGGCTTATCGGAAAAGGTTTCTCGATTGCCCTGGTTCTGGACCCCTGCCTCTAGGGCGACATCTACCATTATTGTTCCCCCCTCTGCCTCTGGAGGGGAACCGACTCTGTGTGTCAGGCAAAGTCCCTTGAGATTGTTTATGAACCACATTTTCCCACTTTTCTGGCCTTTGGGGTAAGGCCTAAAAGGAGTAGAACAACGGACTCTGACGGCAGAAAGAGTTTTGCCATCCGTCTCGCACCTCGTCAAGGTTTCTTTCACTTGAGGACCAAAGAGAGATGATCCATCAAACGGGGAATTAGTGAAAGACGTTTTAAAGGGGTCTGCAAAATTGCATAGCCGCATCCAGGCATGCCGGCGTAAGGCAACACCTGTCCCTGCGGCTCTGCTCGCTCCATCAGCCGCATATGAAAGGAGGCGCATGGAGGAGTTAGCTATAGAGTTTAAGGTAGCCAGCTGAGCGTTCATCTTGTCCTGAAAACCTGCAGCTGTAGGATCCTTCAACATCTCACTCGCTTCCTTGATCAAATCTCTTTGAAGACGAGTGAAATGGCATAGGTAGTTCAGCGAACGCATAGCAAAGGTCGCTGACGAAAACATCCGCTTCCCGTACCTGTCCATAGACCTAGATTCCTTGTTAGGAGGATGGACAGGCACCGAAGGATCAGCTAGTTCCTTCTTAGTGGCAGCAGCTACCACCATAGCATCCACAGAAACTCCCTTGGTCAGAAATTGCTTATCTGCTGGTGCTGTGATAAACTTTGAAGGTCTCCTGGGGTGGGGTCCACTGAGTCAGGAGCCGTCCAAGCCTTTTTTGCTACCACCTGCATGAGGGGGTCAAAGGGGGGGGACACCCAGGAGGTGGAAGGGCGAGAGCCAAATGCCTCAAGATACACAGATTCATCCTCCGAAGGGTTAAGGGCTGGCCAATTTCCCCTCTGTTTCAGGATCTCTAGAATGTCTGCAAAGGAGACATCTTCAGAAGGGGAACGGGGGGAACCCTCAGAATCCTCTAAATCTGTGTCAGAGGTGACAGACTCAGGTGAGTCTATGTGCTTCCTCTTACACTTTCTCTTCCTAGGGGGCTCCCTGCCAATTCAGGAGAGGCCTCGGAAGAGGATGAGATCCCCACAGGGGATTCTTGAGGAGCTGGCTCTCTGCGGTCTGGGATAAGGGAGTGAGTAGACATAACCTGAGGCACCGAAGAGGGAGGGGCGGACGGAGCCGACTGTGGAGTTGAACCAGGTTCCAACACACTCCGCATGACCTCGAACGCACCCCTGTCAGGCAGAGCCAGAGGTCCCCGCTCTGAAAAGCTGAGAACCCCCCTCGGCACCGACAGTGATGGCTCCAAGGCCGATGTCGGACCAGAACTCACCAGCGCCGAAGCACCGAGAAGGAGAGCGGGGTCGGACAAGGGTCCGATGCCACTCACCCCCTCGGAGCCGACAAGGGAAGTCCGGCGCCGAGATTCTTCAAAGGAAGAAATCGGAGCCGACGACAGAACCGAAGACAATTGTATCGGCTCCGACGCTACCACAGTCTCGGTTCCGAAATGCTCCGGCTCCGAGCTCAAAGGAGTCGGAGGAGGAACATTTTGAGGGATAGGGTCAAGCATCGACTGATGAGTCGGGCTCTGAAGCATTTGGGCCAGTGCCTCGGACTTAAGAAGTTGACTCACTACCCTCTGAAGGTCATGATCCGAAAGCCTCGATGATCTAGAGGAGTGAGATCTATGGCTCCGTTCAGACAGCAAGGGAGACGCTGGAGCCGAATGAACGGAGCCAATGGACAGTGACCTAGACCTCTTTCTAGATGTCGGCTCCGATGGTCTGATCGGAGCCGACCCAGGAATTTCCAATGCCTCGGCTCCAGCCGGAGCCGAGGGAACCACAGAAGCTGCAGTCTGAGACTCATCGGCTCCAGCCGGAGCCGATGTAGCAGTAGGTTTCGAAGCCTTAGACCTCGACTCAGAAGCTGGAGTCGAGGACCTAGAAGCCTTAGAGGGTTTGCCCGAAGTAGCAGTAGGGGAACCCTCAGGCTTAAGCAAACCTCTTAAAATGAGTTTGTTTTTTCTTTCCTGCAGGACTCTAGGGCTGAAGCCATGGCATACAGCACAAGAGTCCTGCAGGTGTAAAGGTCCCAGGCAGTATACACAAGAAGTGTGACCGTCTGTCAGAGACATTTTCTGACAGCACGAGTCACACTTCTTGAAGCCTGAGACCTTTGACTCTTTAGACATTATCAAAGAAAGTGTAACCACACACACAAACACACCGATTACACTTTTCACAAGGTTAACTAAAAAAAAGGGAAGATTAGTTCTTTTTTAGATCCCTAAAAAAAAAACACATACACTCCACTAAGGGGATGGAAGGGCCCGAAGGCCTGAGGGAAGAACTAATAAGTTCTTGTGGAAAAAAGGGTGGATAAACAGGGAGGAAAGAGTCAAAATCCACTAAGTTAAGGGAAATAACTATAAAGGACTAAATTAAGGGGGTTTAAATTCACTATAGATTAATCTATAATAACTGACCTGAAGCCGGTAGAAACCATACACCTCGATCGCTGTAGCGGCAAATGAGATCTGGGGTAATACCGCCTAGCACTGTGGGATATAAGGGGAGCCTCGAGCCGGTGGAACCAACTCTCGAGCTTTTAGAGTGGCCGAGTCGGAGCCGAGGTCGGCTCCGAACCCATCCAGCAAGAATGAAGGCGAGATGGACAACTTACCATTTAGTTATTAATTATATAGACACAACACACACACACACCTGAGGGAAATCCTGACAGGAACTGCGAGGGTGGGAAAGGCCTAAGGCCTGAAAAAAACTAAACTAAGGGAACTAGGTGAAAAAGGGGTATGGAGCTAAGTGAATACACTGAGGTTGTAGAAAGAAGACTAAAAGGACCAAAAATTAGGTTTTTAAAGTCTTAAACCTGACCAAAAGCTAGAAAAATATCACTTACCAGGAGCTGGTAAAAAGGATGACCTCATCAGCGAAGCGGCAAACGACATCTGGGTAATTACCGCCTTACATCATGGGATATGGGGCTGCCTCGAGCTGGTAAAAGTGACTCTCGAGCTTAGCAAGTGTCGAGTTGGAGCCGAGGATCGGCTCCGAACCCATCCAGCAAGAATGAAGGCGAGATTGACAACTTAACATCAAGCAGATAAAACAGTTCCTGCTAGGAATCTCTTACAATATCAATGACAAAGCATGTAGCAGTGCACTAATGAGGGTTATATAAAATACACAGGATGTATTGCAATAGTTCCACAAAAATAGAGGTTAGTTATCGGCCACTTGTAAAATGAAAGTTTCTCCCAACGTGTTTCCAAAAAAAGTAACAAGATGACCCTACGTTGCAGGGAGAATGGTTTCCCGGCTTTACTGTAGCGTCGATCGAACTTACAGGAACGCTTGGAAAGGACAGGGGGTATTAACAAAATACAGATAGAGCTAGTAGGTATCTGCAAGATCAGGAGTACAAGCTTTCATATGACAAGGGTCACACTACTTGTAGTGTAAATGAAGGCTACAGGATAGTGTTGTATTTATGAAGCAAGGACGCTAGAGAAAAAAACGTCTTTGCATAAGCGCAAGTGTGCTAAATATGACAATTCAGGTGATGACTGTTGCATTCTCAGCTTGCCATAAGACATTGAGGGGAGCCCAGTTAAAACCAAAGCCAATATATGTGCACACGCTATCAGGCAGCAACAGCTGCTCAAACGCTACCAAAGGACAATTAGCGGCAACCGCGCCTGGTAAGAGGACATACGGTTCGCCAAAGGTAAGTACAAAATAGCTAGGGGGGAAGGATCCTAGTATCAGTAAGGCAGCATTCAAGTTGGGATCCTATTTCCAGTCCTCAGAGTAGCTGAGAGAGTTTAAAAACAATTGCCGTAAGCAGAGCGGCGTGTATAGGTCCACAGCATTTAACAAATCGCCTGATTATGAAGACCGAGACCATCAGCACTATGCTTACCCTAAAAACATTTGCAAAGTGAGCATTACTAATTATTGGTAAGAAAAACGGCTGGAATAGACCACAATTGATAGCACGAACAACACACAACTTATTAAATATAACTCAGCAGAACAGTATGTAAGTAGTCGCTGCAGTCAATAACTAGTTAATGCCATACACCGGCAACAAGGTAAGTGCCGTACTGCTAATTGCAGAAACGACAGCTTGCAGCAGGTATACAAGTCTTTAAACAAGGAAAAAAAAGAAATACAACACAGTTAAAACACTTACATAAGCATTAATCCTCTGCGATCAGGGACACACAGCAGCCAGGGCAGTTACAGGGCGAATAAAGATGGCGCCACTAATAGTTACCCCACTATAAGCCCTAGGGCAGGATGTGAGGTATGAGGAGGAGGAGGGGATCCAGAAAGAGCAGGTAGGTAAAATAGGGGAGTGGCAAAAATTATGGAGCGAGGTAGGAGTAACAGGTTATTCTGAACGTCCTACTCAGGTGAATAATGTTTGAGAGGAGTAATAAGCGGTAAAAGTGTGCACAAAGCAGTGATGAGGGAGAGGAGAGGAAGGTAGTAAGAATGATGTGATCAGAGGTTACAGAAGGTAAGTGAGAATCAACAGAGACAATCAGTAAGCCTCAGAGCCTTTAGGTGTCTCTGGGTGAGTAGAGTGAGATAATGCCGGAGAGAGGTTCAGAGTGATAGTAGAGTACAGGGGGGAAAAAAGCGGGGTACAGCTAGATAGTAAGAAGAGAAAAAAAGGTACTAGTGGAGTGACAGTAAAGTATTAAGAATAGATAGTTGGGAATAAGGTTTAATTCTAGATTGGAATTTGGTGCAACCTAGTGGGCAGACAGTAAAGGAGACAAGGTAACAGTATTAGATACAGCTAGAAGAGGAGTTATAGATAGCAGTAGGTAGGGGGGAGATAAAGGTAAATTGCTAAAGGGGTGTAGAGGAGGGAATCTGCTGCTGGTTTCCCTGTTCGCTAGCTTAGTTTTACTTCTTGGTAGGTAGTTATAACTACATAAATTATACAGTTTAAAAGGTAGGCCCAGGGTGGAACATACTTTCTTAGTCCTTTTGGAACCTCGGAGCACAATATATATGGAGGGACAACAGAGTTCCTTGGCCCGACGTTGGGATGGTTGAGACCAAATAGCAGTGAGGGGTTCTGAAAGATCAAGCAGGTTCCTTAGTATAGGGTAGAGAGATGAGCATTAATCTTCTGCGATCAGGGACACACAGCAGCCAGGGCAGTTACAGGGCGAATAAAGATATTGTATGATGTTGTATGACTACATTATCCACCATGCTGCCAGATTTAAGGTCCTGAGTTGGCTGTGCAGGATCTGATTGTTCTGCTGGGACAGTAGATGAGGTATTTGAGGTAAGGTCCAAGCTGGGCATTGAGACAAGCTCCTTAGGATTGGATACTAGTACTGGCGGGGCCCATTTGGGGCAATCAGTATCATCTTTGGCTTCTCTTGTCTGACCTTTAGGAGTACCTTGGGGAGGAGTGGCAGTGGAGGAAAGGCATATACTGCTAAGTTTTTCCCGCTGAATGATAGGGCGTCCACTTTCCATGCTTGTCTGTGAAAAGTCCTTGTGCAGAATCTTTCTAGTTGGTAGTTGTGAGGAGAGGCAAATAGATCTATATCCGAGCATCCCCATTTCCTTGTTATCATGCTGAAGACTTGTGGATCCAATTGCCACTCGTGGGGATCCATGAGATTTCTGCTTAGTTCATCTGCCAGAGTATTTATTTTTCCTGGCAGGAATTGTGCCTGCAGATGTACTTGGTAAGTCAATGCTGAGTCCCACAAAGTCATGGCTAGTCTGCAAAGGAGGTAGGAATGAGTGCCTCCCTGCTTGTTTATATACCACATGACCATGGTGTTGTCTATCTTTATCAGTAGTTGTCCCGGATGAAGTAGGTCCTTGAAGGCTGTCAGTGCATTTTGAACAGCTAGAATCTCTTTTTGATTGATATGTAGATGCATTTGGGTTGAGGACCATGTGCCTTGAATACATCTTCCTGCCATGTGGGCCCCCCAGGCATAATCTGATGCATCCATTGTTAATGTCTGCCTGGCTGGGGGTAAAGTGAATGGCTGTCCCTTGTTCTGGTGACAAGCCTTCTCCCACCATCGAAACTCCTGTTGCAGGCAGGGAATGAGAGTAATCCTTGTTTCCAGGCTGTGGCAATGTTGAGTCCAAACACTTTTAGGTACCACTGAAGTTTCCTCATACAGTCTTGCATATGGAATTAGTAGGATGCAGGATGCCATGAAGCCCAAAGCCTGCAGAATTTTTCTTGCAGATAACTGGGCCTGTATTGCCAACATTTTGAAATAGGTAGTCAGTTGCCTTTGTTTGTCTGGGATGAGATAAGCCATCTGGGCAGTTGTATTTAAGCCTGCACCCAGGAATATTATGTCTTGAGAGGGTACTAGTTTTGATTTCTTTTCATTGTCTGTGTACCCTAGGCATGTTAAAAGTCTCTTTACAAACGCCAGATGCTGTAGTAGAATGTCCTTGTTCTCTGCTTGAATGAGGCAGTTGTCCAAGTAAGGATATATTTGTATTCGTCTTTGTCTGCAGAATGCAATTACTGGTGCCAGGCATTTTGTAAAGACCCTGGACACAGTAGATAAGCCAAAGGGCAGTGCAGGGAATTGGTAATGCATTGAGCCAGCTTTGAATCTGAGGTATCTTCTACATGTTTGTCTGATTGGGACATGCAGGTATGCCTCTTTTAGGTCTAAAGTCACAAGCCAAGCCTTCTTGCCTAGCATGGGCAGAAGCTGCTGTAAAGTCAGCATTTTGAATTTTGGTATATCCAGGTGTGTATTTAGAACAGATAGGTCCAGTATTGGTCTCCAGGTCTTGTCCTTTCTTGGAACCAAGAAAGTACAGTTTTGTACCTACCATAAATGTACATATTCGAGTGTATACCCTGCTGCAGTTATCACACTTGGGTTATCCTGTCGTCAGGTGGTCCCACAGTCGGCCTGAATTCCAAAGTCTTGGTCCGGCGTTGGTTGCTGTTGCTTCTTCCCTGACGTCAGTGCTCCAGGGGTATATATGATGCATCCAACGCCATTTTCTTCAGTTTTTCTTGCCCCAGATGTCAGGTGCTCCCCAAAAAGGTGGTCAGTAAATAGTACCAATTTAAAAGGTTTAGCACAAACAAAACATCCCTCCAGCTATAAGCAAATACACCACAAAGGTAGTATCAGATTTTAAGGCATTGAAAAGTTTTAGTTAGTTAGGTCAGAGGGGATGGAGGGAGGGTAACCTGGACTGCAGCAGGGTATACACTCAAACATCTACATTTATGGTAGGTACAAAACTGTACTATGTTCATCGTGTTACCCTGCTGCAGTCATCACACACGGGTAGAATCCCAAAGCTAAGGATGGGAGGTGGAGTCAAACAGGGTTAGAGGAGGCTAGAAGGCCCTGCAGAACTGCAGTGGCGAAGCCAGCTCTAGTCTTAGAGTAAAGTGGTAAGTGGTAGTGTTTGGTGAAGGTGTGTACTGAACTCCAAGTTGCAGCTTCCAAAATATCCTTGGTTGGCACCCCCCTGAGGAAGGCTGTAGATGTAGCTGCTGCCCTGGTAGAGTGGGGCCTTATGGTAGCAGGACCTGGTTTTCCATGATGGGTGTAGCAAAAATGAATGCAATGTCCTATCCATTTGGAAATGGTCTGTTTTGATATAGCCTTCCCTTGTGAAGCTGCAGCATAGGATACAAAGAGCTGGTCAGATTTTCTGAAAATGAGAAGTTATGTACCTACCATAACGTTCCATGTTAGTTGTCTTCTCTCGCCTTCTTTCTTGCTTGATGGGTTCGGAGCCGATCCTCGGCTCCGACTCGGCACTTGCTAAGCTCGAGAGTCAATTTTACCAGCTCGAGGCAGCCCCATATCCCATGATGCAAGGCGGTAAGTACCCAGATCTCGTTTGATGACAATAGGCAATAGCACCTAGCATAATAACTTCCAAAAGGAAGAAAGAAGGAGAGAAAAAACCCTGAAGGATGGTAGAAGAACCAGCACTGTATGGTCTTCAGAAGCATACTTCCTTGTAGAAAGAAAGGTCTGTCCAGGCCTGGGGGAAGGAGGGAGGGTCGCAAGAAAGAAGGCGAGAGAAGACAACTAACATGGAACGTTATGGTAGGTACATAACTTCTCAATGTTAAGTTGTCAATCTCGCCTTAATTCTTGCTTGATGGGAGTGGCCCAAGTGGCTGCTGCACAAATAGTGTCTAATGGAAGTCTAGCTTGAAAAGCTGTGGAAGTGGCTAAGCTTTTGGTTGAATGTGCTTTAGGTTTTGAGCACAGCTGTTTTCCCCTGAGCTGATAAATTTCAGAGATGACAGAAGAAAGCCATCTAGACAAGGTCACTTTTGAGACAGGAAGGCCTTTCTTGTTATCAGCATAAGAAACAAAGAGTTGATCGGATTTCCTGAATTGTTTTGTTCTGTCCAAATAATATCTGAGTTGGCGGTGGACATCAAGATAATGTAATTTTGTTCGATCTGTTTGAATAGTTTGGGAAAAATACAGGAAGATCAATAGCCTGATTCAAATTAGTCTTTGAGGCGACCTTAGGCAAAAAGGTCGGATTAGTTCTCAATGATACTCTGTCTTTATGGAAGACTAAATAGGGGGGGCGAACAGATAAAGCATGAAGTTCAGATACCCTCCTAGCTGATGTAATAGCAACCAGGAATAAAGTTTTCCATGAAAGAAATTTCAGGGAACATGAAACAGCTGGCTCGAAGGGAGGAAGAATCAAGGATGTCAGCACTAAATTTAGGTCCCATTGAGGAGGAGGACTCCTGATTGGAGGTTTCAGGAGAAAAATTCCTTTCAAGAAGGCTCTACAAAGCCTGTGGGACATAATGTTGTGATCTGCGAACCCAACATGAAAGTTCGAGATAGCGGCCAACTGAACTTTGACCGTGGAAGAAGAGGAGCCCGCGTGAAAAATTTCCGCTAAGAAATCCAAAACTGCTTGTACTGGAGCAGTGAAGGGATCAATGTTTTTGGCTTTTGCCCAATAAGAAAAACGTTTCCATTTGCTAGTATAAATCCTCCTAGTAGAGGATTTTAAAGATGCTACTATGATGTAACAGGATTAGAGATCATAGGAAGCCTGGCTAAGGAAGGAAGTGGAGCAACCACGCTGTGAGGTTGAGAGAAGGAATAGACCGGTGCAGCTGACCCGATTGGTGAATCAGAAGATCTGGCACTGGGTCCAGATGCCACGGCTGCACCAAAAGGTGACGATGGAGGAACGGGAACCAAATTTGTCGAGGCCAATAAGGGGCAATGAGAATCAATTTGCCTCTCAAAAACGGTGGCTTTCTGGATTACTTGTGGGATCAGAGGAAAGGGAGGAAAGGCATAAAGAAGTCCCTGGGGCCAATCCTGGGTCAGAGCGTCTCTGGGGGGATGGCCTGGCAGTGGGAAGAGAGAGAAGAAGTCTGGGCATTTGCTGTTTTGGGGAGTAGCAAAAAGATCGCAACATGGGCGACCCCATTCTAGAAAAATCTCCTCCACTATAGATTGTTTGAGAGACCACTCGTGAGGCATGAGAATAGCTCTGCTCAATCTGTCCGCTAAAATGTTGGTTTTCCCAGGGATATGCATTGCTACCAGAAACCGATGAGAGGAGACCGCCCATTGCCAAAGTCTGAGCGCTTCTCGACACAAGGGGTAGGACTTGGTTCCACCCTGTTTGTTGATATACCATACTACAGACATGTTGTCTGTGTGGACTGCAATTGTCCCCAAGGGAAGAAAGTCGTTGAGGGCTTGCAACGTTAAAAGCACTGCTCTCATCTCTAGGACATTTATGTGCAGGTGGTATTCGAACGGTTGCCACGTCCCATGAACCATCCTGCCCTGATAATGCACCCCCCACCCGATCAGGGAGGCATCCATAGTGACAGTGGCTACCGGGGTTGGGGGTACAAAGGGTCTGCCTTGGTGAATCTGGGGAGAAGTAATCCACCAAGAAAGATGATTCTTGCAAATCTGTGTCACCAGTATTTGGTGACGCATCGAAAGTTGCTGGTAAGACCACTGAGCGAACAACATCCACTGAAGAAGGCGCATATAGAAGCGAGCCAGGGGAAGAAGGGTAATGGCCGCAGCCATGAGGCCCAACACTTTTAGAACCATTCTGGCCTGTACTTTCTTGCTGGCTAGAATGATTCTCATGTGACCTTGTATATCTGAGATTCTTTGGTCTGTGAGGGTAGCTGACATCCGAACAGTGTTTAAGTTTGCGCCTATGAAAGTAATAGACTGGCAGGGCAACAAGGAGGATTTTCCGTAGTTGATCGAGATGCCCAATTGAGTGCAAAGATTTATTGTGTAATCCCTGGCTTGAAGAAGCTGATGCCTGGTGGTGGCTGAAAGGAGCCAGTCGTCGAGATACAGAAACACCTGGAATCCTTGACGTCTCAGGTGAGCCGTGACCACTGCCATACATTTGGTGAACACTCTGGGGGCTGTAGTGAGACCAAAGGGCAGGGCTCTGAATTGGAAATGACTGGACCCCAGCGAGCGGAGAAACCTTCTGGAGCGTCTGTGAATTTTTATGTGATAGTACGCATCCTGAAGATCTATTGAGCACATCCAGTTGTCCTTCTGTAAGAAGGGCAGAATTGACTGAGTTGTGACCATTCGGAATCTTGTCTTTCTCACAGACTTGTTGAGTCTGCTGAGATCCAATATTGGTCTCCAGTCTCCCGTCCTTTTGGGGACCAAAAAGAATCTTGAGTAGATTCCGGGCTCTGAATGATCTGTTGTAACTGGCTGAATGGCTCTTTTTTGCAGAAGTTTTAAAACTTCTAACTCTGCAATTTCCCTTAGACCGGGTGGAACATCTGGAAGGGAATTTGAGTGAGAAAAGGGAGTTTCCTCGAAAGGAATTTTGTAACCCTCGGATATGATCGACTGTACCCATCTGTCTTGAGTTAGGAAAGCCAGGCTTCTGGGTACAGCGAGAGTCTTCCCGACTGCCTCCAAGGATGGACAGTCGGGCAACATCTCAGGGATGCTGAAAGGGCTTGTCAGAGAGGCTCTCTGCTTCCCTGGTTTTGTGGACCCCTCTGCCTCTAGAGCGTGCCTGTTATTGTTACCCCTCTGCCTCTAGGGGTAAATTGACCACGTGAATCTGGCGTGACTCCTTGGGATTTATGGAACCACATTTTGCCACCCTTCTGTCCTTTAGGGTAAGGTCTAGAAGGGGTGGAAAACGGACCCACGGCAGAAAGAGTCTTGCCGTCCTGCTCACACCTGGTCAATGTTTCCTTCACTTGAGGGCCAAACAAAGCTGACCCATCAAAGGGAGAGTTTGTGAAGGATGCCTTAAAGGGATCTGCAAAATTACAGAGCCGCATCCAGGCTTGGCGCCTAAGAGCCACACCTGTACCTGGCGGCCTACTCGCTCCATCTGCTGCATATAATATCAGTCGCATGGAGGAGTTAACAATAGAATTAAGGGTTCCTAGCTGCGAAGCAATTTTTTCTTGAGCCCCTGCAGCTGTGGGATCCCGTACTACTTCACCTAGCTCCTTAAGGATATCCCTTTGGAGTCTGGTGAAGTGACATAAGTAGTTCAGCGAGCGCATAGCAAAGGTCGCTGAAGAGAACATCCGCTTACCATACCAGTCCATGGTCCTAGAGTCCTTATTAGGAAGATGGACAGGTACGGAAGGATCTGCAAGTTCCTTCTTAGTGGCAGCCGCCACCACCATGGCATCAGCAGGGACACCTTTCGTGAGAAATTGCTTGTCCGAAGGGGCAGTAATAAATTTAGAAGGCCTCCTAGGAACTGGCTCTACAGAGTCAGGAGCAGCCCAAGCCTTTCGAGCGATAACCTGCATAAGGGGGTCGAAAGGCGGAGCCACCCAGGAGGTGGAGGGCCGAGATCCAAACGCCTCCAGGTATACCGACTCATCCTCAGAGAGATTATTGGAGGGCCAGTTTCCCCTCTGTTTAAGGAGTTCTAGGATGTCTGAAAAGGAGACATCCTCAGAGGGGGATCTTGGGGATCCCTCCGACTCATCTAAGTCGGTATCTGAAGTGATAGACTCGGGGGAGTCTACGTGTTTCCTCTTACAGGTCCTCTTGCGCGGAGGATCCCCTGACTGATCAGGAGAATCCTCGGAAGAGGGGGTTCTTCCCAGTGGGGAAACCTGAGGCGGAGGATCTCTGGGTCCGGGAGCAAGAGAGATGGCAGAGATATCGACAGGCACCGTAGAGGGAGGAGCTAAGGGAACAGACTGCTGGCTGAGTCCAGTGGCTAGCACACTCTTCATCACCTCGAAGGCTCCCCTCCCAGGGAGGTCCGAGAGAACCCGTTCCGAAGAACCAGGAACTCCAGGGTCCACCGAAAAGGAAGGCTCCGAGGCCGATGTTGGAGCCGAGCTCACCAAGGCCGAGGCTCCAAGGGGAAGAGTGGGGTCGGACAAGGGTCCGATGCCACTCACCCCCTCGGAGGAGACCAGGGAAGCCCGACCACCGAATCCCTCTAAGGAATGTCTCGAAGAGGAGATAAGAGTAGAGGCTGAGGGAGCAGAAGGGGGGGTATCTGTCCCTCAGCCATAGTAGAAACCATTCCCGAAGACTCCAGCTCCAAACTCTGAGGTAGAGTCGAAGGAGGAACTGCAAGGGGGTGTGGACTAATAGTCGTCTGCTGAGACGGACTATGTAGCATCTGGGCCAGTGCCTGTGACTTTAATAATCTACTGACCACCCTCTCTAAATCATGGTCAGAAAGCCTGGATGACCTGGATAATCGGCTCCGATGGCTCCGTTCCGAGAGGAGAGGAGAGGCCGGAGCCGAAAGTATCGGTTCCAAGGAAGGGGACCTGGACCTCTTCCTCGAAGGAACCATCGGAGCCGACGAAACCATGGATGCTGTCGGAACCGACAACTTTTTGGCACCGACAGAAGGTCTCGATGTATCGGCTCCGGCCGGAGCCGATACAGACATAAAAGTAACGGTGTCGGAGCCGGTCGGCGCCGACACCGAAGCCTGAGCCACATGGTGGTCGGAGCCAGTCGGAGCCGACACCAATGTGACCGAACCAGTATCGGCACCGATAGCCATCAGTGCCGAGGGTTTGTGCAAACTAGGATCGGCTTCAGCCGGAGCCGATCTCGACTCTGAAAGAGTCGGAACCGAGGCCGCAGGCTTAGACACAGAAGCCTGGGCCTTGGAAGACTTGGAAGTCTTAGTCGGGGCTGACTTAGCCGGAGAGCCCTCCGGTTTAAGAAGGCCCCTCAAAATCAATTTGTTTCTCCTCTCCTGCAGGACTCTCTGGCTAAAAGAATGACATATTGCACAGGAGTCCTGCAGGTGGAGAGGTCCCAGGCAGTATAAGCAAGAAGTGTGACCGTCTGTCAGAGACATCTTCTGACAGCACGAGTCACACTTCTTAAAGCCTGAGACCCTTTCCTTGGACATAGTTGCAGAAAAAACACAGACACAACACAGCCCAAGAAACAATTATCCCAAAATTAAAGAAATCACTAACCTCTCACATACACACACACACACCCTAACAAGGGGGGGATGGGAGGGGAGAAGGCCTGACTAAAAAATTAAGAAGTGAGGGAAATTCTAGTCAGAAAAGGGAGTAAATCTAAACTAAAACTGCTAAATATAAGTTTTAAATGAAAAAAGAGGCAAAAACAGTAATATATAAATCACTTACCAGGAGCTGGTAAAAGGAGGACCTCATCAGCGAAGCGGCAAACGAGATCTGGGTACTTACCGCCTTGCATCATGGGATATGGGGCTGCCTCGAGCTGGTAAAAGTGACTCTCGAGCTTAGCAAGTGCCGAGTCGGAGCAGAGGATCGGCTCCGAACCCATCAAGCAAGAATGAAGGCGAGATTGACAACTTAACATCCTTAGTTTTATCCAAGTAGTAACATAGTTGCCTGTGAATGTCCAAGGAATGCAGGAGTCTTTCTCCTTTGTTCTGTGGATTTGGAAAGAAGGTGGGTAAATGGATGGTTTGATTTAGAGCCACACTGGATACCACCTTAGGCATAAAGGAGGGGTTAGTTCGTAGAGAGACTCTGTCTTGATGGAAAATGAGGAAAGGCTCTACTGCCATTAGTGCCTGAAGCTCTGAGACTCTTCTGGCTGAAGTTATTGCTAGCAGCAGGGAAGTCTTGCATGATATAAACTTTAAGTCAGCTGAGAAAGCTGGTTCAAAAGGAGGTAGTGTAAGTTTTTCCAGAACAAAATTGAGGTACCAGGTTGGTGTAGGTGCTCTCCTGGGGGGCCTAATGTTTTTGGCCCCTCTGAGAAACTGCCTTAGAGGCGGATGTGAAAATAAGGGAGGATCCGTGTTGTAGTGGGCTGAAATAGCTGAGGCATGGATTTTAATAGATGAAAAAGAAAGTCCTTTGTGCAACATCTCAGTTAAATACTGTAGAATCTGAGGTATGTGTGGCTGAAGGGTATTTTGGCCTTTAGCTTGGTTCCAGGCGCAAAACCTTTTCCATTTGTCCGAGTAGGCCTTCCTGGTGCTGGGCCTCCTGGCTTCCAGAATAACATCCATAACAGCTTGAGGAAGAGGAGCTGGCTGGTTGTTTAGGTGATTTGCCATGCAGCCAAATTTAAGGTTTTGAGCTGGCTGTGTAGAATCTGACTGTCTTGCTGTGTGAGCAAATGAGCAGTTTGTGATAAAATCCAAGGTGGGCCCTGGGCCATATTCCTTAGTAGTGGGTGCCAGTGCTGGCGTGGCCAGTCTGGAGCTATGAGTATCATTCTGGGTCTTTCCATCCTGACTTTCAGCAGCACCTTTGTGAGAAGGGGCAATGGAGGGAAGGCATATACCGTCAGGTTTTTCCAACTGAATGAGAGTGCGTCCACTTCAAAGCTTGATGGTGAAGCGTCCTTGTACAAAATTTTGTTAGCTGATAGTTTTGGGGGCTGGCAAACAGGTCTATATCTGGGTGGCCCCATTTTTGAGTTATCATTGCAAATACTTGTGGATCCAGTTTCCACTCGTGGGGATCCATGATGTTTCTGCTGAGGTCGTCTGCCAATGTGTTCTTTTCTCCTGGCAGGAATTGAGCTTGTAGCTGAACTTGGTAAGCCAGTGCTGTGTTCCACAAGGTCATTGCTTGCCTGCATAGAGGGTAGGAGTGTGTACCCCCTTGTTTGTTTATGTACCACATTACTGTGGTGTTGTCCGTCCTTATTGTAAGCTGTCCTGGATGTAAGAGGTTCTTGAAGGCTGTCAGGGCATTCTGTACAGCTAGCATTTCTTTTTGATTGATGTGCAGATTCCTTTGATCTGCAGTCCATATGCCTTGAACGCACCATCCTGCCATGTGTGCCTTCCAGGCATAGTCTGATGCATCTGTTGTCATAGTTTGCCTGGCTGGGGGCAAGGTGAAAGGCTGACCCCTTGTTGAGGTGACATGCCTGTGAGCACCATAGAAACTCTTGTTGAAGGCAGGGAATGAGAGATATTGTGTCCAAGCTGTGGCTGTGTTGAGTCCATACACTTTTTAGGTACCACTGTAATTTCCTCATATGCAGCTTTGCAAATGGTATTAGTAGTATGCAAGATGCCATGAAGCCCAAGGCCTGCAGAATTTTTCTTGCAGGGAGTTGGGTCTTTGTTGCCATTGTTTTGAAATACTGAGTCAGTTGTAGTTGTTTGTCTGGCGTCAGATAAGCCATCTGGGCCATTGTATTCAAGCTGGCACTCAGGAATGTCATATTTTGTGAGTGTGCTAGTTTTGATTTACTTTCGTTTACTGTGTACCCTAGGCAACTTAGAAGGTGTTTTACAAAAGCCAGATGTTGTAAGAGGATGTCCTTGCTTTCTGCTTGGATGAGGCAGTCATCCAGGTATGGGTATATTTGAATTCCTCTTTGTCTGCAGTATGCAATTACTGGTGCCACGCATTTTGTGAAGACCCTGGGCGCAGTGGATAAGCCAAAGGGTAGCGCAGAGAATTGGTAATGGGTTGAACCTGCAATGAAACGGAGGTATCTTCTGCAATTTTGTCTGATAGGGACATACAGGTATGCCTCCTTGAGGTCCAATGTTACTAGCCATGCTTTCTTGCCCAACATGGGAAGAAGCTGCTGTAATGTTAGCATCTTGAATTTGGTTACTTGTAAGAAGGTGTTTAGAATTGAAAGGTCCAGAATGGGTCTCCAAGCATTGTCCTTTCTGGGGACTAGAAAGAGCCTCGAGTAAAATCCTTGGCCTTGCTCCTGTGTAGGTACCAGTTGAATGGCTCTCATGTCCATGAGTGCTGTAATTTGTTTTTGTGCCTCTGCCCATTGATTTTGTGGCAGGTTTGGCATTCCTCTTATCGTTGGCAAGGTGTGGAAATGGAATCTGTATCCTTGTGAAATAATGTCTAGGACCCATTTGTCCTTTGTGATGATGCGCCAGTTGTCTGTACAAAGTGCTAATTTTCCTCCCAAGGGAGCTGCCAAGAGAGTTTTGCTTGGCCATATGAGGTTTAAGTCATTGTGTTTGCCTTCTAGTAGCTTGGGGCCTGTCTTCTCCTCCCTTCTGTGTTGCAGTGCCCCATTGTAGAGGTTTGTAGTGGGTTTGTGCTTGTCCTCTGCCTCTTGGGCGTTTGTATTTACCCCTCTGGGGTCTGTCAGTAGCTGGAAAGGACCAATTTTTTTGTTGGCCAGTTTCTGCTGAAGCGAGGGGGCTGAACCTGTAAAAAATCTTTGACCGTCTGCATAGATTTTGCCTTATCCTCCATTTTCTTTAAGACTTCTTCTGCTTTAACCCCAAATAGGACATCCTGCTGTAAGGGAGCATCTAGTAACTTTGCTTTAACATGATCAGGTAGAGTTTGTTCCTTTAACCAAGCATGCCTACGTATAACAGACCCAGTAACAGCTGCTCTACAGGAAGCTTCCAAGGAATCAAATCCACATTGTAAAGTATGTTTGCCCACCTGTTCAGCTGCATGCAACAGATCCTGCATTTCCTTCAATTCAGACGATTGAGGGTGTGTGCTCATCTTTTGTTTTATTTGAGACATTAGAAATTGCTGGTATTTAAGCATGTGAAATTGACAATTTAGTGCTCTCATAGCTAGAGTGGCTGAGGTGTAAACCTTCTTTCCCCACCTGTCTAGTGCTCTAGAGACCCTTTCAGAAAGTACTGGATTTTTTGCCATAGAAGCCTTAGCCCCTTTGGGACTCTGGGAGATAGTCTCTGGGTCAGCAACAGGGCTTTTGTAAAGGAATTTGTGGGAGTCAGGCACTCTATAATATCTATCTAGTTTGGCTGGAGCAGGAGGCAGAGAATCTGGATTTAAACTAGATACTAAGTAAACATCACCCACAATGTCTAAAACTGGGGGGATAGCAAGTGGTCTGTGCTGGGGGAGTAAAAGAAACTCTCTGAGCCTTTTCTTTGAGTCAGAGTAGTCCTGACCTTCCCAGAGGAAATGTTGCCTCATGGTATGTAAAGTTTCCCCAAAGGAATAGTCTTCAGGGGGAGAAGCTGAGGGAATGGAATCCTCAGCATCAGAATCTTCATAAGGGGGAAAGGAATAATCTTGTTCCTCAGAGGAGCCTGAGGAAATAAGACACTTGATCAGAGGAGGTATAATCCTCCTCTTGTCTAGGCCTTTTGTCTGGTGGGGGTTGGGAACCCCTGATTAAAGAGATCTAATCTTCAGCCATTTTAAGCATCTGTTTCTTAGGCATGGGGCCTTGAATTGGAGACTGAAGTGTAGTCTTTTTTGGTTTAAGAGGAGTCTTAAGCTTAGGATACGTTTTTATGGTGAGCGTCATCGGTCTGAAGACACCTTCAGAAACCAAAGGTGTTTCTGCAGCACCGGCTTCTATTTCTGCAATGTCGTCGGTAGGGCTTAAAGAAAATGGCTGCGTCAGCCTAGAACTCTCCGCGATAGGATCCGAAGCGGTCTGGGGTTCCAATTCTGCAGTAGCCAGGGGCTGCGTAGGTGCCTCACTGAAAACCAGTGAACCGGAGACCAGCCCAGCCGAGGCCTCGGAGTCTGGCTTGGATCTAGGCTGCCTGTCCTTATCTTTGCGTTTTTTGTGCACGCCGGTAGTCGGTTGCTCCGACGGCATAGTGTAATTAAATTTTCTACCGAAGTAGTGCTGTGCGAAATCAAAGCATCGTTTTATAGTACGCTTATTGAACCTAGCACAAAAGCGACAACCAGTGACGTCGTGGTCTGGGCCTAGGCAAGGTATACAATAAGAATGAAAATCCTTATGAGGTATTTGCTTCCCACAAGAAATACAATTGTTAACTTTTTCTGACATCGGTCTGAGGCAAGAAAAGTTTCCCCAACAGGGTACTTAGCTTTATTGAAGACTTCGGATCTGAAATTCGACTTCGAAAATCTCAGGAGTCGGCCGACCGGTACTTGCGAACTGCTTCTGCTTTGGGCACCGCACGGCAAGAAAGACTGAAGAAAATGGCGTCGGATGCATCATATATATACCCCTGGCGCACTGACGTCAGGGAAGAAGCGACAGCAACCGACGCCGGACCAAGACTTTGGAATTTAGGCTGACTGTGGGACCGCCTGACAACAGGATAACCCAAGTGTGATGACTGCAGCAGGGTAACACGATGAACATCAGTCTTGAGTAAAATCCTTGTCCCTGCTCTTGCTCTGGTACTTTTTGAATGGCTCCCATGTCCATGAGGGATGAGGCTTGTTTTTGTGCCTTTGCCCATTGATTTTTTGGCAGGTCTGGCCAACTGTTTGCCTTTGGCAGGGTATGGAAGTGAAACTTGTAGCCTTGTGACATTATGTCTAGGACCCATTTGTCCTGGGTTATAATGTGCCAATTTTGAGAAAAAAGTGGTAGTTTTCCCCCTAAAGGTGCTGCCAGAAGATAACTGCTTGGCACAGGCAGGGGGAAGTCATTGGGACTGTTTCCTGTATGGCTGTGCTTTGTCATCTCCACTTTTGGAGGTAGAAGCACCCCATTGTTTAGACCTGTACGAACCTTGGGGCTGGGATCTGCCTCTAGGGCGTCTGGATCTGCCCCTTTGTGGCCTGTCTGACACTGGAAAGGACCAATTCTTTGTAGGCCAGTGTCTGCTAAATCCTGGAGGCTGTACCTGTAAGAAATCCTTGACCGTTTGCATACATTTTGCTTTATCCTCCATTTTCTTTAACACCTCTTTTGCCTTAACACCAAACAAGGTATCATGCTGTAATGGATCATCTAATAATTTTGCTTTGACATGATCAGGCAGATTTTGTTCCTTTAACCAAGCATGCCTCCTAATGACAGAACCCGTAACAGCGGCCCTGCAGGAGGCCTCCAGAGAATCAAAACCACATTGCAAAGTATGCTTTCCAACTTGTTCAGCTGCATGCAATAAATCCTGCATTTCTTTGTTTTCTGCACATTCAGAATTTACCAACATTTTCTGTTTAAGCAGTGACATAATATATTGCTGATATTTGAGCATATGAAACTGGCAATTTAAGGCCCTTATAGCCAAGGTAGCAGAAGTGTAAATCTTTTTTCCCCATCTGTCCAGAGCCCTAGAATCTCTGTCAGAGGGGGTAGGGTTCTTTGCAGTGGAAGCCTTGACTCCTTTGGGACCCTAAGAGACAGTTTCTGGGTCTGCAGCAGGGTTTTTGAAAAGGAATTTATGAAAATCAGGAACCCTGTAGTATCTGTCCGGCTTAACAGGAGCTGGGAGGTAAGGAGTCAGGAGTCAGACTAGACTCTGAAAACACATCTACAATGTCTAACACAGGTGGAATAGCTAGGGGCCTGTGTTGTGGTAGTAAAAGGAAGTCTCTGAGCCTTTTCTTGGATTCTGAAAAAGCTTGGCTCTCCCAGTGGAAATGTTCCCTCATGGTATGCAAGGTTTCCCCAAAAGAGTGGTCCTCAGGAGGAGAGGCTGAAGGGATAGATTCTTCAGCATCAGAATCCTCATATGGAGGAAGGGAGTATTCCTAATCATAAGAGGAATCAGATGAAATGGAAACCTGATCTGAAGATTCATAGTCTGTCTCTTGCCTAGGCCTCTTATCAGGAGGGGGATGGGAACCCCTGATCAAAGAAATTAAGTCTTTGGCCATTTTGAGCATCTGTTTTTTGGGCATGGAGGCCTGTCCATGAGGTTGTTGTACTTGTTTCTTTGTCTTTAAAGGTGCTTTAGTCTTTGCCTTTGAAGTTGAAGTCATTTTAATGTATAATTGCATAGGTCTGAATACACCCTCAGAAGCCGATGCCTGCTCAGCGGCTCCGGACCCATCTGAGGGGATGGTCTCCGATGGTCCAATACCTTGAGTATCCAGCGGCCTAGTCGGCTCCACATGGGAGTCGGTAGCGGCCTGCGGCTCTAAAGTAGCGGGCATCAGGGGCTGCGAGAGCACCTCACTGAGAACCGGCGACTGACTTAGAAGAAGTCTCGTCGTCGGTTTTGGACCTCGGCTGCCTGCCTTTTTCTTTGCGTTTCTTGTGAACTCCGGTAGTCGGACAGCTATCCGACGACATTGTATAATTAAATCTTCAGCCAAATAACGAAAAGCAAAATCGTACCGGCGCTTAATAGTGCGTTGGTTAAATCTAGCACAAAACGGACAACTAGCAACATCGTGGTCAGGGCCTAGGCAAGGAAGACAGTAAGAATGAAAGTCCTTATGAGGTATTTGCTTCCCACAAGAAATACAATTATTAACTTTTTCTGCCATCGGTCTGGAGCAAGAAAAAAGTTTCCCCAACGGGGTACTTAGCTTTTAATGAAGACTTCGGATCCGAAATTCGAACGCGAAAATCTCAGGAGTCGGCCGACCGGCACTTGCGAACTGCTTCGGCTTCGGGCACCACGCGGCAAGAAAGACTGAAGAAAATGGTGTCGGCTGCATCTTTTATACCCTGGACGCCCTGACGTCAGGGAAGAGGCGACAGCAACCGACGCCGGACCAGTACTTTGGAATTCAGGCCGATTGAGGACAACCTGCCAGCAGGATAACCCAAATGTAATGACTGCAACAGTGAAACACGAAGAGAGACTGACATGTCTGGAAGCTGAAGAGAACGAGAGGCACAGGCAACATGAAAAAGAGATGCTGACTCTTTGCCAGGGTCATGGAGGAAATTGGGAAGGGAGTAATCTAACCCCAGAAGCAACAAAGGTCAGTAAATTTCTTCCACAATTTACACAGGGTGATAATTTTGACAGTTCTATTCATATGTTTGAAAAGGTATATAAAGAATATAATGTCCAAGGGCTCTGGCTATGGTTCCTGACCCCCTTACTCCATGGTAAAGCTGTAACTATTTCTAAATTGTCTGATACGGATTGCTTAAATTATAATACTGTTAAAATTTGTCTGTTAGAATGTTTTAAGTTAACACCTGAAGCTTACTGGAAAAAGTTTTGTTAGCATAGACACAAGGCAGATGAAAGTGTGTGCGAATATATTGCCGAGTTAAGCACTTATTTTCATAGATGGGTGAGTGGGTGTCAGGTCATCACTTTTAAAGGGCTGGCAGACCTTTTGGTGAGGGAACAAGCCCTTAGCACTTTGCCCAAGGTCATCAGGATCTGGTTGGCAGATAGGGAATGCAGGACCGCACAGGAGTAGGGAAAACATGAGACTTATACCTTAGCAAGCAGGGCATTAGTGCACAGGAAAGGGATACCCAGTGCTGCTCATGGATCTAAGGGAACCCATGGTGGGCAGCATAAACCACCCCAACACAGTCCGCTAGTAGTAGGGGAAGCCACTAGTCCAGGTACATGTCCAGGACCAAGGGTTAAATGTTTCACATTCAACCAGTGAGGCCATGTAGCATACAGATGTCCACAGAGGCAAGGTGGGGAACAAGCCAGTAAGTGGGAATGACAGAATGCCAGCAGTAAATTGTCTTGAGATAACCAGAGTACCAAACTACCACAAGAGGTTATATCCTAACTTAGTAAATGGGAAAGAGGCCACTGCTAAGAGAGGCACAAGCTGACCTAACCATTGTGAAGCCTGCAATGGTTAAAGAGGAACACTACTTGCTTGCACAGTTTACTCCCATCAGAGCTTTAGGAGGGACCCCATTCCAAATATCTTTGGCTAGGGTTTACCTTGACTGGGAAGGTGGAAAAGGAAGCAAACAAGTAGGTGTGTTTGAGGATATCCCTGCAGATGTCCTGATAGTGAATGATTCTGATAATGCAGTAACTTGTGTGCATGTAGTTACATGCAGTCAGGCTTGGAGACAAGCATGTGGGTCTGATAGCCTGGGGGGACCCAGAAAGACTGGACACTTGCAGCCAGGACTGGTGAGGTGGCTACTTCAGTGAGGGTCCCTCCTAAAGCTCTGATGGGAGTAAACTGTGCAAGCAAGTAGTGTTCTTCTTTAACCATTGCAGGCTTCACAATGGTTAGGTCAGCTTGTGCCTCTCTTAGCAGTGGCCTCTTTCCCATAGCAGTGAGACTGAAGGTAATCCACAGCTGCTTGTGGGTACTGATGTTTCCTTGGATAGAGAGACTGCAAGTGTAGAGGTGAGTAGTAGTACCCAGGCTGACAGTGAGGCACTGCTGTCAGAAAATGCCAGACTTCCTGTGGAAGGGGAGCTGGGTAAGGTTACATAGACAGAGTTGAGACAGGCTCAGCTCTCAGACTCTACATTACAAGGCCTGAGGGAGGTAGCTATTGAGGCACCTGATTCTCAAGGAAAGGGGGAATCTGTATATTGGGACAACGGGTTACTGTACAGGGAGTGGACCCCTGAGGGAGGGCTAGAGAGTGAGAGAATACAGCAGTCGGTAGTGCCCCGAGCCTACCATCTGGCACTTCTAGCCATAGCCCATGATATTCCTTTGCAGGTCATATGAGCATAAAGCACACTAAGAGATGTATTATGCAAAACTTGTATTCGGCTGGGATTTCCAGAGATGTAACAGGATACTGCAGGACCTGTGAGCAGTGCCAAAAGGTAGGCAATGCAGGGGACGAGGTGAAAGCTCCTTTAATGCCTTTGCCTGTGACTGAGGAGCCATTTCAGAGGGTAGCTATGGATACTGTGGGGCCTCTGAGTACCCTAAGTTCTGCAGGGAAGAAGTACATCCCAGTGGTAGTAGATTATGCTACCAGATACCCTGAAGTGGTGGCTCTGTCCTCCACTGAGGCAGTAAAGGTGGCAAATGCTTTGTTAGAGATTTTCAGCAGGGTAGGTTTCCCAAAAGAAATACTGACTGACAGAGGTGCCAATTTCATGTCAACCTGTGGCTTGTCTGTGGAAGCACTGTTGGGTGAAGCACCTAAAGACCACCCCCTACCATCCTCAGACTAACGGTCTTGTTGAGAAGTTAAACTCTACACTAAAGACCATGACACCGGCATTTGCAGACCAGTTTAAGAGGGAGTGAGACAAATATTTGCCCCCTCTATTTGCTTACAGAGAGGTGCCCCAGGTTTTTCACCCTTTGAGTTACTGTATGGGCATAAGGTAAGGGGACCTCTAGATTTGATTTGTGATGAGTGGGAGGGTGAGTGTGAATCCCACAAGCAGTCTGTTGTGGCATATTTCCTAAACCTCAGGACAAGGCTCAGGGAACTTATGGGCTTGGCCCAGGAAAACCCGGCAGAAGCCCAACAGCAGAAAAAAGTCTGGTATGACATGAATGCGAATGCACGAGCTAGAGAGTATGCTGTAAGGCAGCAGGTTATTGTTCTCATTCCTGTCAGACACAACAAGCTGCAGGCAGTTTGGGAGGGACTCTTCAAAATGGTAAGGAAGATCAGTGATGTTAACTACATGGTACAACTGCTAGGCAGGAGGCAAGAGCACAAATTGTACCATGTTAACATGATAAAACCTTACCATGATAGGGAAGCCCTTATGCTGAGTATTTGCAGTACAAGGCAGGACACGTCTGAGCGGGAATCTATGGCTACAGGGAGCCAGCCAGCCAAATCCCAAATTACTATGGTATAGCCTAAAATTGCAGGCATATGACAGGACAGTGCAGCACTGTACTGGGGTCAGCAATACCAAGGTAGCTGGAATATCAAGACAGGAATGACATAATATATTCACAGAGAGGCTCAACCCTCTCAAGCAACGTTTCTCAAGGGTCATTTGGAAAACTAGCTCGAGTCTTTTGGGGGGGGGGGTCACCAAAGGAGATACTGCCAACCCAACTATCTGGAGTTTTGTAAATAATTATATGTCATTTGTGAATATCAACATGATTCATATGCTTGTGTTACAAATGTATTAGAACTGTATGTCATATATAAGACTGTTTGTGCAGATATATGTGTGCTGAAGAAATATTTTGTAAAGTACTAAACTTAGAGGTGTGACCACAGTGTACCCTGCTGGACTAGAAAAATGTATAGACATTATTGTAACTGTTTAGATGTATGTATTTTAACAATGGAAACTGGAACACAGGAAGTTAATTTCAGAAAAATAGCTGAAAATGTATATGACTTTATGACAGCCAGAGACAGGATGTATATACTAGGGAATGTTCTGTGTTATCTTGCAAGAGAAACAATTAATAGGCTTGAGATGTGAAAGTGTTTTACTGTTTTATGACTTCCAGGATCTGCCTTAGATCTAAGAAGGGCCTTTGTTTATGTATTTTCACACGTATATGCTAAATGCTGATGCACAAAATAAAAAGTTGCCTTGTAGCAAAGAAGAATTAATAATAGTAATTATTTCTTAAACAAAGTAGGACAGTTTCTTCACAGTTACTTGTTTCCCAAAACTTGCACCTTGCCTTCATATATTCGTAATACGTTTGATTTTCTGGAAAAAATAAGCACTATTAAGTGGAATTGTAACATGTTTTGGGTGACAATAGATGTAGAGAGTTTATACACCAGTATCCAGCATATTTCTGGTACTGAGGCAATAAGATGCTTTTTGGGAAACAGTCCTGCTACAGAATATATTGTGGAGCTTGTCCATTTCTGTTTAACAAAATTTTTTTTTAAATTTAATAACGAGTTAAACCATCAGAAACAAGGCACTACCATAGGGGAAGCCTTTGCCCCCATGTATGTCAACCTTAGTATGGGCTTGTTCGAAAGGGAACATTTATATAGAAATTCTTTTTTCCATAAACATGCTGTCAAATATTAAGATTTATTGATGGCCTCATTTTTCTGGCTGAAGGAGGGAAATAATTATTTGATGAATTTACAGCTGACTTACAAAATAATAGATTTGGACTAAAATTTGATAGTCTGAAAACTGGGACTTGTGTCACTTTTTTTAGATGTCATAGTAGACATTTCAGATGAGAATGTTTTAAAAACTTCAGTCCACGGGAAATTTAGTGAAGGCACACAATTTTTGTATGGTGAAAGCTGCCATCCACCCCATACAATACAAGCTATTCCCTTTGGTGAATTTTTTCACTTGTATAAGCTATGTAATACTGAAGAGTATCTCAAACAAGAACTAGATAAAACCACAGACATATTTAAAAATTGGGGCTATGATGTGAAGACAATACATGATAGTTGGCAGAAATTCATACATAGAGTTAATGGACACCAGAAAAGTAACCAGTATGGACAATACACTGGGGCTGTGCACAAGAAAGAGAAAAATGAAAATATATATTTTATGTTACAACATACAGTTGCCTTAGTCCCAAAATAATAGATCAAGTTAGATATTTCTGGAAATATATGATATCTTTAAGGGATGCTTCAGAGTGGTTGAACAAAGAACTAGCACTTTCCTAGAGAAAAGGAAAAAGTACACAGAATTTTTTGGTAAGAGGTAAATTCAGTATTCCATCTCCCAATATACCATATAGTTTGACAATGTGTGGTACATTTTGCTTGAGGCAAGTGCAAGGCTTGCCCATATGTAACAAAAACTTTTCCTAGAATAAATAATGTTTCTTTTAGAACTTGTGGCCATTTTATTTGCAATACTGAAGGTGTTATATATGCCTTGAGATGTCCTTGCAACAAAATTTATATTGGAGAAACAAAAAGGTGTTTTAAAATAAGAAGTTATGTACCTACCATAATGTTCCATGTTAGTTGTCTTCTCTCGCCTTCTTTCTTGCTGGATGGATGGGTTCGGAGCCGATCCTCGGCTCCGGCTCGGCACTTGCTAAGCTCGAGAGCTAATTTTACCAGCTCGAGGCAACCCTATATCCCATGATGCAAGGCGTGACTACCCAGATCTCGATTGGTAGCTATGGAAAACCCTGCCACTAACCTTCTTCCCAGAAAGGAAGAAGAGGAACTAAATGTGGAAAGAAACAAAGCAAAATAACCACTAGAGACTAGTGACACTTCCTACTGGGGCCCATAGAAAGAATGAACCATACCCAGAGAAGAGTACAACTTCAAGGTCTGTCCAGGCTAGGGGGAAGGAGGGAGGAAGAAAGAAGGCAGAGAAGACAACTAACATGGAACGTTATGGTAGGTACATAACTTCTTAATGTTAAGTTGTCAAACTCGCTTCATTCTGCTGGATGGGACCGCGTCCCTAGCACCTCTATCCTGGGTGGCTCAATGGAACAGACTCTTGAGAACTGTGGAACCAAACCTAGCCCTGTCCCTGGAGTCCAAGTCCAATTTGTAATGAGAGACAAAGGTGTGAGGAGTGGCCCAAGTGGCTGCCGCACAAATGGTGTCAATAGGTAGCCTATCCTGAAATGCTGTAGAAGTGGCTAGGCGTCTGGTAGAATGTGCGTTTGGTTTTGAGGGCAGTTGCTTGCCCCTAAGGAGATAAACATGAGAAATGGTAGAAGATAGCCATCTGGATAAGGTCACCTTGGAGACCGGAAGACCCTTCCTGTTTTCTGCATATGAAAGAAACAGTTGATCAGATTTTCTGAATTGTTTAGTTCTGTCCAAGTAATATCTGAGTTGGCGATGGACATCCAAACAGTGAAGTTTCTGTTCCACCCTGTCAGAATAATTAGGGAAAAAAACTGGCAATTAATATTCATCTGGGAAGCAACCTTGGGCAAGAAAGATGGATTAGTTCTTAAAGATACTCTGTCTTTGTGGAAAACCAAGTATGGGGGACGGACACAGAGAGCATGAAGTTCAGACACCCTCCTGGCTGAAGTAACAGCAACCAGAAAAATTGTCTTCCAGGAAAGAAATTTTAATGAGCATGTAGCAGCCGGTTCAAAGGGGGGCAGAATCAAGGATAGAAATCCCTAACTGGTTGCAGGTGTGAAGAGTGTAGTCTCTGGCCTTGAGAAGTTGATACCTGGTGGTGGCAGAGAGGAGCCAGTCGTCTAGATACGGAAACACCTGGAATCCTTGACGTCTCAGGTGAGCCGTGACCGCTGCCATACATCTGGTAAACACTCTGGGGGCTGTAGTGAGACCAAAGGGCAGGGCTCTGAATTGAAAATGACTGGTCCCCAGCCGAAAGCGGAGAAACCTTCTGGGCGCCTGTGAATTTTTATGTGATAATACGCATCCTGAAGGTCTATTGAGCACATCCAGTTGTCCTTGCCCAAAAAGGGTAGAATGGACTGAAGCGTGACCATCCGGAACCTTGCCTTCTTGACAAACTTGTTTAGTTTGCTGAGGTCTAAAATTGGTCTTCAATCTCCCGTCTTTTTGGGAACCAAAAAGAATCTTGAGTAGATTCTGGATCCTACTTGGTCTGCTGGCAATAGTTGGATGGCTCTTTCTGCTAGGAGCTTTGATACCTCCAGCTTTGCCAACTCCCTTAGACCGGGTGAAACGTCCGGAAGGGATTGATGAGGAACAGGATATCTCGCGAAAGGGATATTGTAACACTCGGATATGATCGACTGTACCCATTTGTCTTGAGAAAGGGAACGCCAGGCTGTTGGGTACAGCGACAATCTTCCCGACTGCCTCCAAGGGTGGACAGTCGGGCAACACCTCAGGGATGCTGGAAGGGTTATCAGAGAGAGGCTCTGCTACCCTGATTCTGCGGACCCCTCTGCCCCTAGGGCGTCTGTTGTTATTACCCCTCTGCCTCTGGGGGTAAACTGACCACGCGTCGGGCGTGACTCCTGAGATTTACGGAACCACATTTTCCTCCCTTCTGACCTTTGGGATAGGGTCTTGAAGGGTGGAGAAATGGACTCCTACGGCAGAAAGAGTCTTACCGTCTTGCTCACACCTGGTCAATGTGTCCTTCACCTGAGGTCCGAACAAAGCGAAACCATCAAGGGAGTATTAGTGAAGGACGCCTTAAAGGGGTCTGCGAAATTACAAAGCATCCAGGGCTGACGCCTAAGTGCCACTCCTGTGCCTGCGGCTCTACTACGCCATCGGCTGCATAAGAAATGAGCCATGGAGGAGTTAGTTATAGAATTTAGGATTCCGAGCTGTGAGGCAATCTTTTCTTGAGCCCCAGCAGCTGACGGATCCTGAACTACCTCACCTAGTTCCTTGAGAATATCTCTCTGAAGCCGGGTAAAGTGACAGAGATAGTTCAGCGAGTGCATAGCGAAGGTCGCTGAAGAAAACATCCGCTTACCGCACCTATCCATGGTCCTAGAGTCCTTGTTAGGAGGATGGACAGGTACAGAAGGATCGGCAAGTTCCTTCTTGGTGGCAGCCGCCACCACCATGGCATCAACAGGGACACCCTTGGTGAGAAACTGTCTGTCTGCGGGGGCCGTGATGAATTTAGAAGGCCTCCTGGGGACTGGTTCCACAGAATCCGGGGCCGCCCATGCCTTTCGAGCCACCACTTCCGTGAGCGGGTCGAAAGGTGGAGACACCCAGGAGGTGGAGGGTCAAGATCCAAAAGCCTCCAGGTATACCGACTCATCCTCGGAGGGGTTAATGGAAGGCCAGTTCCCCCTCTGCTTAAGGAGTTCCAGAATGTCTGAAAAGGAGACATCCTCAGAGGGGGACCGTGGGGAACCCTTCGACTCATCTCAGTCGGTATCTGATGTCGTAGACTCAGGGGACTCTGTGTACTTCCTCTTAGACGTCCTCTTACGCGGGGGTTCTCCCGAAGGATCAGGAGAAACCTCGGAAGAGGAAGTTCTTCCCAATGGGGAAACCTGGGGCAATGGATCTCTGGGTCCGGGAGCAAGAGAATGGGAAGAGACATTGACAGGCACCGAAGAGGGAGGAGTTAATGGAACTGACCGTTGACTCAGCTCCGGGGCTAGAACACTCCTCATCACCTCAAAGGCTCCCCTTCCAGGGAGGCCAGAAGACTCCTCGAAGAAACAGGAATCCCGGTCGCGAAGAGAAGGCTCCGAGGCTGATGTCAGTGCCGAGCTCCTTGAAGCTCCAAGAGGGAGGCGGTCAGACAAGGGTCCGATGCCACTGCCTGGGAGCCGACAAGGGAGACCCGACGACCGGATCCCTCCAAGGAAGGTCTCAAGGAGAAAATCGGAGTCGAAGACGAAGGAGCCGACAGGGGAGGCATCGGCTCCAGTGCACCCACGGTCAACGTTCCGAGAAGCTCTGGCTCCAAACTCTGAAGGAGAGTCGGAGGAGGAATTTCAGGGGGATGAGGGATAGCGGTCATCTGCTGAGACGGGCTATGGAGCATCTGGGCCAGTGCCTGTGACTTCAGCAGTCTACTTACCACCTTCTCCAAGTCATGGTCTGACAGCCTGGAAGACCTTGAAGATCGGCTCAGATGGCTCCGCTCCGAAAGCAGAGGAGATCCCTGAGCTGAGCGAATCGACTCCAGGGAAGGGGACCGAGATCTCCTCCTGGAAGGAGCCATCGGAGCCGAAAACCCTTCGGCTCCAGATGGAGCCGACAGCTTATCGGCACCAGTCTTAGTCAAAGATACGTCGGCTCCGGCCGGAGCCGACATCGATGCAAGTGTATCGGAGCCAGCCGGCACCGATACCACCACCTCAGAGATAGAAATATCGTCTCCAGCCGGAGCCGATCTCGACTCTGAAGGAGTCGGAGCCACCGCCAAAGGCTTAGGAGTCACAGCGGGGCTTTAGGTGGCTTAGAGGGCTTTCCCGACCCAGTCTTGGTCGGGGAGCCCTCTGGCTTCAACAAGCCACGTAGGATTAATTTATTCCTAGGTTCCTGCAGGACTCTCTGACTGAAGGAGTGACAAATAGCACAGGAGTCCTGCAGGTGTAGAGGCCCCAGGCAGTACACACAAGAAGTGTGACCGTCTGTCAGAGACATCTTCTGACAGCACGAGTCACACTTCTTGAAGCCTGAGACCTTTACTTCTTTGGACATGGTATGCCAAACACAAAAAAACACACACACACAATCCAATCACAAAGTTAGCTAAGGAAAGGGGGAAAACAAACACACCCACACTTCACACTTCCTGACAGAAAATAATGGAAGGGAGGCTTAAGGCCTGAAGGGAGGAAAAAAACTATCCCTAATACAAAGGTGAAAGGGAATATAGGGCTAAGACAGATAGGTACTAGCTAACACTGACTCTTAAAGAAAGAGAAATAAGGAAATTGGAAATTTTTTGACTGACTTTAGTACAAAAAATACTAAAACTGTACCTGAGCTGGTAAAAGGAGACCTCTTCGCGAAGCGGCAAACGAGATCTGGGTAGTCACTCCTTGCATCATGGGATATAGGGTTGCCTCGAGCTGGTAAAATTAGCTCTCGAGCTTAGCAAGTGCCGAGTCGGAGCCGAGGATCGGCTCCGAACCCATCCATCCAGCAAGAATGAAGGCGAGTTTGACAACTTAACATCTAGATTTTTAGAGCATGAGAGGGATATTGCTAATATAAAAAGCAGAGAGCTCTATAGCTGAATATTTAGTTTGTTTCATGAAGGAGAAGGTAAAGGGCTACAAGGCACTGTTTTGGAAAGAATAACAAATATCTAGAGTTGATGTTTCTTTTATCAAGAAACAGTTGCTTTTAAAATAATTTACTTACATTTTAAAATTTGACACCCTGTCTCCAAGGGGACTGAATGATGAATGTAATTGGAGCACACTTCTTTAACTGTATGACTGTTTAATTGACGTGTTTGTATGTGTATATTTGGGGCAAGTTTTTTACTTTGTGTTCTACTCCTTGAAGGCTTTGGCCGAGACGTCAGAGTTTCATTAAATTTGTTGGATATGCTAAATGCTGCTGTTTTTGAGCATGGGAACTGAAGTCAGATGACAAGAAATTATGTCATTCTGCAAGTATCCCAGCAGTAATATTTGGGATATTAATTTGGGAATTGGCTGGATGTCACAGAAGACTGTACACAGCATTTTGAATTCTGGAATCTTTAGAAACTTGTTTAATCTTGACTGATCCAAAACAGGATTCCAAGTCCCTCCATATCGTGGAACCACAGAATGTATGTAATAAAATCCTGCACCCTCTTCATCTTCTGGTACCCTTTCTATAGCTCTCTGGGATAATAAATCTTTTAGTTGTGAGGGAAGTTGGAGAATCAAACAGGCTTGATCCCTGAGAACAAATGGAATGTATAAAAATTTAGACTTGTTTTATTGAAAATGCAATCTGTACCCCTGCTTTTAATACCTGCAGGGCCCACCCATCCTGTTTGATGGCCTCTCACTGTTCTACAAAGTGGGCCAAACTGCCTCCTATCTTTACTGGAGGGGAAGAAGAAGGGTACAACAAAGATGAAAGTAAGGGTGGATTGAGAGATAAGCATTTCTAAGTCATAGCTGTTCCCTCTGAATACCAAGTCTCTCTGAGGGCCTCTAGGCTTTCCTCTGGTCCCACATATCACTTTTTCCTTGTGGCAGCACTTCTTACCCTTTTGGGACTTTGTTTTCTATTGTCTTGTTTAGGGTAGAAAGGCCAAATTTTGCCAGAATAGTTCCTAATGTACCTCTGTGCAAAGGAATGACAAAGATCACTGACCAACTGCATGCTTTCTCCATTTTCTCCAGTCTCTTAAACATGTTTTCTGCAGGGATTCAACACAGAAGGATCTTATCAAGACATTTTTTAAGGAGTTTTACTTTCTTATGTTCGGACCAGGGTTTTTTCCCTCAGCCAGACAAGTGCCCTGTGGCAGCTGCTTGCATCATAGTCACATTTCATGGAATGCCTAACAGTCTAGGGAACTGAGGCTGCAGAGGTCAAAGGTCCCAGTCTTTAGGTTCCTATCCTCCATCCCTTCTGCCTTATGCCTCAGCTTGTTAAATAAGGGCTCCAGTAATTTCAAAACTTGAGGCTGGGAGTTAAGGACACTAACAGTAGCTGAGGTGCAAGTCTTCCCAAAATGGTTAAGATTTTACTCTCTGTCATGTTGATGCAGCAGGCTCCTTGCTGGAATCCACAGACACCTCTTACCGTATACAGGTATCTGTGGTAGTCATGGACCCTGTCAAAAAGGTCGGGCTTCCTAAGAGCAGGGAGTTGGTAATCTGACTCCAAAGAGGCACTAGTAAGTGCATCATCCAGGACTTCTAGGACTGGAGAAATCAGAGATGTAGGTTTATGTAGGCTTAGAAAATTTCAATATCTAATCTGGGCCTCAAAAAAATCAGTGGCCACTTATTTAAAGATCTCCTTAAGTCTTGAAGGGGTATCCTCAAGTGAGACATATTCAGGGAGCTGAGACACTGGATAAGGGGTCCTCAATGTCTGATTCTTGATAAGACAGGGCAGACATTTAATCTGCATAGGACAGTTTGTTTGCATTGAATCCAAGTTATCTAAATTCCTCTGATGAGATAGCTCCCTTTTCCATTTAGCAGAAGGCACTTCTGACACTGGAGGTACAGCAGAGATTGGCTGTCTGGACTTCAAAAAATCTATGACTTCCTGTGACAACCTAAGAGGGGACATGGAAAGGAGGCTTGAGGAAGACACTGCTCAGCCCAAGCTGATGTCCACAGGCTTGGGCATCTTAGGCCCAAGTTTGGAACTATGGTCTGCTTTAGGGGGTCTCAGGCCATAGCAAACACCTAAGATCTGAATCAAGTCTCTTCCAAATTTCTCAAAAAACAATGGCATAGGGATCTCGTCACACCCTTTGCTGATAATAGAGGCATCAGTCCAGGGAGAGGCTACAGGGGTGGCTGATGGCAACAAATTTTAGTGCACCAGGACATTCTTCATGCTGACAGCATGGCAGCCTCCTGAGGGAGTTACACTAGAGGTACTGGCAGCAACTGATGCTGGTTATGAGGGCTGAAAAGGCACCTTGCTGACACAAGTGTCCTTGAGCATAGGGGATGATTATCCAACTGTTGGCCTACCAACTTTTCTTCTCCCTCAGTCACACTTCTGAGTACTTCTTTTTCTTATGAGAAAGGTGAGAAGTGACAGACAAATGCCATAGTAAACTGAAGCCAGCTAAGCATCCTCTTACTGCTGAATTGATTCCGCTATGTACTTTAATGTCCTTTGATTAACATACACACGCTAGGGGCAACTGAGCACATCATGCTCTGATCCAGGCAAAAAAGGCACACATCATGAAAAGTCCTTATGAGGGATCTGCTTTCTACACCTAAAACAAACAGTTATTAAGCTCCTTACAAACAGACATCTAAACAACATGCCACTCAACTTCGAGGCACTCCTGCATATGGAGATGCTCAGAAGTTTTTAGACCTAATAAATAAAAATTCAATGGAACAATTTGTTACTAGCCCAACTAGAGGATAAAACTATTCTTAACCAAGTACTTAAAAATGCAGTGTCATCACACATAACCCCCCCTCGTAACTCCCTCTGTCTCTCTCTCTCTCTCTCTCTCTCTCTCTCTCTCTCTGATTAAGTCAAGACCATAAGCTATCCTTTTTGTCTCAAACTATCAAAATCCTCTGAAACCAACATATCAGAATCCAAAAGTTTCAATCCTCTGAAACCAACATATCAGAATCCAAAAGCTTCAGACACACAGTCTCCTCAAATTCTCTGAAGAATCAACATTCATTCCTAATAGCATCACCCCAGATGTTGCATCAGAAGATAGATTCACAAAGGAGTTTTATACACACATAAATGCATAGAACAGGTGTGAAATTTAAAGACAAAGCATTCTGGTTGTCCATCAGACATAAAAAGATCTACAATCTATAATAAAAATGAAAACAATCAAAATAAATAGTAGATCTAAAGACCCTCAAAGTCAGGGAAAATTTTAGCAAAGTGTCTTGAGATTTATAAAAAAACCTACTAAGGCAGCTTTAAGACTGAGGTTGGCATCAGCAACCAATGACAATTACAAGTCCTTCTACAGTTACATTAGAAACCTAAGAAACAACACTCAATGTAAAGCACTTATACTAAATGTTAAAAATGTACTCATACTCCATGGACATTGCCAATATCTTTACAAATAAATTTAGTGCAAATTTCACTCTTGGGATGACTATCCAAAGCCCTGTGATCCCTGTACCTCTCAAATCTCCAATCATCACTAAAGAACATGTACTGAAAGTGCTGTCCAACACTAAGAACCCTTCCTCCATGGGACCAGATAACATACTTGTCAGTTTGATATATAGTACAAAACATGCCATGGCAGAACCTCTACACAAGCTGTTCAACCTGAGCCTGGCTACAAGCTCACCTTCAGAAGTTTGTCATATAATACAGCTGATGCACATAATAAATATGGCCTTACTACCTACCCGGAAAACTATAGGCCCATCAGCCTGACGACTTTCATTTATAAAGCCATGGAACTCATTATAGCAGACTTGATTAACATCAACATTAAAAATATCATCAAGTTAAATCAGCAGCAATTTGGTTTTGTAAAGGTAGATCCTGTCTAATAAACCTGTTTAACGTCTCTGAGAAAGTAACAGAAGCTGTACATACCATTTACCATGATCTAGCCAAGGAAATTGACACCATCTCCCATGCTAGCTAGCACAATTAATAAACTAAATGTTATAAATAGATTCCTATTTGATGAGATGGATAGCAAACTCACTAAAAGGTAGAAGCCACATGGTGGGGATGACAGGGGCAGCATCATGGAACATGAAGATCACCGGTGGTATTCCACAGAGCTCAGTGGTGTGACATGCAAGAAAGAGGTGGCTGGGAATATATTTTTAGGAGTGTAATGAGCTGGCATACTTTAGGGATTCCCTACAGACTGCTCTGTCAGAGATGCTGGGTGAGCAGATTAGACTGACTGGGGAGATGACTTTTTTGAGTTATGCTGCAGAATCAGAATTGCCTAGACATAGTAAAGCCTTGCCGAGTCTAATTATGGTGGTTGCCAAAAAAGCAATTACTAGAAAATGGAAATCAAAGTCCAGATCAACTTTACTAGAAGCAGTGAATATAGTAACAGAGATAAAACAACTAGAATTGGGATCTTTAGAAAAAGGAAGGAGCAAACTACATAGGAAAAATGGTAATTATAGGAACAATATATGCAGAGCAGGAATGAGGTTTAAGAGGCAGGATTTGAATAAGCCATATAATACTTAACTGACAATGAATGGATGGTTTATAAGTGCTGTATAATGTTTAAAACTACAGTTGTTCCAATGGTGTCTGTGATGTAAGCTGTTTGCAACTAAAATGGTATCATTTTGTATGTTTTTCATTTATATAAATGTAAGATTGCCTTTGTCATATGTGAAAATGTAATAAAGATGTTTGGAGGAAAAAAAAACATTCATATCTAATGTTGTCTTTTTCATCCATCTCCACCTGAGGAACAGAGTCACCAACCAGTAACAATGCCAGGGTGGTTCTAGGAAACAGCACTCTGCCAAATGGTGGAACCAACAGAAGTTCCAAACCTAGACTGGATGTCAAATTTGTAATGGGAAGGACACAAAAATATGAGTGTTAGACCAAGTAGCTGCCACACAAATATAATCAATAGAAGTCTGAGCAAAAAAGGCAGATGAAGTAGTCACTGCTCTAGTGAACTTGACCCCTGGTTTCATGAGCAAAACAGTTCCTTTCGGAAAGCATTCTGAATAGGGTCACTTTAGGAATAGGCTTGCCAAGTCATGTTCTGGAAATGGAAACACAAAGATGTTTAGATTTTCTGAAAATTTCGATTCTATCAAAATATAATCTCAATTGTTGATGAACATCCAAACAATGGAGCAGGAATTCTCCCTTGCCACTGAAATTTGGAAAACAAATGTGTAGATAAATGAGCTGATTCAAATTTGACTTAGAGGCTACCTTAGGCAGAAAGGAAGGGTTGGTCCTTAAGACAATTCTATCTTTGTGGAAAACCAGATAAGAGGGGAACAGAAGACTGCTTGAAATTTAGACACCCTTGTTCCTGATGTAACAATTACCAGAAAAAGAATCTTCCAAGACAAAAGCTTTAAAGAAACTATGGCTGCTGGTTCAAAAAGAGGTCTGGTGGGAACTTATAACAGCTGACTAAGGTCCCAAGGAGTTATGAAATCATAAGCAGGTGGATGTAACAAGAAGGTGCCATTCAGAAAGGCCTCTGAAAGCTTAAGAGCCACCATGAGAATATTATCTATGCCAATGTGAAAGCTAGAAATTACTGATGCCAGAATAAAAAAAGATCAGCCAAAAAGTTCAGGATAGCATCCAAGGGTGCAGAAAAAGGATCCAAACCCATGGATGAGGCCCAAATAGAGAATTTCTTCCACTTACTGATGTAAACCTTTCTAGTGAAAGGCTTCTGGGAGGAAGAAAGGATGTGAACAGTTTTCTAGGAGAGCTTGGGATTCCTGGCCATCACTGGAATTGGAGGAACCATGTTGATAGTTTGATGGAGTAAAGATTTGGGTTAGGTAGGGCTGAAGCATAAGAAATCAGACCTGGAACAAGCTCCAGAACCCAGGGTGAGTAAAGAAAGTGAGGCCAAAGGAAGACACCAGAGGGGCAATGAGGATGATGGCCTCTCTACAACAGGTTTTTTTCTGAAGAAACTTTATTATCAGAGAAGTCAAGGGATAGGCATGCAATAGACCTGGGGGCCAAGCATGAAGAAGAGTGTTCATTGGTGATTGTCCCTCTGGTGGGATCAAGGTACAGAAACCGCTGCATTTCATGTTGGATGGGGAAGCAAACAGGTTACAGCAAGGGAGCCCGTGTGTCTGAAAATCAGTGCTGCTCTCTCCAGATTTAGGGACCACTCATGAGGCAAGAGAATGTGTCTGCTCAGACTGGCTGCCAGGATATTGGCTATCCCTCGGATGTGCACTGTGATCATACACCACTGAGAGGACATCACCCACTGCCAAACTTTTATGGTGTGTTGACACAGGGGATAAGAGTGAGTTCCTCATTGCTAGTTCAAATACCATAACATCAACGTGAGTCTGAATGTCAATCACACCTTTGGGGACAATGTCCCGAAAGGCCTACAATGGTAGGAAGACTGTCCTTATCACGAAGATACTGAACTGAAGACAGGCCATGGGCTATGACCAGATGCCCTTGACAGTCTTCCCCCTTTAAATGCCCCCCACCCCAAAAGGGAAGTATAGTACAGTCGTGTACACTTACCATAAATGTAGATGTTCAAGTGTATTCACTGTTGCAGTCATTACATTTGGGTTATCTGCTTGCAGCAGTCCTCAGTCAGCCTGATTAACAAAGCCTTGGGTCCTGCTTCAGTTGCTGTCCCTTCTTCCATGACGTCAGGTCGTCAGGGGTATAAAACATGCAGCCAACGCCATTACATCAGTTTTTCTTGCTCCAGATGTCAGGTGCCCCCCAATGGGAAACAATTAAATCTATAAATACAAGGATTTACCTCCAACAAAAAAGCAAATATACCAAAAAGCTTTTGAGCATAGTAAAAGAAAGTAGAGGTATAGCCAAAAGAAGAAAGGGGGCTTGAGGGAGGGTAACCAGGACTGCAACAGTGAATACACTCGAACATCTACATTTATGGTAAGTGTACACAACTGTACGATGTTCTTCATGTTTCACTGTTGGAGTCATTACATTTGGGTAGATTCCCAAAGCTAAGGGTGGGAGGAGGAATTTAAATAGAATTAGGACCAGCTATAAGGCCCTGCAAGACTGCAGTGGCAAAGCCAGCTCTGGATTTAGAGAAAAGTGGCAAATAATAATGTTTGGTGAAAGTATGTACAGAAAGTACAGTTGTGTACCTACCATAAATGTAGATGTTTGAGTGTATTCACTGTTGCAGTCATTACTCTTGGGTTATCCTACTGGCAGGCTACCCACAGTCGGCCAGATTCCAAAGTCTAGGTCCGGCATCGGTTGCTGTCACCTCTTCCCTGACGTAAGTGCGCCAGGGGTATAAAAGAAGCAGCCGATGCCATTTTCTTTAGTTTTTCTTGCCCCAGATGTCAGGTGCCCCTAAATTGGAAGGCTGAAAGAATATGCCAATAAAAATACATGCACAAAAATAACATGTCCTTCATCTACAACCAAATACACCAAAAAGGTTGTATAGGATAGAGAAATGTAGATAAGTCCCACAAAGGAAAGAGGGGATGGTGGGTGGGTAACCTGGACTGCAACAGTGAATACACTCGAACATCTACATTTATGGTAAGTACACAACTGTACTATGTTCATCGTGTTTCACTGTTGCAGTCATTACTCTTGGGTTGAATCCCAAAGCTGAGGTAGGGTGGCTGGTCTAAATAGGATTTGGAGAGGCTATGAGGCCCTGCAGAACTGCAGTGGCAAAGCCTGCTCTGGACTTAGAATAGAGAGGTAAATGGTAGTGATTTGTGAAGGTGTGCACTGAACTCCATGTTGCAGCCTCTAAGATATCTTTGGTTGGTACTCCTCTGAGGAAGGCTGCTAAAGTGGATGCTGCTCTGGTGGAATGAGGCCTAATGTCCTTAGGCACTGATTTGCCATGTTGTAAATAGCAGAAATGGGTGCAATGGCCTATCCATTTAGAAATAGTCTGTTTTGAGATAGCCTTTCCCTGTGAACCTGCAGCATATGACACAAAGTTGCTCAGTCTTTCTGAAAACTTTAGTTCTGTCCAAGTAGAATCTTAGCTGCCTGTGTATGTCCAAAGAATGCAGAATTTTCTCACCCTTGTTCTGTGGATTAGGATAAAAGGTTGGCAAGTGAATGGTTTGGTTGAGGGCCACACTGGACACCACCTTAGGCATAAATGTAGGGTTCGTCCTCAGGGAAACCCTGTCTGGATGGAAAATGATGAAAGGTTCCACAGCCATGAGTGCTTGTAGCTCTGAGACTCGTCTTGCAGAGGTTATTGCTAGGAGCAGAGCTGTTTTCCAGGATAAGAATTTTATATCTGCTGTTGATGGTAGCTCGAAAGGAGGCAGTGTGAGTTTTTCCAAAACATAATTGTGGTCCCAGGCCGGAATTGGTGCTTTCCTTGGAGGCCTAATGTTTTTGGCTCCTCTGAGGTACTGTCTTAGTAAAGGATGAGAAAAGATAGGTGGTTCCGTATTGTAATGGGCTGAAATGGCAGAGGCATGAATCTTAATAGATGAGAAGGAAAGGCCTTTGTTTAGCATCTCAGTTAGGTATTGTAAAATATGAAGGATATTTGGTACACACGTGTCTATGCCTTGTTCCTGGTTCCAAGCAGAGAATCTCTTCCATTTTTCTGCATAAGATTTTCTGGTACTGGGCCTTCTGGCCTCCAAGATGACGTCCATACCAGCTTTTGTAAGTGGAGTGCTCTGAATGGTTACCTTATCCGCCATGCTGCCAGATTTAAGGTCCTGAGTTGGCTGTGCAGGATCTGACTGTTTTGTTGGGTCAGCAATTGAGAAGTTTGAGACAATATCCATGCTGGACTTTGAGACAAGCTCTTCAGGATTGGGTACCAGTGCTGGCGTGGCCAGTCTGGTGCAATTAGTATCATGTTTGGCTTCTCTTGTATGACCTTTAGGAGTACCCTGGGAAGTAGAGGCAGTGGGGGAAAAGCATATACTGTTAGATTTTTCCAGCTGAAGGATAGGGCGTCCACTTTCCATGCTTGCTTGTGATAAATCCTTGTGCAAAATCTCTGTAATTGGCAGTTGTGAGGGGAGGCAAATAGATCTATGTCTGTGCATCCCCATCTCTTTATTATCATGCTGAAGACTTGTGGATCCAGTTTCCATTCGTGGGGATCCATGAGGTTTCTGCTTAGTTCGTCTGCCAGAGTATTTGTTTTTCCTGGCAGGAACTGTGGTTTAGGTGAACTTGAGATGCCAATGCTGTGTCCCATAAGGTCATTACTTGTTTGCAGAGGGGGTAGGAATGTGTACCTCCCTGCTTGTTTATGTACCACATAACCGTAGTGTTGTCTGTCTTTATCAGTAATTGTCTTGGATGAAGCAGGTCCTTGAAAGCTGTCAGGGCATTTTGTACAGCAGGCATCTCTTTTTGATTGATGTGAAGATGCATCTGGTTTGCAGGCCATGTGCCCTGAATACATTTTCCTGCCATATGGGCTCCCCAGGCATAATCTGATGCGTCCGTTGTCAGTGTCTGTCTGACTGGGGGTAAACTGAATAGCAGACCCTTGTTGTGGTGACAGGCTTCTGCTCACCATCGAAACTCCTGTTGCAGGCAGGGGATGAGTGTAATTACTGTCTCCAGACTGTGGCAATGCTGAGTCCAAACACTTTTTAGATACCATTGTAGTTTCCTCATATGCAGTCTGGCATATGGAATTAGTAGAATGCAGGATGCCATGAAACCCAAGGCCTGCAGGATTTTCCTTGCAGATAAGTGGGTTACTGTTGCCAAATTCTTGAAGTAAGTAGCCAGTTGCTTTTGTTTGTCTAGCGTGAGATAAGCCATCTGGTCAGTTGCATTTAGGCTTGTACCCAGGAATATTATCTCTTGAGAGGGCACTAGTTTTGATTTCTTTTCGTTTACTGTGTGCCCTAGGCCAATTAGTAATCTTTTTACAAACGCCAGATGCTTTAGAAGAATGTCTTTGTTCTCTGCTTGAATTAGGCAGTCGTCCAAGTAGGGATATATTTGAATTCCCTTTTGTCTGCAAAACGCAATTACTGGTGCCAGGCATTTTGTGAAGACCCTGGGCGCAGTAGATAAGCCAAAGGGCAGTGCAGAGAATTGCTAATGCATTGAGCCAGCTATGAATCTGAGGTATCTTCTGCAAGATTGTCTGATTGGGACATGCAGGTATGCCTCTTTTAGGTCCAAAGTTATGAGCCAAGCCTTCTTGCCCAGCATGGGCAGTAGCTGCTGCAGAGTCAACATCTTGAATTTTGGAACTTCCAGAAATGTATTTAGTATAGACAGGTCCAGTATTGGTCTCCAGGTTTTGTCCTTTCTGGCTACTAGGAAAAGTCTGGAGTAAAATCATTGCCCCTGCTCTTGTTGCGGTACTTGATGAATGGCCCTCATGTCCATGAGGACTGTAATTTGTTTTTGTGCCTCTGCCCATTGATTGTGTGGCAGGTCTGGCATACCTTTTGACCTTGGTAGTGTGGAAATGGATCCTGTAGCCTTGGGACACTATGTTCAGGACCCATTTGTCTTGGGTAGTCCTTTGCCAGTTTGAAGAAAAAAGTGCTAGTTTTCCCCCAAAGGGGGCTGCCAAAAGAAAAGTGCTTGGATTTGGTAGAGGAAAGTCATTGGGACTGTTTCCTGTACGGTTGTGATTTGTCTTCTCCACTTTTGGAGGTAGGAGCACCCCATTGTTTAGGCCTGTATGAGCCTTGGGGCTGACCTCTGCCTCTGGGACGCCTGTATCTGCCCCTTTGTGGTCTGTCTGACACTGGAAAGGACCAATTTTTAGAAGGCCAGTTTCTGCTAAATCTGGGTGGCTGTATCTGTAAGAAATCCTTGACTGTCTGCATGGATTTTGCTTTATACTCCATTTTTTTCAATACTTCTTCTGCTTTAGTACCGAACAAAGTATCATGCTGTAAAGGTGCATCTAATAATTTTGCTTTAACATGATCAGGCAGATTTTGTTCCTTTAACCAAGCACGCCTTCTAATAACAGAACCTGTAACAGCGGCCCTGCAGGAGGCCTCCAGTGAATCATAACCACATTGCAAAGTATGCTTTCCCACTTGTTCAGCTGCATGCAATAAATCCTGCAATTCCTTGTTTTCTGAACATTCAGTATTTGTCAACATTTTCTGTTTAAGCAGTGACATTAAATATTGCTGATATTTAAGCATATGAAACTGACAATTTAAGGCCCTTACAGCCAGGGTAGCAGAAGTGTAGACTTTTTTCCCCCCATCTGTCTAGAGCCCTGAAATCCCTATCAGAGGGGACAGGGTTTTTTTGCAGTGGAAGCTTTAACCCCATTGGGACCTTGTGATATAGTTTCTAGGTCAGCAGCGGGGTTTTTATACAGGAATTTATGAGAATCCGGGACCCTGTAGTATCTGTCTGGCTTAGCAGGTGCAGGGGGGAAAAGAGTCTGGGGACAGGCTGGACTCTGAGAATACATCGTCCACAATGTCTAGTACAGGTGGAATAGCAAGGGGTCTGTGCTGAGGAAGTAGCAGAAAGTCTCTCAGGCTTTTCTTAGATTCAGAATAATCTTGGCTCTCCCAGTGGAAATGTTCCCTCATGATATGTAGGGTTTCCCCAGAAGAATAATCTTGAGGAGGAGAGGCTGAAGGAATGGATTCTTCAGCATCAGAATCCTCATAGGGAAGCATGGAGTAATCTTGTTCAGAAGAGGAATCAGAGGAAATAGAAACCTGATCAGAAGAATCATACTCTGTCTCTTGCCTAGGCTTCTTATCAGGAGGTGGATGGGTACCCCTGATCAAAGTAATTAGGTCTTCGGCCATTTTGAGTATTTGTTTTTTAGGCATGGTAGTCTGAGTAGGAGAATGCTGTACTTGTTTCTTTGTCTTTAATGCTGCTTTAGTCTTTGTCTTTGAAGCTGAGGATGGCTTAATATATAGTTGTGTAGGTCTGAAGACACCCTCAGAAGCCGATGCCTGCTCAGCGGCTCTGGACCCATCTGAGGGAATGATTTCCAAGTGTCCAATACCTTGAGTATCCAGAGGCCCAGTCGGCTCCACGTGGGAGTCGGAAGTGGCCTGTGGCTCTGAGGTAGCAGGCGCCAGGGGCTGTGAAAGCACCCCAATGAGAACCGGCGAATGGCCTAGAAGAGGCTTCGTTTTCGGTTTTGGACTTCGGATGCCTATCCTTTTCCTTGTCCTTGCGTTTTTTGTAAACTGCGGCTGTCGGCTGATCCGATGGCATTATATAGTTAAATCTTTGGCCAAAGTAATGAAAAGCAAAATCAAACAGATGCTTGATAGTGCGTTGGTTAAATCTAGCACAAAACTGACAACTATCAACGTTGTGATCAGGGCCTAGGCAAGGAATACAGTAAGAGTGAAAATCCTTATGAGGTATTTGCTTCCCACAAGAAATACAATTGTTAACTTTTTCTGACATCGGTCTGGAACAAGAAAAAAGTTTCCCCAACGGGGTACTTAGCTTTAATGAAGACTTTGGATCTGAAATTCTGATTTGAAAATCTCAAGAGTCGGCCGACCTGCACTTGCGAACTGCTTTTGCTTCCGGCACCGTGCGGCAAGAAAGACTGAAGAAAATGGCGTCGGCTGCTTCTTTTATACCCCTGGGGCACTGACGTCAGGGAAGAGGTGACAGCAACCGACGCCGGACCTAGACTTTGGAATCTGGCCGACTGCAGGTAGCCTGCCAGCAGGATAACCCAAGAGTAATGACTGCAACAGTGAAGCACAATGAACATCTCCAGATAGCAGCTTCTAGGATGTCCCTGGTAAGGGAAGCCTCTGAGAAAGGCTGTACAGGTAAGATGCAGACCTGGTTGAATGCGGTCTGATGCCCTGTGGGTTAGGATTCCATGGTGCTTATAGCAGAAATGAATGCAGCTGCCTATCCATTTTGAAATGGTTTGCTTTGAAATAGCTGTCCCCTGTGTCCCTACAGCAAATGCCACCAGCAGTTGTTCAGATTTCCTTTGAGGTTTAGTCCTGTCCAAGTAGAATTTAAGTTGTCTGTGCACATCTTAAGGAGTGCAGTATCTGTTCCCCTTTGTTCTGTGGGTTAGGAAAGAAGGTAGGCAAATGAATGGACTGATTAAGAGACACACTGGATATCACCTTGGGCATGAAGGAAGGATTGGTATTGAGGGACACCCTGTCCGCATGAAAGATGATGAAAGGCTCCACTGCCATAAGGGCCTGTAATTCAGATACCCTTCTTGCTGAAGTGATTGCTAAAAGGAAAGCTGTTTTCCAAGAAAGGAATTTTAAATCTGCAGTAGCAGCTGGCTTGAAAGAAGGAAGTTTCTCCAAGACAAAGTTAAGGTCCCAGGCTGGAGTTGGAGCTCTCCTGGGTGGCCTTAAATTTTTGGCCCCTCTAAGAAACTGCTTCAGCAGTGGGTAAGAGAAGAGGGGAGGTTCTGTGCTATAATGAGCTGAAATGGCTGAGGCATGAATTTTAATGGAGGAAAAGGACAACTCCTTATGAAGCATCTCAGTCAAGTAATGTAGAATCTGAGGTAAATTGGGTGCTGCTGCGCTCATCCCTTGAGACTGGTTCCAGGCACAGAATCTTTTCCATTTTGCAGCATAAGATTTTCTAGTACTAGGCCTCCTTGCTTCTAAAATGATATACATCACTGATTTACTGAGGGATGGTAAAAAGGAGAGATTAGGAAATTAGTCAGGCTGCTAGGTTCAGGGTTTGCAGCTGATGGTGCAGAATCTGGTTCTCCTGCTGAGACAACAGGGAAGGAGTCTGAGGCAGGTGCCATGGGGCCAAGCGTGACACACTGCGCAAGAAGGGGTACCAGTGTTGGCGTGGCCAGTCTGGTGAAATTAAAATCATGCTTGGCTTGTCCTGTTTGATTTTTAGTAGTACTTTGGAGAGCAGAGGCAGAGGAGGAAAGGCATAGACTGACAGTTTTTTCTAGCTGAAGGACAGAGCATCCACTTTCCAAGCTAGCTTGTGGGGAGTCCTTGTGCAAAATTTGTCCAATTGATGATTCTGGGGGGAGGCAAACAGCTCTATATCTGGGCTCCCCCATTTGCTTGTCAACATGTTGAAAATCCTTGGCTCCAGTTTCCACTCGTGTGGGTCCATGAGGTTTCTGCTTAGTCCATCTGCCAGTGTATTTAATTTTCCTGGCAGGAATTGAGCTTGTAGGTGCACTTGGTAGGTCAAGGCTGTATTCCACAATGCCATGGCTAGTCTGCAGAGGGGGTAAGAATGTGTACCCCCATGCTTGTTTATGTACCACATGACAGTGGTGTAGTCCGTCTTTACCATTAGTTGTCCTGGAAGAATGTGGTCCTTGAAGGCTGTCAGAGCATTCTGTACAGCTAACATTTCTTTTTGATTTATGTGCAGGTGCATTTGACTTGGCTTCCATTTGACCTGAATGCACTTCCCTGCCAGGTGAGCCCCCCCATGCATAGTCTGACGCGTCTGTTAAGGTTTGGGCGGCAGAGGGTGGTGTGAATGGTAGTCTCTTGTTTTGGTGGCAGGCCTCTTCCCACCAAAGGAACTCTAGGTGTAGGCAAGGTATGACAGGAATCATTGCTTCTAGATCCTGAGAATGTTGGCACCACAGGCTTCTGAGATACCATTGTAGTTTCCTCATATGCAGCCTTGCATATGGAATTAGAAGAATGCAGGAGGCCATGAACCCCAAGGCTTGCAGTATTTGCCTTGCAGATAGCTGGGTTTTTGTGGCCACTTGTTTGAAGTAGGTTGTCAAATGAATCCGTTTCTCTGGCGTGAGGAAAGCCATCTGGGAAGTTGTATTCAAGCTTGCTCCCAGGAATATAATTTGTTGACAGGGTACCAGGTGTGATTTCTTTTCCTTTACAATGTACCCCAGACAAGGCAGCACCCTTTGAACAAAAGCCAGATGATTCAAAAGTATGTCCTGGCTTTCTGTCTGAATTAGACAATCGTCCAGGTATGGGTATATTTGAATATTTCTTTGCCTGCAAAATGCAGCGACTGGAGCTAGGCACTTTGTGAATACCCTGGGAGCAGTAGATAAGTCAAAGGGCAGTGCAGAGAACTGATAGTGCTTTGAAGCGTAGGTATCTCCTGCAAGACTCCCTGATAGGGATGTGCAGGTATGCTTCTTTTAAGTCTAGTGTTGCCAACCAGGTATTTTTGCCTAGCATAGGAAGCAGCTGGTGAAGAGTCAGCATCTTGAATTTTGGAATCACCAGACAGGTGTTTACAGTAGAAACGTCCAGAATAGGACTCTAAGAATTGTCTTTTCTGGGTACCAGGAAAAGTCTTAAGTAGAAACCTTGACGCTTTTCCTCTTCTGGTACAGTCTGAATAGCCTGTAAGAGAGAGAGAGTACTTGCTTTTGAGCCTCTGCCCACTGATTTGGGGGTAGATCAGGCCAACCGTTTGGGGTTGGTAACGTGTGGAAATGAAATCTGTATCCTTGGGAAACTGTTTAAAACCCATTTGTCCTGGGTAATGAGTTCCAGTTTTTTGCTTGCAGAGCAATTTTTCCCCCCTAAAGGAGCAGTCAGTTGAGAAGTGCTTGGAAGTTTTAAAGTTAAGTCATTGAGACAGCTTACCATAGGGGGGTATTACTCCCTGATTTGGAAGTGGGAACCCCCCATTGCTTAGTCCTGTGCGTACCCTGTGACTGAAGCCTGGGTGTTCTGCTGGTTCTTGTTTTAAACTGAGAAGGCCTGGAAGAGGCAGGAAAGGACCAATTTTTTGAGGGCCAATGCCTACTAAATCTAGGAGGCTGCACTTGTAAGAAATCTTTAACAGTTTGCATAGATTTAGCTTTTTCCTCCATCTTTTTAAGAACTTTTTCTGCTTTGTTGTCAAACAGGCGGTCCTGATTTAAGGGAGCATCCAGCAATTTAGTTTTAACATGATCTGGCAAAGATTTCTCCTTAAGCCAAGCATGCCTTCTAAGTACAGACCCGGTGACAGCAGCCCTGCAAGATGCCTCTAGTGAATCAAAACCACACTGCAAAGTAAGTTTTCCAACCTGTTAAGCAGAATGCATTAAATCCTGTAAATCCTTATTTTCAGCACAATCAGGAATCAACATAATTTTCTGTTTAAGCAATCCAATAATATGCTGCTGATACTTTAACATATGAAACTGGCAATTTAAGGCTCTGCTGGCCAAGGTTGCAGAGGTGTATACCTTCTTACCCCATCTATCCAGGGCCCTGGAATCTCTATCAGAGGGGGTAGGATTTTTGGCAGTAGTAGCCTTAATGCCCTTGGGTCCCTGTGAAATGGTCTCAGGATCCGCAGTAGGATTTTTAAAAAGGAACTTGTGAGAATCAGGAACCCTGTAATATCTATCAGGTTTTCTGGGAGCAGGAGGTAATGAGTCAGGGGCCAAGCTTGATTTCGAAAAGGCAGCGTCAACAATGTCCAGCACAGGAGGGATAGCTAAAGGCCTGTGTTGGGGCAGGAGTAAGAAATCTCGAAGCCTCTTTTTAGAATCAGAGTAATCCCGGCTTTCCCACTGAAAATGCTCCCTAAAGGTATGTAAGGTTTCACCAAAAGAAAAATCCTCTGGGGGAGAAGCAGAGGGAATACAGTCCTCTGAATCAGAATCCTCATAGGTAGATAAGGGTAAATCCTGGTCATCAGAGGAGACAGAAATTTCAGAATCCTGGTCAGAAGTATCATAAGCAAATTCAGTCCTAGATCTCTTAGAGGTGGAAGGTTGGCTTCCCCTGATTAAAGTTATAAGGTCTTCAGCCATTCTTACAATTTGTTTTTTAGGCATAGAGGCCTGACCATGCAGTCTGGGTGTCAGTTTCCTAGGCAGTGTTTAAGTTTTAGGCCTAGAAGAAGAAGATGGTGTTGGTTTACTATGCAAGTCAGTAGGCCTGAATACACCCTCAGAAGCCAGTGCCCGTACAGCGGCTCCGGACCCATCCAAGGTAGAGACATCCACAGTTGAAGCATCTCGCGGCATACCGGACTCTGAATGGGTCTCAGTAGAGGCCTGCAAATCTGAATTAGCAGGTATCAGGGGTTGCGAAAGCACCTCACTGAGTACTGGCGAACTGGCAACTAGCTTAGGAGAAGCGTCGTTGGCAGCTTTGGACCTAGGCGGCCTGTCTCTGTCTTTATCTTTGCAGTTTTTTTTGGAAAGTCAGTAGTTTGGTGGCTTACCGAAGACATATCTGGATAATTGAACAGAGTACCAAAATATTTAGAAGAAAAAATGTACTGATGATGAATAGTTTGTGGTTTAAATAAGGCACAAAACCGACAGCGAGGGACATCGTGGTCATGGCCTAGGCAAGGAATACAGTACGAATGAAAATCTTTATGAGGTATTTGCTTTCCACAAGAAATGCAATTACTGACTTTTACTGACATTGGTTTAGAGCAAGAAAAAGTTTCAGCGGGTACTTAGCTTTAGTTGAAGACTTCGGTTCTGAAACTCGAAAATGAAAATTTCAGGAATCGGCCGACCGAACTGCTTCTGCTTCAGGCACCGCACGGCAAGAAAGACTGATGTAATGGCATCGGCTGCATGCTTTATACCCCTGACTACCTGAAGGCACGGAAGATGAGACAGCAACCGAAGCAGGACCCAAGACTTTTATAATCAGGCCGACTGAGGGCTACTGCAAGCAGATAACCCTAAATGTGATGACTGCAACAGTGAAACACAAAGAACATCAGGCATACGATGCCATTACATCATTTTTTCTTGCCCCAAGTGTCAGGAGCCCCCCCAGTAGGGAACTAAGCTATAGTGGAAAAATCTCCACCAATAAAAAGTAAATACCAGTACCAATATCCCTGCAAGGAATGTGTAGTATACACAGAGAGGAGAGACAGCGTGTGAGAAGGGGGCTGGAGAGAGGGAAACCAGGTCTGCAACAGTGAATACACTATCTGCACTTATGGTAAGTTACACAACTGTACTATGTTCTTAGTGTTTCACTGTTGCAGTCATCACACTTGGGTTGATTCCCAAAGCTGTAAAAAGGGTGGAGACAGTCAATAAGTGTGTGGGTGGGCTAGAATGCCCTGCAGGACTGCAGTTGCAAAACCCGCTCTGGATTTGGAAAATATAGGCAGGTGGTAATGCTTGGTGAATGTGTGTACAGAGCTTCAGGTATCAGCCTCCAGAATGTCCCTGGTAGGGACTCCCCTAAGGAATGCTATAGAGCTAGAAGTTGCCCTAGTGAAATGTGTTCTGACCCCCCGAGGGGTTGGTTTCCCATGGTGTTTGTAAAAGAAATGGATAAATTGTGCTATCCATTTGGAAATTGTCTGTTTTGAAATGGCCTTGCCCTCTGTTCCTGGTGGAAAACTGAGTAGTAACTGGTCAGACTTCCTGAAGGGCTTGGTCCTATCCAGGTAGAATCTGAGCTGTCTGTGCACGTCCACGGAGTGCAGGATCCTGTCCCCTTTATTTTGAGGATTAGGGAAGAAGGTTGGCAAATGGATAGATTGGTTGAGAGCCACACTGGACACCACTTTGGGCATAAAGGAAGGATTAGTCCTGAGGGAGACCCTGTCAGCATGAAAAATAATGAAGGGTTCCATGGCCATAAGTGCTTGTAGCTCAGACACTCTTCTCACTGAAGTGATGGCCAAGAGCAATGCTGTTGTCCAACAGAGGAATTTTAAGTCTGCTGACACTGCGGGCTCAAAAGGGGGCAGTGTGAACTTTTCCAGTACAAAGTTAAGGTCCCAAGCAGGGGTGGGTGCTCTGCTTCGTGGCCTTAAGTTGTTTGCCCCTCTTAGGAACTGTTTGATGAGATGGTGAGAGACTAGGGAGAGCTCAGAGTTGTAATGAGCCAAGACGGCAGAGGCATGGATCTTAATGGAGGAAAAGGATAGGCCTCTGTGGAGTAGATCTTCTAAGTAATCCAGGATTAGAGGTAGGGAGGGCACAGCTGTGTCCTCTCCTTTAGACTAAATCCAGGAGCAATACCTTTTCCACTTACCAGCATGGGATTTCCTTATACTGGGTCTTCTGGCTTCAAGAATGACGTCCAGTACCTGCTTACTTAGGCTGGACACTGGGGAAGAATTCAAGGAATAAGCCAGCCTGCAAGATTTAAGGTTTGCAGTTGCGGATGCAAGATCTGCCCCCCCTGCTGAGTGAGCAGGGTGGGGCTCTGGGGTAGGTGCCAGGGTGGCACTGGTGACAGGTTGCACAGGAGTGGGTACCAGTGCTGGCGTGGCCAGTCCGGGGCAATCAGAATTGTCCTTGGTCTGACCTGTCTTATCTTGAGCAATATTCCTGAGAGAAGGAGCAGAGGGGGAAATGCACAGATTGAGAGGTTTACCCACTGGAAGGATAGGGCATCCACTTTCCAGGCCCCGCTGTGAAGTGTCCTGGTGCAAAATTTGCTGAGCTGGTGATTGCAAGGGGAGGCAAAGGGGTCCCCCATTTCTGAATCAGAAGGCTGAAGGTGCTGGACTCATTGCCACTCATGTGGGTCTAGGAGATTTCTGCTTAAGTCGTCTGCCAGTGAGTTTTGTTTGTCTGGCAGGAATTGAGCTTGCAGATGGACCTGCACATCCAAGGCCGTGTTCCACAGGGCCATGGCTAGCCTGCAGAGTGGGTAAGAGTGGGTTCCCTCCTGCTTGTTGATGTACCACATAACTGAGGTGTTGTCTGTTTTTATTAGTAGGGGTCCCAGTGAGAGTAGGGATCTGAAAGCTGTTAGAGCATGCTGCACAGCTAGAATCTCTTTTTGGTTTATGTACAGATTAATTTGACTTGGGCTCCAGTGGCCCTGAATGCACTTGTCATCCAGGTGTGCCCCCCAGCATAATGTGATGCATCTGTGGTTAGGGTCTGGGCAGTTGAATAAAGGGTAGTCCCTTGTTGTGGTTGCATGCTGCTGCCCACCAAAGAAACTCTGTCCTTAGACAAGGTATGATAGGAATGATGGTTTCCAGGTCCTGAGAATGTTGGCACCAAAGACTTTTTAAGTACCACTGAAGTTTCCTCATATGCAGTCTGGCATATGGAATTAGTAGGATGCATGAGGCCATGAACCCTAGGGCCTGCAGGATTTCCTTGCGGATAGCTGGGTTCTTGACTGAAGTAGTCTGTCAGATAGGCTTTTTTTTCTGGTGTAAGGAATGCCATCTGGGATGCTGTGTCCAAGATTGCTCCCAGGAATATTTTGAATGGGGACTAGCTTTGATTTATTTTCGTTGATGGTATACCCCAGGGAGGTTAGAAGGTTTTTTTTTTACAAATGTCAAGTGCTGCAACAGCATTTCCCGACTGTCTGCCTGAATCAGGCAGTCATCCAAGTACGGGTAAATTTGAATTTTTCTCTGTCTGCAGTAAGCAATTGCTGGAGCCAGGCATTTTGTGAATACTCTGGGAACAGTGGATAAGCCAAAGGGAAGTGCAGAGAACTGATAATGCATAGATCCTGCCCTGAAGCGAAAATATTTCCTGCATGAGTCCCTTTATAGGGGTGTGCAGATAGGCTTATTTTAAATCCAGGGTAACTAACCAGGCATCTCTGGCAGCATAGGAAGAAGCTGCTGCAGGGTGAGCATTTTGAATTTTGGTACCACCAGGAAGGTGTTTAGAATGGAAAGATCTAGGATTGGGTGCCAAGTGTCCTCTTTTCTGGGTACCAGGAAAAGTCTGGAATAAAACCTTTGACCCATCTGTTCTGCAGGAATAGGTTGAATTGCCCTTGCCCTTATAGAGAGCAGGGATTGAACTTGTTTTTATGCCTCTGCCTACTGGTTTGGAGGAAGGTCTGGGAACCCTATTGGGGTTGGCACTGAGTGGAAGTAAAATTTGTACCCCTGGGATACAATGTTGAGGCCCCATCGGTCTTTGGTAATGGAAATCCAGTTTTTTGCATGATGGGCAATTTTTCCTCCTAGGAGCACAAGCAGCTGGGCAGAGGAGGGGAGTGGAGTTGAGAAGTCAATGGGAATTCTTCCCGTAAGGGGGTGGCTTAGCACTCCCTGTTTTTAAAGTGGAGGCACTGCATTGCTTAGATCTCTGCATACCCTGAGACTGTAGTCTGGGGGGGGTCTGTAACCCCTGGGTCTAGTTTGAGATGGCCTAGAGGGGGCTGGAAAGGTCCAATGTTTCAAGGGGCAATGCCTACTGAATCTAGGAGGCTGTACTTGCAAGAAATCTTTGACTGTCTGCACAGATTTAGCTTTTTCTTCCATCTTTTTAAGAACCTCTTCTGCTTTGGTGCCAAACAGATTGTCCTTATTCAAAGGAGCGTCTAGTAATTTTGATTTGACATGGTCTGGCAAGGTCTGCTCCTTAAACCAAGTATGCCTTCTCAGTACAGAACCAGTGACTGCTGCCCTGCAAGATGCTTCCAGGGCATCAAAGCCACAATGCAATGTATGCTTGCTGACTTGGCTTGTACAATGCATAAGCTCTTGTAATTCTTTATTTTCTGCACAGTCCGTAAAGGTAGCTATTTTTTGTTTAATAAGTTCCATAATATGTTGTTGGTACTTCAACATGTGAAACTGGCAATTCAAAGCCCTAATGGCATGAGTTGCAGAGGTGCATACTTTCTTACCCCATCTGTCTAAAGCTCTGGAATCCTTGTCCAAAGGAGTGGGATTCTTATCTGTAATTGCTTTGATACCTTTGGGCCCCTGGGAGATGACCTCTGGGTCAGCAGTAGAATTTCTGAAAAGGAATTTGTGAGAGTCAGGAAACTGTAGTATCTGTCTGGTTTCCCAGGAGCAGGGGGCAAGGTATCAGGGGTTAAACTGGATTCCATAAAGACATCAATCACAACATCCAGGACTGGGGGTATTGCTAAAGGCCCATGTTGTGGCAAGTCTAGAAATTCTCTGAGTCTCTTTTTAGACTGAGGATAGTCCTGGCAGTCTCAGTAGAAATGCTCTCTTAAAGTATGTACGGTTTCACCAAAAGAAAAATCCTATGGAGGAGAAACAGAGGGAACAGATTCCCATGCATCTGAATCCTCATAAGCAGATAAAGGCATGTCTTCATAATCAGACACCTCAGAGTCGTCAGACTCTTGGGCTGTTAAAGCTGCTGAGGACAGGTCTCTTTTCCACTTTCCAGGAGCTGTAATGCCTGGAAGATTTTTATTCATTTGTGAAGAGAAGAGATCCACCTCTGGGGTCCCCATTTCTGAATCAGAAGGCTGAAGGTGCTGGACTCCATTGCCACTCATGTGGGTCTAGGAGATTTCTGTTGCTTTCACGTCTGCCAGTGAGTTTTGGTTTGTCTGGCAGGAATTGAGCTTGGTAGATGGACCTGCGTACATCCAAGGTCGTTCCAGGGCCATGGCTAGCCTGCAGAGTGAGTAAGAGTGGGTTCCTCCTGCTTGTTGGATGTACCTGGCTATAACTGTGGTGTGTTGTCTGTTTTCGCTAGTAGGGGTCCCAGTGAGAGTAGGGATCTGAAAGCTGGGTTAGAGCATGCTGCACAGCTAGAATCTCTTTTTGGTTTATGTACAGATTAATTTGACTTGGCCCTCCAGTGGCCCTGAAATGCACTTGTCATCCAGGTGTGCCCCCAGCATAATGTGATGCATCTGTGGTGGTTAGGGTCTGGGCAGTTGAATAAAGGTAGTTCCCTTGTTGTGGCTGCATGCTGCTGCTCCACCAAAGAAACTCTGTCCTTAGACAAGGTACATGGATAGGAAATGATGGTTTCCAGTGGTCCTGAGAACCAAGTTGGCACCAAAGACTTTTTAAGTACCCACTGAAGTTTCTCATAAGGAAGTCTGGCATATGGAATTAGTAGGATGCATGAGGCCATGAACCCTAGGGGCCTTGCAGGATTTCCTTGCTTGGACAGCTGGGTTCCTGACTGGAAGTAGTCTGTCAAGATAGGCTTGTTTTTCTGGTGTATAAATGCCATCTGGGATGCTGTGTCCAAGCTTGCTCCCAGGAATACAGGCCTTTGAATGGGGACTAGCTTTGATTTGATTTCGCTGATGGTATACCCCAGGAGGTTAGAAGGTTTTTTTACAAATGTCAAGTGCTGCAACAGCATTTCCCCGACTGTCTGCCTGAATTAGGCAGTCATCCGGCACACCGGGTAAATTTGAATCTTTCTTGTCTGCAGTAAAGCACAATTGCTGGAGCCAGGCATTTTGTGAATACTTTGGGAACAGTGATAAGCTTCAAAGGGAAGTGCAGAGAACTGATAATGCATAGATCCTGCCCTGAAGCGAAAATATTTCCCTGCATGAGTCCCTTTATAGGTGTGCAGATAGGCTTATTTTAAATCCAGGGTAACTAACCAGGCATCTCTGGCAGCATAGGGAAGAAGCTGCTGCAGGGTGAGCATTTTGAATTTTGGTACCACCAGGAAGGTGTTTAGAATGGAAAGATCTAGGATTGGGTGCCAAGTGTCCCTCTTTCTGGGTACTCAGGAAAAGTCTGGAATAAAACCTTGACCCATCTGTTCTGCAGGAATAGGTTGAATTGCCCTGCCCTTATAGAGAGCAGGGATTGAACTTGTTTTATGCCTCTGCCTACTGGTTTGGAGGAAGGTCTGGGAACCCTATTGGGGTTGGCACTGAGTGGAAGTAAAATTTGTACCCCTGGGATACAATGTTGAGGCCCCATCGGTCTTTGGTAATGGAAATCCAGTTTTTTGCATGATGGGCAATTTTTCCTCCTAGGAGCACAAGCAGCTGGGTAGAGGTGGGGAGTGGAGTTGAGAAGTCAATGGGAATTCTTCCCGTAAGGGGGTGGCTTAGCACTCCCTGTTTTTAAAGTGGAGGCACTGCATTGCTTAGATCTCTGCATACCCTAAGACTGTAGTCTGGGGGGGTCTGTTTCCCCTGGGTCTAGTTTGAGATGGCCTAGAGGGGGCTGGAAAGGTCCAATGTTTCAAGGGGCAATGCCTACTGAATCTAGGAGGCTGTACTTGCAAGAAATCTTTGACTGTCTGCACAGATTTAGCTTTTTCTTCCATCTTTTTAAGAACCTCTTCTGCTTTGGTGCCAAACAGATTGTCCTTATTCAAAGGAGCCTAGTAATTTTGATTTGACATGGTCTGGCAAGGTCTGCTCCTTAAACCAAGTATGCCTTCTCAGTACAGAACCAGTGACTGCTGCCCTGCAAAATGCTTCCAGGGCATCAAAGCCACACTGCAATGTATGCTTGCTGACTTGGCTTGTACAATGCATAAGCTCTTGTAATTCTTTATTTTCTGCACAGTCCGTAAAGGTAGCTATTTTTTGTTTAATAAGTTCCATAATATGTTGTTGGTACTTCAGCATGTGAAACTGGCAGTTCAAAGCCCTAATGGCGTGAGTTGCAGAGGTGCATACTTTCTTACCCCATCTGTCTAAAGCTCTGGAATCCTTGTCCAAAGGAGTGGGATTCTTATCTTGTAATTACTTTGATACCTTTGGGCCCCTGGGAGACGACCTCTGGGTCAGCAGTAGAATTTTTGAAAAGGAATTTGTGAGAGTCAGGAAACTGTAGTATCTGTCTGGTTTCCCAGGAGCAGGGGGCAAGGTATCAGGGGTTAAACTGGATTCCATAAAGACATCAATCACAACATCCAGGACTGGTATTGCTAAAGGCCCATGTTGTGGCAAGTCTAGAAATTCTCTGAGTCTCTTTTTAGACTGAGGATAGTCCTGGCAGTCTCAGTAGAAATGCTCTCTTAAAGTATGTACGGTTTCACCAAAAGAAAAATCCTATGGAGGAGAAACAGAGGGAACAGATTCCTCTGCATCTGAATCCTCATAAGCAGATAAAGGCATGTCTTCATAATCAGACACCTCAGAGTCGTCAGACTCTTGGGCTGTTAAAGCTGCTGAGGACAGGTCTCTTTTTCTTTTAGCAGGGGAAGGGTGACCTCCTCAAATCAACATAATAAGGTCTTCTGCCATTTAATGTGAGAAGGAAGCAGGTGCATGTTTTTGGGTCATCAGATTTTTAGGCGTAGCACGTATTCTTGGCCTTAGAAACTCAGTAGTTTTAGACAGAACTGAAGACACGAAAGAAGTCATCGGTTTGTGTCGAATACTGGTAGTGTGAAGAACTTCCTCAGAAGCCGGTGCCTGCTCAGCAGCTCCGAACCCATCCAAGGTAGAGACATCCACAGGTTCCATCTAAGAAGAGTCTTGCGGCATACCGGACACTGAACGGGTCTCGGTAGAGGCCTGCGAATCCAGTGAAGTGGGCATGAGGGACTGTGAAAGCGCCTCACTGAGTAGCGGCAAACTGGTGACTAGCTTAACGGAAGCATCATCAGCAGCTTTGGACCCGTGCGGTCTGTCTCTGTCTTTATCCTTACGTTGTTTTGGTAGATCGGTAGTCGGATGGCTTACCAAAGCCATTTTGGAATACAGAGATCGAGAACGAAAGTATTTAGTGACAATAAGGGCCCAATAATGAATAGTTTGGGTGGTGAACAAGGCACAAAACCGACAGTGGGGGACTTCATGGTCTGGGCCTAAACAGGTGACGCAGTAAGAATGAAAATCTCGGTGTGGCATTTGCTTTCCACAGGCAAGACAATAACTTTTTCTGAAATCGGTTAGAGCAAGAAAAATGGATCCCCAATGTGGTACTTCACTTTAGAAGACTTCAGGATAATTCAATTTGATAACGAAAACTCAGGTAGTGGCCGACCGGCACTCATGCGAACTGCTTCTGCTTCGGGCTCCTCGGCAAGAAAGACTGATGTAATGGCGTTGGCTGCCTGTTTTTATACCTCTGATGACCTGACGTCAGACCTGTAGCAACAGCAACCAACGCAGAAATAATAAGTCTCTGGTATTCGAGCCAATTGAGGGCTACACCTGTAGGCAGATAACCCAAGTGTGATGACTGCAACAGTGAAACATGAAGAACATCAGCCACTGTGACTCACATAGACAAAGGCAGCCATCCTACTGACCAGGGTAATTACAAGCGCATCAGCCTTCTATGAAAATCCATGGAATATATCAAATTAGAACTCATTTATGCATACATTGGCAACTTAACAGATCTAGGCCCCAATCTTTTTTGTTCTGTGAAGGGGCAGGTCTGGTCTCCTGAGCCAAGTAAGCTTTTCCAGAAAGGTTATTCAGGTTGTGGACTGTGGTCGCACAGTGTGTATATTACTTATCTCCCATGCCGATATCACTGAAAAGTTAGACAAATATAAAATAAATCCGTAAGTTCCCCACTGAATTGCAAACTGGATAAACAACAGATCCCAAGCTGTTAAAGTTGTTGGCACCCTCACTGAACCTAAAGTTGTAACTAGTGGGGTGCCAGAGCGATTATTGCTGGGTGCTTTCTCGTTTGGCACTTATTTTGCCAACATCCAAGCTGACTTCCTAGAAGTATGGTTGACCAAGTCTGTTGATGACTGCAAGATGGGTACTGTTACTTGCTCATCCACTGATACCAAACAGCTCCATCAAGGGTTGGAATATGCAAACACCTAGTGTATTAAAACAATCTAAAGCTAAATGCAAAAAAGATGCACAGTAGTAGTGTCTGGCAAAAAGTAAAGTTCTATAAGTAAACATATAACAGTAGATATTTGAATGATCACTGCTGGAGTAGCCTTAGCTGTATGGGTTATATTCCTACCAAGGATACATAGCAGACAGTCAGCTTCCAAAGCTTCAGGGTACCTTCCATGTGCCCACACTGTCAGGCAGCTCAGGCAGAGCTGAGCAAAAGACAAGTTTGCATGCCAAACCTTTCAGAGATTTCCTACCATCAGAAAAAGGGAGGTTGAGCATTGTCAGGACCAGGCAAGGGACAACAAAAAATAAATGTCCACACAGTGGCATAAAAACACACAAAAAAACAAGGAGGGCGGAGAGAGGGAGTGGCTAATTTAGCAGTGATCATTCGAACATCTGCTGTTGAGGTAAGTTTGCTTACACAACTGCATTATGTTTATCATATTAATCACTGCTGCAGTAGCCTTAGCTATATGGGTAGAGTACCTTATCTTAGTACATTTAGGAAGTGGAAGGAGAAGGTCCAGGAGTCCCTGCAGAATGGTCCTAGCAAAGCTTGATCTGGACATAGAGAAGGAATCAAGGTTACAGAGCAGAGGACAAGTAGCAGCTTTTAGAATACACAAGACCAAGTAGCAGCATCTAGAATACTTCTATAATCCAACCCTTTCCAACAAGCCATAGATGAAGCCAAAGCCCTGCTAGAGTGGGTCGTGACCCTGCCTGGAACAGTTTTTTTTTATCTTGAATATAACAAAAGGTAATAGCTTTAGACAACCATTTGGAAATAGTCTGTTTTGACACAAATTGCCAATACTTGATCTGAAGGCCTGAAAGATTTAGTTCTGTCAATATAGTACCCAAGTTGTCTGTGGACACCCAAGGTATGGAGTACCCCTTCTCTCTCATTTTTAGGTTCAGGAAAGAAGAAGGGAGATGGCTTGTTTGGCTTAAGGGAAACTTGGATACCACTTTAAGCATAAAAGAATGACTAGTTCTCAAAGGAAATCTGTCCCTTTGTAAAATAAGATGAGCCTGACTCACCATAAGAGCTTGCAATTCATACACTCTTCTTGCAGAGTTCAGAGCAATCAGTAAAACTGTTTTCTATGTTAACAGCCTCTCAGGTCAGCCAGGTTAGCTTGTTCAAATGGAGCAAACACAAAATAAAGATCTCAAGGAGTGGCCACCAATTTACTTGTAGGCATCTTCTATATAACTCCTTTCAAAAACATTCTGGTACGAGTATGCACTGAAAGAGGGGGATCCATGGGCAGACATGCTGAAATGGCCAATAAATGAACTCTAATAGAGGAATAAGAAAGGCCATAATATAATAACTCACAGAAATATTGTAAAAAACAGAGAGCAACAATCCCTGAATTGGTGCTGGTTATGTTGTTGGCACAAACTAGAAAACCTTTATTTACTAATATATGACTTTCTAGTAGCAGGCTTTCTTGCCTCCATTAGTACCTGCTGCCTGTCTTCAGAAAACAGGTGTCTAAAAGAAATTAAGACCCTATCATTCAGGCAGTCAACATAAGTTGATTGATGTTGGAGTGTAGCCAACACCCTTGTTCTTGTGCAAGTAGGTCCAGTCTGTCAGGAAACTTGAGGTAATTGCCCCTAGACATTTCCAAAAGAAGGGAGAACCACTGTTGCCTGGGACAGAAGGAAGTTACCACAATGATCTTGGGGGATTCCTTCTGAATCTTCAGAAGTACCTTGTATATTAGTGGAAAGGACTGAAAATCATACAGGAGCATTTCTACCCAAGGAAAGAAAAGGCATCTATCTTACAGGCCTTCTTGCACTGAGTCCTAGAAAGTACAGTTGTGTACACTTACTATAAATGTAGATGTTCGAGTGTATTCGCTGTTGCAGTCATTACATTTGGGTAATCTGTTGGCAGGTTGCCCTCAGTCGGCCTGAATTCCAAAGTCTTGGGTCCTGTGTCAGTTGCTGTCTCCTCTTCCATGACGTCAGGTCATCAGGGGTATAAAAACAAGCGTTCAACGCCATTTTCTTTAGTTTTTCTTGCCCCAGATGTCAGGTGCCCCCAAAAAGGTAGTACAAATATATATACATAAACTACATATACATGCAACAATACAAACTTTACCTTCATCTACAAGCAAATACACTACATAGGTTGTAGAAGATAGTGAAGGAAAGAGAAACTCCAGAAGAAAAGGGGGATAGCGGGCGGGTAACCTGGACTGCAACAGTGAATACACTTGAACATCTACATTTATGGTAAGTGTACACAACTGTACTATGTTCTCCGTGTTTCACTGTTGCAGTCATTACATTTGGGTAGAATCCCAAAGCTACGGATGGGAGGCTGGAGATAAACAGCATTAGGGGTGGCTATAAGGCCCTGCAGAACTGCAGTGGCAAAGCCTGCCCTGGACTTGTAGAGAGGCAAATGATAATGCTTTGTAAAAGTGTGAACAGAACTCCAAGTAGCAGCCTCTAGAATGTCTTTGGTTGGTACTCCTCTGAGAAAGGCTGCTGATGTAGCTTTAGCTCTGGTGGAATGAGACCCAATGCCCTTGGGCACAGGTTTGCCATGGTGTAAGCAGCAGAAATGAATGCAGTGGTTTATCCACTTTGAAATAGTCTGCTTTGAAATAGCCTTTCCTTCTGATCCTGCAGCATATGTCACTAGTAACTGCTCAGTTTTTCTTAGAGCTTTAGTCATGCTCAAGTAGAATCCTAGCTGTATGTGTACATCCAATGAATGCAAAATCTTCTCCACCTTGTTCTGCGGATTCGTATAAAAAGTTGGCAGATGAATAGTTTGGTTAAGAGCCACACTGGAAACCACCTTAGGCATAAATGAAGGATTGGTCCTCAGAGACACCCTGTCTGGGTAAAATATGATAAAGGGCTCCACAGCCATGAGGGCCTGTAACTCTGAGACTCTTCTTGCTGAAGTAATTGCTAGGAGCAGAGCTGTTTTCCATGATAAGAACTTTAGATCTGCAGTAGCAGCTGGTTCAAAAGGTGGCAGGGTGAGCTTTTCCAACACATAATTGAGGTCCCATGCAGGTATTGGTGATGATCTGGGAGGCCTTAAATTTTTGGCTCCTCTAAGATACTGTTTTAGTAAAGGATGAGAAAAGATTGGTGGCTCTGTACTGTAATGAGACGAAATGGCAAAGGCATGGATTTTCATTGATGAGAAAGATAGGCCTTTGTCAAGCATCTCAGTCAAGTATTGTAATATCGAAGTAATGTTTGGTTCTGCTGTATCAGTTCCCTGTGCTTGATTCCAAGCACAGAATCTCTTCCATTTATCAGCATAAGATTTTCTAGTACTAGGCCTTCTGGCTTCCAAAATGACATCCATCACAGCTTTACTGAGAGAAGTTGTTGGCATAACTACATGACCAGCCATGCTGCCAGGTTCAGTGTTTGGAGCTGATTGTGCAGGATTTGATTGTTTTGCTGGGACAGTAATTGAGGTCTTTGAGGTAAGGTACAAGCTGGGTATTGAGACAAGTTCCTTAGGATTGGGTACCAGTATTGTCATGGCCAGTCCGGGGCAATTAGTATCATCTTTGGTTTCTCTTGTCTGACTTTTAGTAGGACCTTGGGAAGAAGAGGCAGAGGAGGAAAGGTGTAAACTGATAGGTTTTTCCAACTGAAGGATAGAGCGCCCACTTTCCATCCTTGTCTGTAATAAGTCCTTGTGCAGAATCTTTTCAACTGATAATTTTGAGGAGCGGCAAATAGATCTATGTCCGGGCTCCCCCATTTCTTTGTTATCATGCTGAAGACTTGTGGATCTAGTTTCCACTTGTGAGGGTCCATAAGATTTCTGCTTAAGTCTGCCAGAGTATTTTGTTTTCCTGGCAGGAACTGAGCTTGTAGATGTACTTGGTAAGTCAAACTGTGTCCCACAGTGCCATGGCTAGTCTGCAAAGGGGGCATAAATGCGTGTCCCCCTGCTTGTTTATATACCACATAACTATGGTGTTGTCCGTCTTTATCAGTAGTTGTCCTGGATGAAGTAAGTCCTTGAAGGATGTCAGGGCATTTTGAACAGCTAACATCTCTTTTTGGTTGAGATGCAGATGCATTTGTTTTTGGGGTCCATATGCCCTGAATGCATCTTCCCACCAAGTGAGCCCCCCATGCATAATCTGATGCATCTGTTGTTAAGGTTTGGCTGGCAGGGGGTAGAGTAAATGGCCGTCCCATGTTTTGGTGACATGCCTTTGCCCACCATAGGGACTCCTGTTGTAGGCAGGGAATTAGAGTAACCATTGTTTCCAGACTGTGACAATGCTGACTCCATAAACTTTTTAGGTACCATTGAAGTTTCCTCATATGCAGTCTTGCATATGGAATCAGTAGAATGCAGGATGCCATGAACCCCAATTTGTCTTGCAGATAACTGGGTTTTTGTTGCCATCAGCTTGAAGTAAGTAGTCAGTTGCCTTTGTTTATCTGGCATGAGGAAAGCCATCTGGGCAGTTGTATTCAAGCTTGCACCCATGAACGTTATTTTTTGAGAGGGTAACAGTTGTGATTTCTTTTCGGTTATTGTGTACCCTAGGCATGTTAGAAGCCTTTTCACAAATGCCAGGTGTGGAACAAGAATGTCCTTGTTCTCTGCTTGAATGAGACAGTTGTCCAAGTAAGGATATATTTGTATACTTCTTTGTCTGCAAAAAGCATCTACTGGTGTCAGGCACTTTGTAAAGGCCTTGGGCGCATTAGATAAGCCAAAGGGCAGTGCAGAGAATTGGTAAAGCATTAAGCCAGCCTTGAAACGGAGGTATCTTCTGCACAATTCCCTTATTGGGACATGCAGGTATGCCTCTTTTAGGTCTAATGTCACCAGCCAAGCATTCTTGCCCAGCATGGGCAGAAGCTGCTGCAAAGTTAGCATTTTGAATTTTGGAATGTCCAGGAAGGTGTTCAAAATTGATAAATCTAGTATTGGCCTCCAGGCCTTGTCCTTTCTGGGTACCAAGAACAGTCTTGAGTAAAAAAAGTGTCCTTTTTCCTGTTCTGGTACTGGCTGAATAGCCCCCATATCCATGAGGGACGTAACCTGTTTCTGTACCTCTGCCCATTGATTTTTTGGCAGATCCGGCCAACCGTTTGCCATTGGCAGAGTATGGAAAAGGAATCTGTATCCCTGTGATACTTTGTTTACTACCCACTTGTCCTGGGTTATTAACTGCCAATTTTTAGCAAAAAGTGCTAACTTTTCCCCTAAGGGTGCTGCCAAAAGGTAAGTGCTTGGTGATGGCAGAGGGAAGTCATTGGGACTGTTTTCTGTAGGGTTGCGCTTTATCTCCTCCAGATTTGGAGATAGAAGCACCCCATTGCTTTGACCTGTAAGAATCTTGTGCCTGGTATCTAGAACCTTTAGGGTGTTTGGATTTGCCCCTTTGAGCTCTGTCGGACACAGGAAAGGACCAATTTTTTGCAGGCCGGTGTCTACTGAATCTTGGTGGCTGCACTTGTAAGAAGTATTTTACAGTTTGCATAGACTTAGCTTTGTCTTCCATTTTCTTTAAAAGCTCTTCTGCCTTAAAACCAAACAAAGTATCATGCTGTAAAGGTGCATCCAGTAATTTAGCTTTAACATGATCAGGCAAATTTTGCTTCTTTAGCCAGGCATGCCTTCTAATCACAGATCCAGTAACTGCGGCCGTGCAGGAGGCCTCTAAGGAATCAAAACCACATTGCAAAGTATGCTTTCCAACTTGTTCAGCTGCATGCAATAAGTCCTGCAATTCTTTATTTTCTGCACATTCAGAAATCAACATAATTTTCTGTTTCAGCAATCCCATAACATGTCGTTGATACTTGAGCATATGAAACTGGCAGTTTAGGTCCCTAGGCTTGCTGGAAGCCGGAGGTAAGGAGTCAGGAGTCAAGCTCGACTCCGAAAACACATCATCCACAATGTCCAAAACAGGGGGTATGGCTAAAGGCCTATGCTGAGGGAGAAGGAAATCCCTGAGCCTCTTTTTTGATTCTGAAAAATCTTGACTCTCCCAGTGAAAATGCTCCCTTAAAGTATGCAAGGTTTCTCCAAATGAATAATCCTCAGGAGGTGATGCAGATGGGATAGATTCCTCTGCATCAGAATCCTCATAGGGAGGAACATATAATTCCTGATCAGAAGAGGAATCAGAAGAACTAGAAACCTGATTTGAAGATTCATAATCAGTGTCTTGCCTAGGCCTCTTATCAGGAGGGGGATGGGAACCCCTGATCAAGGTAATTAAGTCTTCAGTCAATTTGATCATCTGTTTTTTTAGGCATATAATTCCTGATCAGTGCTTGGTGCACGTGGTTCATGAGTCAGTCTTTTTAGCTTTAGAAGCTGCTTTTGTCTTTGGTTTTGCAGCTGTCGTTGGTTTTGTATAAAAATGTTAAGGCCTGAATACACCCTCAGAAGCCAGTGTCTGCTCAGCGGCTCTGGACCCATCCGAGGGAGAGACATCCGTGGGTACAATACTTTGAGTATCTTGCGACATGTCGGACTCTGCATGGGTGTCGTGCGTTGGTTAAATCTAGCACAAAACTGACAGCCAGGAACGTTGTGATCAGGGCCTAGGCAAGGAAGTATAAATGGAAATCCTTATGAGGCATTTGCTTTCCAGAAGTAATACAATTATTAACTTTTTCTGACATCGGTATGGAGCAAGAAAAAAGTTTCCCCAACGGGGTACTTAGCTTTAGTGAAGACTTCGGTTCTGAAACTCGAAAATTTCAGGAGTAGGCCGACCGGCACTTGCGAACTGCTTCTGCTTCTGCTTCGGGCACCGCGCGGCAAGAAAGATTGGAGAAAATGGCGTCGGCTGCTTTTTTTATACCCCTGATGACCTGACATCATGGAAGAGGAGACAGCAACCTACGCAGGACCCAAGACTTTGGAATTCAGGCTGACTGAAGGCAACCTGCCAGCAGACTACCCAAATGTACTGACTGCAACAGTGAAACACGAAAAACATCAGAATATTGCCAGTTGATTGTTCAGAGAAGAGGCAAAGTGGTCTACTTGAGGAATTCCCTACAGATCGGTCAGAAATTGGAAGACCCCCTGATCTAGTTTCCATCCCTGAGGATGTGTCTTGGTGCTGCTCAGATTTTTCTGCCATACAATTTTGCTCCGGCGGACTTGTAGGATGCCTGTGAAGTGAGATTGTGCTATGAAGCTATATATCCTAAAGCTAAGATGGCTAGTCTGCAAAGAGGATATAACCTGATTCACCCTGTTTGGTGATGTACCACGTAACTGTAGTATTGTCTGTAACAACTTGAAGAGGACCCAGGGACCAAATTTGATTCACAGAGTTCAGTGCCTTGATCATGGCAAAAATCTCTATGATAATTATCTGCTTGTGCCTGTCCTTGGTGTCCCACACACACTGCATTTTATCCCTTCTGAAAGTGCTCCCCAAGCATAGTCTAAGGCAGCTGTTTTGGAACAGGAAGGGAAAAGGGGAGACCTGGATTTAAAGATATTTGTTGTCTACATCAAATGACGTCTCTTCTGACAAACTTCAGCACTGGAATTTTAAAAGACAAAGGGTGTTGGTGCTGGGACCAGAGACTTCAGATTCCACTGCTATCTTTCTCATGTGGAGTCTTGCCAAAAGTATCATGATAATCATAGAAGCCATGAGACCCAAAATCCTGAGATATTCCCTTGCAGTGATGAAAGATTGAGTGGAAAACCTTAGAAATTGAGCTAGATAAAAGCTCTTTGAACTGAGGTGTCTAGTCGATGTCCCAGGAACAAAATCCTATGTGAAGGAGTCAAGAAAGACGTCTGGATGTTGTCTTGGAATGCCAGCTTGTGTAACAGGCCTCTCACCCAAGAGAGAGATTCCTGACACTTTGAAAAAGACTGCAATGATAAGCAAGTTGTCTAAAATAGAAAAAATGTGGATACCTGTAGCCTGCATTGAGCTACAACTGGAGCTAGACACTTTGTGAATACTCTTGGTACAGCGGATAGTCCAAAAGATAAGGCAGACAGCAGATAACAAATACACACAGAAAACCTTAAGAAACATCTTGTCTGGATGAATAATGATGTGATGATAAACATATATAAGTCTAGTGTTACCAGGAAACTTGAAAGACCTGGGTATTATCACAAATAGGTTTAGGAAGAAAGATTCAGAACTGGTCTCCAAGCATTTTCTTCTTTGGTACCAAGAACATCCTTGAATAAAAACTCTTCCCTACCTGGGAAGCTGAAAAGCTATCAAAAATACCTTTGGTTTGTCCTCCTGAAAGCTTAGACATCCTGTTTGACCTTTAGTAGATAAAGAAAGAGGTTCCTGAGGTTAATAGAAATGTTGAAAGAATCAACTGAAAGACATGGTATGTTGGTGAAGTTGTGTGATGAAACCCCAGTGGTAATACTTTGGGTGCGTGGTTCAGAGTGGAGAAGCGAATAGATCACACTGGGAGTTCCTGAAGTCTGTGAATTTCTGGAATAAGATCCAGGTTCCACTATTGGGGATCCACCATGCTTGCAAATTCCAGTCTCTCTGAGGATCATGCATTGGCCTGGCAGAAACTGAAGGTGCAGCAGTGGGGCAGGCGAACGCTCCCATAATATTTGTTTTGCTTGCCCATGAGAGATGTGTTCCCTGACAGTTCTTGTTTGCCTGCAACCAGACAGTTGTGGTTCCTGATCTAATCAATGTACCCTGCACTGAAGTAAACTGGTGAACTAACATCAATGACAACTCTGTCTAACTTCAGGCCCCTATGTATGTATATGTAGATGCTGTAGTCTGGCCATTTAACTGTGCTCCCAAGCCATTTAGATGAGCCCTCCAACCAGCCTCTGGCATTAAGATGAAAATCTGACTTCGCCTCTGGCAGGTCACAGAGAGTCCCTTGTTTAGGTGACATTCTGGGCCCACCACACAAGATCTTTAGGTGACAGGTATTATTATTTGACAAGAATCCCTTTGTTGGCAGGTGTGCTTTTGTTCATTTTGAGCCAGCATTTCCATATGCTTATATTTGGCATTGGGAAGCACCAATATACAATGCCATGAACCCTAATGCTTGTACACTGAGGACTGACCAAGCAGCAGTCTGCTGAGAGATAGTTGATGGAAGTAAAGTGACAGACTCTTTTGTTTGTTGGTTGAAAAAAGTTAAAGGGCTGCTCTATTCAGTCTCACCTCTTGAAAGCACATGTCTTGAGACTTGACTGACCACTATTTATTTTCTTTATTTAGCCCTAGGCATCTTAGCACTGCTATGACATATTTCAGACATATTCTTAGTTTCTTTTTCTTGAGCCAGAATCAGGCAGTCATCCAAGTAAGGATAGGGATGAATGATGCCTTGAAGCCTGATAGCTGTAAGTAATCACCAGAGCCAGGAGAACTCACTAATGTCGGGCGAGTGTATCAAAGGGGGCAATGCAGACAGAATAATGAAAAAAAAAAGACTCAGTTGAAGAATAGATATACTTCTGCAACTTAGCCCGGGCACATGAAGAACTTCCCTTGAGATCCAAAGTTACCATACAGATCCCCTTGCCCCAGAGGTAACAGTTGCTGTGTATAGTGTTGCTGAAACGAACATATCTTGAACAGGGGAGATTGAAGATAGTAGTTGAGAAATTGGGTCAAAATCCATCTCCTCTTCTGACACTGACAATATACTTGAGAAAGAAAAACAAAAATGCCCAACGGGTTGCCAGCCAACTCTGTACTCGGGGTCTGAAAACCTTTCTCGAAAATCTCAGAACGTTCTGGTATCGGGACACTGGGACGGGGGACTATACCCAATAGTCAGGACTGCAGCAAGGGAAGACGAAGAACATCTGGTTCCATCACTACTTGGGTTGGCATGTGATGTAGAACCAGAGGAAGTAAAAAGAGTCTGATCTGGTGTATGACAAATGACAGTCTGGAAAAGGAGGAAATTCCTCCAACTGCCATCTCTACCTTAAGGAATGATCTAAAGAACCCATTTGTCTGAAACTCTCTGTTGCCAATGAGAAACAATGGATATTCAGAGTTTCTAGTTGGAAAAATGGGCCAGGGTGCAGGACTGTTCTTGGATTTGGGAGGTTCGAGACTTCTCTTTTGAGCCCCTTCCCATGTCTGTTTACCTCTATTTTTGTTCAGACCATTTGTTCTACTTTTTGCCAAAACTGGATGATGAGTTGCAGAATCTCTTAGAAAATTTGGAAAAGGAGGGCTGGATCAGCTTACCACTTTCATCATACTTTTTGATTAATCCTGGGGCAGAGGAGCCAAACACAATCTCTATCCACAGGGGAACAAAAAATCTAATTTTTAACGTCATATGGGAGGTTCTGGGAATGCAGCCATGCAAACCTCCTCAGAACAGTACCAGTGGCTATAGCCCTTGAAGAAGTATCAACAGAGTCATAAGCACACTGTAAACAATTTAAAGCACACTTTGCCTCACAAGAAGAAATTGCAAATAAACTCAAACAAATTCCACAGTTTGTCAGAATAATCTTAAACATATGAGCTTGACAATTCAGTGTCAGGGCTAGCCACCCGGCAATGTAAACCTTGGGTCTAGACGATTGTAACTGTTGAAGTGACAACCCAACCCATGAGCAAAAATACAAAAAAGGGGGGATGGATGGATATGAGCCTGACAATTCAAAATTCTGAAAATCAATGTTGCAGAACTATACACTTTATTCCCATACCTATCCATATTTTCCCATCTTTATTGGAAATAGACAAAAATTGAATAAACTAAGTGCTTAACAGCAGTGGAATCAAATAAAGCTATATTTGCTGGGTCAGATTTGGTAATAGCATATAAAAATGTAAAAGACTGAGGGACTTTATACATCCTAACTGCCTTTTAAGGGGCAGCTGGCTATCACGAAAATTGCAGGCAGTAACACACAACCTCTAAAGCAGACAGAACAGTTGGAATGGGTGTAGGATTTGGAAAATCCTTCTGTACCAACACATAGTATTTTCTGAAGGACTGAGAAACAGTACAGTTGTGAACACTTACCATAAATGTAGATGTTAGAGTGTATTCACTGTTGCAGTCATTACAATTGGGTTATCCTGCTGGCAGGCTACCCTCAGTCGGCCTGAATTCCAAAGTCTAGGTCCGGCGTCGGTTGCTGTCGCCTCTTCCCTGACGTCAGTGCGCCAGGGGTATAAAAGATGCAGCTGACACCATTTTCTTCAGTTTTTCTTGCCCCAGATGTCAGGTGCCCCCAAAAGGGTAGGCTAAAAATATCTCAATAAAGCATGCATGCACCAAAGTATATATTTTGCCTTCATCTACAAGCAAATACACCACATAGGTTGTATAGAATAGAGAACTACAGATAAGTTCCAGCAAAGAAATGGGGGATGGCGGGTGGGTAACCTGGACTGCAACAGTGAATACACTCGAACATCTACATTTATGGTAAGTGTACACAACTGTACTATGTTCTTCGTGTTTCACTGTTGCAGTCATTACAATTGGGTTGAATCCCAAAGCTAAGGTTGGGAGGCTGGAGCTAAATAGCATTAGGACCGGCTATTAGGCCCTGCAGAACTGTAGTGGCAAAGCCTGCCCTGGATTTAGAGTAGAGTGGTAAGTGATAGTGCTTTGTGAAGGTGCGCACTGAACTCCAAGTAGCAGCCTCTAAAATGTCTTTGGTTGGTACTCCCCTGAGGAAGGCTGCTGAAGTGGCTGCTGCTCTGGTTGAATGTGGCCTAATGCCCTTAGGTACTGGCTTGCCATGTTGTGAATAGCAGAAATGAATGCAGTGGCCTATCCATTTTGAAATGGTCTGCTTTGAGATAGACTTTCCTTGTGAAAAGTAAATAAAAGTCGAAAATCCTGAGCGGTATCCGTCAGTTAATGTCTCACAATTTAACAAAAAAAATAAAAAATAAAAAAGCAATAACTACAGCAAAGAATGCTTCACCCGAGAATACTGCTCAAATCCATCATCAGAGTACTTATTTTTATTTTTTTATTTTTTTGTTTGCAAATAAGTAATTGTACATCGCTTCTGGATATCGCTTTTGTTTTACTAGACTTTCCTTGTGATCCTGCAGCATATGCCACTAGTAGTTGCTCTGTCTTTCTGAAAGCTTTGGTTCTGTTCAAATAGAAGCGTAGCTGTCTGTGTATGTCCAAAGAATGTAGAATTCTCTCCTCCTTATTCTGTGGGTTTGGATAAAAGGTAGGCAGATGAATAGTTTGGTTAATGGCCACACTGGACACTACCTTAGGCATAAATGTCGGGTTTGTCCTCAGAGAAACCTAGTCTGGATAAAAAATGATAAAAGGTTCCACAGCCATGAGTGCCTGTAGCTCTGAAACTCGTCTTGCAGAAGTTATTGCAAGGAGCAAAGCTGTTTTCCAAGATAAAAACTTTATATCAGCTGTAGCGGCTGGCTAAAAAGGAGGCAGGGAGAGTTTTTCCAAGACATAATTGAGGTCCCATGCAGGTATTGGTGATCTCCTTGGAGGCCTTACATTTTTGGCCCCTCTGAGGTACTGCCTTAATAAAGGATGAGAAAAGATTGGTGGCTCTGTATTGTAATGAGCCGAAATGGCAGAGGCATGAATTTTTATAGATGAAAAGGATAGGCCTTTGTCCAGCATCTCAGTCAAGTATTGCAAAATCTGAGGAATATTTGAAACAGCTGTGTCAATTCCTTGTGCCTGGTTCCAAGCACATAATCTCTTCCATTTTCCAGCATAGGATTTTCTCGTACTAGGCCTCCTGGCCTCCAAAATGACATCCATCACCGCTTTAATGAGGGTTGTGTTTTGTATGACTACATTATCTGCCATGCTGCCAGATTTAAGGTCTTGAGTTGGCTGTGCAGGATCTGATTGTTCTGCTGGGACAGTAGATGAGGTACTTGAGGTAAGGTCCAGGCTGGGCATTGAGACAAGTTCCTTAGGATTGGATAACAGTACTGGCGTGGCCAGTCTGGGGCAATCAGTATCATTTTTGGCTTCTCCTGTCTGACCTTTAGGAGTACCTTGGGGAGGAGAGGCAGAGGAGGAAAGGCATATACTGTTAAGCTTTTCCAGCTGAAAGATAGGGCATCCACTTTCCATGCTTGTCTGTGATAAGTCCTTGTGCAGACATTCTTTAGTTGGCAGTTGTGAGGTGAGGCAAATATATCTATGTCCGGGCGTCCCCATTTCCTTGTTACCTTGCTGAAGACTTGTGGGTCCAATTTCCACTCGTGGGGATCCATGAGGTTTCTGCTTAGTTCATCTGCCAGAGTATTTATCTTTCCTGGCAGGAATTGTGCCTGCAGATGCACTTGGTAAGTCAATGCTGTGTCCCACAAAGTCATGGCTAGTCTGCAAAGGGGGTAAGAATGAGTGCCTCCCTGCTTGTTTATATACCACATGACCGTGGTATTGTCTGTTTTTATCAGTAGTTATCCCGGATTAAGTAGGTCCTTGAAAGCTGTCAGGGCATTTTGAACAGCTAGCATCTCTTTTTGATTGATGTGTAGATGCATTTGGTTTGCAGACCATGTGCCTTGAATACATCTTCCTGCCATGTGGGCTCTCCAGGCATGATCCGATGCATCCATTGTTAATATCTGTGTGGCTGGGGGTAGAGTGAATGGCGGTCCCTTGTTCTGGTGACAGGCCTTCGCCCACCATCGAAACTCCTGTTGTAGGCAGGGTATGAGAGTAACTATTGTTTCCAGGCTGTGGCAATGTTGAGTCCAAACACTTTTTAGGTACCATTGAAGTTTCCTCATATGCAGTCTTGCATATGGAATTAGTAGAATGCAGGATGCCATGAAGCCCAAAGCCTGCAGAATATTTCTTGCAGGTAACTGGGCCTTTGTTGCCAACAGTTTGAAATAGGTAGTCAGTTGCCTTTGTTTGTCTGGCATGAGATAAGCCATCTGGGCAGTTGTATTTAAGCTTGCACCCAGGAATATTATCTCTTGAGAGGGTATTAGTTTTGATTTTTGCTCATTGACTGTGTACCCTAAGCATGGTAGTAATCTCTTTACAAATGCCAGGCGCTTTAGTAGAATGTCCTTGTTCTCTGCTTGAATGAGGCAGTCGTCCAAGTAAGGATATATTTGTATTCCTCTTTGTCTGCAGTATGCAATTAGTGGTGCCAGGCACTTTGTGAAGACCCTGGGTGCAGTAGGTAAGCCAAAGTGCAGTGCAGAGAATTGGTAGTACATTGAGCCAGCTTTGAATCTGAGGTATCTTCTGCATGTTTGTCTAATTGGGACATGCAGGTATGCCTCTTTTAAATCTAAAGTCACAAGCCAAGCCTTCTTGCCCAACATGGGCAGAAGCTGCTGCTGTAGAGTCAACATTTTGAATTTTGAAATATCCAGATATGTGTTTAGAATAGATAGGTCCAGTATTGGTCTCCAGGCTTTGTCCTTTCTGGGTACCAAGAACAGTCTTTAATAGAATCCTTGTCCCTGCTCTTGCTCTGGTACTTGTTGAATGGCCCTCATGTCCATGAGGGATGAAACTTGTTTTTCTGCCTCTGCCCACTGATGTTTTGGCAGGTCTGGCCAACCGTTTGGCCTTGGAAGGGTATGGAAGTGAAACTTGTAGCCTTGTGACACTATGTTTAAGACCCATTTGTCCTGGGTTATTATGTGTCAATTTTGAGAATAAAGTGCTAGTTTCCCCCCTAAAGGTGCTGCCAGAAGATAAGTGCTTGGCGCAGGCAGGGGGAAGTCATCGTGACTGTTTCCTGTATGGCTGTGATTCGTCTTCTCCAGTTTTGGAGGTAGAAGCACCCCATTGTTTAGACCTGTACGAACCTTGGGGCTGGGATCTGCCTCTAGGGCATCTTTATCTGCCCCTTTGTGGTCTGTCTGACACTGGAAAGGACCAATTCTTTATAGGCCAGTGTTTGCTAAATCTTGGTGGCTGTACCTGTAAGAAATCCTTGATTGTTTGCATAGATTTAGCTTTGTCCTCCATTTTCTTTAACACCTCTTCTGCTTTAACACCAAACAAAACATCATGCTGTAATGGAGCATCTAATAATAAGAAGTTATGTACCTACCATAACGTTCCATGTTAGTTGTCTTCTCTCGCCTTCTTTCTTGCTGGATGGGTTCGGAGCCGATCCTCAGTTCCGACTCGGCACTTGCTAAGCTCGAGAGCTAATTTTACCAGCTCGAGGCAACCCTATATTCCATGATGCAAGGCGTGACTACCCAGATCTCGTTTGGTAGCTATAGAAAAACCCTGCCAGAAATCTTCTTCCCAGAAAGGAAGAAGAGGAACTAAATGTGGAAGGAAACAAAGCAAGGTAAAGTACAGTTTTGTACCTACCATAAATGTAGATGTCCAAACAGGAATGCATCTGCAGTCCTTACAAATGGGTTGTCCTGTCGTCAGGCAGCCCTTCGGTCGGCCGGATTCCAAAGTCTGGGTCTGGCCTCGGCTGGTGTCGCACTTCACCCGACGTCATAGCTGCAGCTTTTCGGGTATAAAGGCATCAGCCGACGCCATTTTCCTCAGTGTTTCTTGCCCCAGATGCCAGTTGCCCTCTTGGATAGGCTAAATTTTGGATAAATGCCAATGTTTCCAAATAATAGAGAGCAAACACAAAAATAAGCATGTATGTACATATATACAAACAAATACACCATAATAGATCCCCCCACCAGCTAGCTATTAGATGGGCAAATACCCTAGGAATACCTCAGAGGGAAGGAGGTGACTGCAGATGCATTCCTGTTCGGACATCTACATTTATGGTAGGTACAAAACTGTACTATGTCCTTCAAGGATGCATCTGCAGTCCTTACAAATGGGTAGAATACCATAGCCAAACTAGGGAGGAGGCAGAATAAATTATGGTGTAGTTAGGATCCCTTGCAAAACAGCAGTGGCAAACCCTGCTCGGGATCTAGAGTATAAGGGTAAGTTATAATGCTTGGCAAATGTATGCACGGAGGTCCAAGTAGCAGCCTCTATAATGTCCTTGGTTGCCACTCGTAAGAAAGCTGTGGTAGTGGCTGTAGCCCTTGTAGAATGAGGCCTGATGTTCTCTGGAGTTTGCTTTCCATGGTAGGAGTAACAAAATCTGATGCAATTTCCTATCCACTTGGAGATTGTCTGTTTTGAAATTGCTTTTCCTTCCTTCCTGTTGCATATGCTACCAAAAGCTGATCAGTTTTCTATTGCCCTTGGTTCTGTCCAGGTAGTAGCGTAACTGCCTATGTACATCCAGAGTATGCAACAGCCTTTCCCCTGTTTTGTGGGTTGGGAAGAATGTAGGTAGGTGGATAGCCTGGTTTAAAGACACTCTGGATACCACCTTAGGCATAAATGTAGGATTTGTTCTCATGGACACTCTGTCTTGATGGAAGATCAGGAAGGGTTGTACTGCCATTAAAGCCTGTAGTTCAGAAACCCTTCTTGCTGAGGTGATTGCCAGCAGGAAAGCAGTCTTCCAGGATAGGTATTGTAGTTCTGCTGTTGCTGCAAAGGAGGGAGTGTCAATTTTTCTAGCACAAAGTTCAAGTCCCATGCTGGCAATGGTGGTTTCCTAGGAGGTTTTACATTTTTAATTCCTCTCAGAAACTGTCTGAGTAGAGGATGCGAGAAGACAGGGGGATCAAGCTGTATTCTGCGAAATAGCTGATGCATGTATCTTGATGGAGGAATAGGACAGGCCTGTATGGAAGAGCTCTGCCAAGTACTCCAGGATGTTGGCTATGTTTACCATTGACACATCTTTTCCCTTTCAGTACTCCAAATGAGAAATCTTTTCCATTTTCCTGCATAATTCCTTCTTGTTGAAGGTCTGCGGGCCTCAAGGATAATGTCTTTAACCCTTTGGGATAAATTTGGGTTAGTTGCTCTTATGTAATGTTCCAGGCAGTCAGCTGCAGAGTTTTCAGGTTTGGATGCAGAGTGTTGTAGCCGTTCTGTGTTAACAGCAATGGATTCAGGGTATTGTCCACATTTGTCCCGAGACATGCTCCTCAGTAATGGGTACCAATGTTGTCTTGGCCAGTCTGGAGCTATCAGAATGATCCTTGGACGTTCCTGTTTGATTTTAATAGCACCTTGTGCATCAAAGGAAGGGGTGGGAATGCATATGCTGTCAGGCTTTTCCAACTGAAGGATAGAGAGTCCACCTTCCAAGCAAGTGGGTCGTCCTTGTGCAGAATTTCTTGAGCTGATGATTGAGTGGGGATGCAAATAAGTCTATTTGTGGTAGGCCCCATTTCCTTGTGATGGCCTTGAAGATGTCCGGATGTAGCATCCATTCGCATCCGTAGTAGATCTGCTTAATATGTCTGCTAGATGTTTTCTTTTCCCGGTACAAAAATTGCTTGTAGCTGAATGTTGTAGCTCAGAGCCATATTCCATAGGTCCAGTGCCATCCGGCATACAGGGTATGAATGTGTGCCTCCAGTTTGTTGATGTACCACATGACTGTGGTGTTGTCTGTCCTTATCATCAACTGCCCTTCTTGGAGGAATGGTCTGAAATTCTGAATTGCCAGTTTTACTGCCAGCATTTCCTTTAGATTTATGTGCAGGTGCAGCTGTTCTTGAGTCCATAGGCCTTGTATGCACTTGCCCAGCATGTGGGCCCCCCAACCGAGGTCTGAGGCGTCCGTTGTGATGGTTTGGCTTGGTTGAATGCTGTAAAAGGGCAAACCTGTGTTTGACTGACATGCCTGAGCCCACCATAGGAACTCTTGTTTCAGGCATGGGATTAGTGGTATTTTGGTTTCTAGGCTGTGCCTGTGTTGAGACCATAAATTCTTCAGGTACCACTGTAGCTTTCTCATGTGCAGTCTGGCATGAGGGACCAGAAGTATGCAGGATGCCATGAATCCCAGGGCTTGCAGTACTTTTCTTGCTGTTAGTTCGTTCTGTTTTGTTAATGCCAAGAAGTAGAGAGGAAGTTGTTCTTGTTTTTCTGCAGTTAGGAATGCCATCTGTTTTGTTGTGTCCAATTCTGCACCTAAGAAGGTATTCTTTGGGATGGTATCAGCCTTGACTTTTTTATATTGACTGTATATCCCAGGGCTTGCAGCAAGTAAATGACTCTTTGTAAGTCTTCTGCTAGTTTGTTTTTGTTGTCCGCTTGTATCAGGCAGTCGTCCAGGTATGGATAAATTTGGATTCCCTGAAGCCTGCAATGAGCGATTACTGATGCCAGGCATTTTGTGAACACTCTGGGCGCAGTAGATAAGCCAAAAGGCAATGCTGAGAATTGATAATGCTCTGATCCTGCAAGAAATCTGAGGTATCTTCTGCAATTTGGTTGTATGGGGACGTGCAGGTATGCCTCCTTGAGATCTAGAGTCACCAGCCAAGACTCCTTGCCCAGCATGGGAAGAAGCTGCTGTAAGGTCAGCATTTTGAATTTTGGAACAATGATGTATGTGTTTAAAGCGGACAGGTCGAGAATAGGCCTCCAATTTTTCTCTTTTCTTGGTACCAGGAAGAGTCTGGAGTAAAACCCCTTTCCTTGTTCCATAGATGGTACCTTTTCCACAGCTCTCATTCTTGCTAATTGAGCTATTTGTTTTAGAGCTTCTGTCTTTTGATTTGGTGGTAGGGTTTGGCATTCCTCTTTTTCTTGGTAAGGTATGGAAATGAAATCTGTAACCTTGGTCTATAGTTTGCAAAATCCACTTGTCCCTTGTGATGCAGTGCCAGTTTTTTGAAAATAAGGCTAGCTTTCCGCCTAAGGGTGCTGCTATCTGTTCCCTGGTAGGCGGTGCCAGAGTCAAGTCACTGTGATTGTCCTGTTGCAGTGGTAGTAGTTGCGTCTGTGCCTCGCTGGTTGTTATCCTGCCACTGGCGTCCCCTGTAGGCACCACCTCTGGATTGATTTCTGCCTCTTGAACGCCTATTCCTGCCTCTCTGTGCTTTAGAGGAGTCTGCAAAGGACCAATTTTTGGAAGGCCAGTTCCTGCTAAACCTTGGAGGCTGAACCTGTAAGAAATCTTTCACTGTTTGTACAGATTTTGCCTTCTCTTCCATTTTCTTCAGTACCTGCTGAGCAGGAGAACCAAATAAATTGACCTTATCCATAGGAGCATCTAATAGTTTTGCTTTAACATGATCCGCAAGGCCTGTTCTTTCAACCATGCATGCCTTCTGATAACTGTGCCAGTCATGGCTGATCTAAAGGAAGCCTCCAGTGCATCATAGTATTTTAAAGAATGGTTACTAACCTGTTGAATGTTATGCACCATTTCTAGAACATATTTATTATCTAAAGTGTCATCAGAGGACAGTTTCTTAGTTAACTGATCAAGCATAAACTCCTGATATTGGATCATATGAAACTGACAGTTCAATGCCCTAGCTGACAGAGTAGCAGAGGTGTATACTTTTTACCCCATCTCTAAGGACCTGGACTCCCTTTCAGAGGGGAGGGATTTTAACAGAGGTAGCTGATACTGCTTTAGGCCCCTGGGAGATAGTCTCGGATCTGCAAGGAGCCTTGTATAAATGGTGATGTGTGTCCGGGACCCTGTAGAACCTATCGGGCTTAGCAGGGGCTGGAGGTAAAGTATCAGGAGCAGTACAAGCATCATTAAATGCATCATCTACAACAGAAAGAACTGGAGGTATAGCTAAAGGCCTATGTTGTGGTAAATGCAAAAAAGTCCTAAGCCTTTCCTGGAGTCTGAGAAATCTTGTCCCTGCCACTGAAATTGCTCCCTCATGGCATGTAAGGTTTCCCCAAAGGAGAATTCCTCAGGTGGAGAGGCAGAAGGAATCGACTCCTCAGCATCAGAGTCTTCATATGGAGAAAAAGGAGCCTCTGGATGGTCTGTATTGTCTGAATCCTCAGAGGAATCATCCGAGGACACTGGTTCAGGGGGCTCTGCTCTAGGTCTCTTTTCTGGAGGTGGTTGAGAGGCCCTGTCTGGATGAGGTTGGGATCCCTATTAAAGAGATGAGATCCTCTGCCAGAGAAAGCATTTGGGAACTGGAACTGGGCCTGTGAGAGGGGCTTAACAGGCACAGACTTAGAAGTTTTGGCTGCTTTAGCCCTGGCAAAGGCCTTTATGGACATGGCTGCAGGAGGCCTAGCAGCACCACGTGCAGGAGTTGAAACATCCAGGGGAATGGTGTCCGATAATTCATGTGAAACCACAGCAGCAGGTTGGATTTCAGAGGCCGATTCTACCAGGTTAGAAGAGGCCTCGGTAGAAGGCATGGATTCTGCAGTTAGAACCGTTTGCTCGGTTTAAACCGAGACACTGTTTGCTTAACCGCGGTTCGGACCGCGAATGTCAGTCCTTTTTTTAGCAACTTGTGAAGTCGGAGGATCCGACGGCATAATGTACGCAAAATCAGAGCCGAAAAACTGTTCAGCAAACTCCGACCGACGTCTAAGCGTCCGTCGGTTAAATGATGCACAAGCTAAACAAGCTGCTACGTCGTGGTCTGGGCCTAAACAAGGTAAGCAGTAAGAGTGGAAATCTTTATGAGGTATTTGTTTCCCACAAGTTAAACAGTTATTCACTTTTTCTGACATCGGCTGAGGCAAGAAAGAGTCCCCAACGGGGTACTTAGCTTTAGAAGTCTTCGAAGTAGTATTCGGTAGTAGTAATCTCTGGATCTGACCGACCGGCACTTGCGAACAGCTTCTGCTTCGGGCGCCATGCGGCAAGAAAGACTGGGGAAAATGGCGTCGGCTGATGCCTTTATACCCGAAAAGCTTCAGCTATGACGTCGGGTGAAGTGCGACACCAGCTGAGGCCAGACCCAGACTTTGGAATCCGGCCGACCGAAGGGCTGCCTGACGACAGGACAACCCATGTGTAAGGACTGCAGATGCATCCTTGAAGGACATCCACTAGAGACTAGTGACACTGCCTACTGGGGCCCATAGAAAAAATGAACCGTACCCAGAGAAGAGTACAACTTCAAGGTCTGTCCAGGCTAGGGGGAAGGAGGGAGGGATGCAAGAAAGAAGGCGAGAGAAGACAACTAACATGGAACGTTATGGTAGGTACATAACTTCTTAATGTTAATTTGTCAAACTCGCCTTCATTCTTGCTGGATGGGACCGCGTCCCTAGCACCTCTATCCTGGGTGGCTCAATGGAACAGACTCTTGAGAACTGTGGAACCAAACCTAGCCCTGTCCCTGGAGGCCAAGTCCAATTTATAATGAGAGACAAAGGTGTGAGGAGTGGCCCAAGTGGCTGCCGCACAAATGGTGTCAATAGGTAGCCTATCCTGAACTGCTGTAGAAGTGGCTAGGCGTCTGGTAGAATGTGTGTTTGGTTTCGAGGGCAGTTGTTTGCCCCTAAGGAGATAAACATGAGAAATGGTAGAAGACAGCAATCTGGATAAGGTCACCTTGGAGACCAGAAGACCCTTCCTGTTTTCTGCATAGGAAAGAAACAGTTGATCAGATTTTCTGAATTGTTTAGTTCTGTCCAAGTAATATCTGAGTTGGCGATGTACATCCAAACAGTGAAGTTTCTGTTCCGCTCTGTTAGAATAATTAGGGAAAAAACTGGCAATTCAACAGATTGGTTAATATTCGTCTGGGAAGCAACCTTGGGCAAGAAAGATGGATTAGTTCTTAAAGATACTCTATCTTTGTGGAAAACCAAGTATGGGGGATGGACACAGAGAGCATGAAGTTCAGACACCCTCCTGGCTGAAGTAATAGCAACCAGAAAAATTGTCTTCCAGGAAAGAAATTTTAATGAGCATGTAGCAGCCGGTTCAAAGGGGGGCAGAATCAAGGATGCCAGCATTAAATTCAGGTCCCATTGCTGAGGGGGATCTTTGATTGGGGGTTTCAGCAGAAAGATCCCTCTAAGAAAAGCTTTGCAAAGCTTGTGAGACATTATGTTTTGATCCGCTAAGCCAACATGAAAATTTGAGATCGCTGCCAGCTGGACCTTAACTGTCGAGGAAGAAGAACCCGATAGAAAAATCTCAGCTAGGAAGTCCAAGACTGACTGCACTGGAGCAAGGGATCTATGTCCCTGGACTTTGCCCAGAAGGAAAAACGCTGCCATTTACTAGCATAAATCCTTCTGGTAGAGGACTTTAGAGAAGCTACTATGATATCTCGCACGGGATTAGAAATCATAGGGAGCCTGGCTAAGGAAGGAAGTGGAGCAACCAAGCAGTGAGGTTGAGAGAATGAATGGCCTGGTGCAGATGACCCGAATGGTGGGTCACAAGATCTAGAATTGGATCCAGATGCCAAGGCTGAACCAAGAGATGACGATGTAGGGACGGAAACCAAATTTGTCGAGGCCAGTAAGGGGCAATGAGAAGCAACTTGGCTCTCAAGACGGTAGCTTTCTGAATCACTTGAGGTATCAGTGGGAATGGAGGAAAGGCATAAAGAAGTCCCTGGGGCCAATCCTGGGTTAGAGTGTCTCTGGGGGGATGGCCTGGTAGTGGAAAGAGGGAGAAGAAGTCTGGGCATTTGCTATTTTGGGGTGTAGCAAAAAGGTCGCAGCAAGGGACGCCCCACTTCTGAAAAATCTCGTCCACTACTGATTGTTTGAGAGACCACTCATGTGGCATGAGAATAGCTCTGCTCAGTCTGTCCGCTAAGAGGTTGGATTTCCCGGGGATATGCGTTGCTATCAGAAACCGATGAGAGGAGATTGCCCATTGCCAAAGTCTGAGAGCTTCTCGACACAGTGGATAGAACCTGGTCCCGCCCTGTTTGTTGATATACCAGACTACGGACATGTTGTCCGTCTGAACTGCAATAGTCCCTAAAGGAAGAAAGTCGCTGAGGGCTTGCAACATTAAAAGCACTGCTCTCAACTCTAGGACATTTATGTGCAGATGGTATTCTATGGGTTGCCAAGTCCCATGGACCATCCTGCCCTGATAATGTCCCCCCCACCCGATCAGAGAGGCATCCGAAGTGACTGTGGCAACCAGGACTGGGGGAACAAACAGTCTGCCCTGATGGAGTTGCGGAGAAGACATCCACCAGGTTAGGTGACTCTTGCAAGATTGTGTCACGAAGATCTCGTGGCGCATGGGAAGCTGCTGGAAGGACCACTGGGTGAACAACATCCACTGCAGAAGACGCATGTGGAAGCAAGCTAAAGGAAGCAATGCGATGGCGCAGCCATAAGACCTAGCACCTTCAGGACAAATCTGGCCCTGATCTTTTTGCTGAGTAGTATGATCCGTACATACTTTTGGATGTCCAGAATTCTTTGGTTTGTGAGTCTTGCTGACATCCCGACAGTGTCTAATTCTGCACCTATAAAGGTAACAGATTGGCAAGGAGGCAATGAAGATTTTTTGAAGTTTATAGAGATCCCTAACTGGTTGCAGATGTGAAGAGTGTAGTCTCTGGCCTTGAGAAGTTGATGCCTGGTGGTGGCAGAGAGGAGCCAGTCGTCTAGATATGGATACACCTGGAATCCTTGACATCTCAGGTGAGCCGTGACCGCTGCCATACATTTGGTAAACACTCTGGGGGCTGTAGTGAGACCAAAGGGCAGGGCTCTGAATTGAAAATGACTGGTCCCCAGCCGAAAGCGGAGAAACCTTCTGGAGCGCCTGTGAATTTTTATGTGATAGTATGCATCCTGAAGGTCTATTGAGCACATCCAGTTGTCCTTGCTCAAAAAGGGTAGAATGGACTGAAGCGTGACCATCCGGAACCTTGCCTTCTTGACAAACTTGTTTAGTTTGCTGAGGTGGTCTCCAATCTCCCGTCTTTTTGGGAACCAAAAAGAATCTTGAGTAGATTCCGGATCCTACTTGGTCTGCTGGCACTAGTTGGATGGCTCTTTTTGCTAGAAGCTTTGATACCTCCAGCTTTGCCAACTCCCTTAGACCGGGTGAAACTTCTGGAAGGGATTGATGAGGAACAGGATATCTCGCGAAAGGGATATTGTAACCCTCGGATATGATCGACTGTACCCATTTGTCTTGAGTAAGGGAACGCCAGGCTATTGGGTACAATGACAATCTTCCCCCGACTGCCTCCAAGGGTGGACAGTCGGGCAACACCTCAGGGGTGCTGGAAGGGTTTATCAGAGAGAGGCTCTCTGCTACCCTGATTCTGCGGACCATCTCTGCCCCTAGGGCGGCGTCTATTGTTATTACCCCCTCTGCTTCTGGGGGTAAACTGACCACGTGCGTCCGGCGTGACTCCCTGAGATTTACAGAACCACATTTTCCCTCCCTTCTAACCTTTGGGATAGGGTCTTGAAGGGGTGGAGAAATGGGCTCCTATGGCAGAAAGAGTCTTGCCGTCTTGCTCACACCTGGTCAATGTGTCCTTCACCTGAGGTCCGAACAAAGCCAAACCATCGAAGGGAGTATTAGTGAAGCACGCCTTAAAGGGGTCTGCGAAATTACAAAGCCGCATCCAGAACTGACGCCTAAGTGCCACTCCTGTGCCTGCGGCTCTGCTCGCCCCATCGGCTGCATAAGAAATGAGCCGCATGGAGGAGTTAGTTATAGAATTTAGGATTCAGAGCTGTGAGGCAATCTTTTCTTAAGCCCCAGCAGCTGACGGATCCTGAACTACCTCACCTAGTTCCTTGAGAATATCTCTCTGAAGCCGGGTAAAGTGACAGAGATAGTTCAGCGAGCGCATAGCGAAGGTCGCTGAAGAAAACATCCGCTTACTGTACCTATTCATGGTCCTAGAGTCCTTGTTAGGAGGATGGACAGGTACAGAAGGATCGGCAAGTTCCTTCTTGGTGACAGCCGCCACCACCATGGCATCAACAGGGACACCCTTGGTGAGAAACTGTCTGTCTGCGGGGGCTGTGATGAATTTAGAAGGCCTCCTGGTGACTGGTTCCACAGAATCCGGTGCCGCCCATGCCTTTCGAGCCACCACTTCCATGAGCGGGTTGAAAGACGGAGACACCCAGGAGGTGGAGGGTTGAGATCCAAAAGCCTCCAGGTATACCGACTCATCCTCGGAGGGGTTAATGGAAGGCCAGTTCCCCCTCTGCTTAAGGAATTCCAGGATGCCTGAAAAGGAGACATCCTCAGAGGGGGACCGTGGGGAACCCTCCGACTCATCTAAGTCGGTATCTGATGTCGTAGACTCAGGGGAGTCTGTGTGCTTCCTCTTGCACGTCCTCTTACGCGGGGGTTCTCCCAAGGATCAGGAGAAACCTCGGAAGAGGAAGTTCTTCCCAATGGGGAAACCTGGGGCGATGGATCTCTGGGTCCGGGAGCAAGAGAATGGGAAGAGACATCGACAGGCACCGAAGAGGGAGGAGCTAATGGAATTGACCATTGACTCAGCTCCGGGGCTAGAACACTCCTCATCACCTCACAGGCTCCCCTTCCAGGGAGGCCAGAAGACTCCCGCTCCGTAGAAACAGGAATCCCGGTCCCCGAAGAGAAGGCTCCGAGGCTGATGTCGGTGCCGAGCTCACCAATGCCGAAGCTCCAAGAGGGAGAGCGGGGTCGGACAAGGGTCCGATGCCACTCGCCCCCTCAGAGCCGACAAGGGAGACCCGACGACCGGATTCCTCCAAGGAAGGTCTCATGGAGGAAATCGGAGTCTAAGATGACGGAGCCAACAGGGGAGGTATCGGCTCCGGCGCACCCACGGTCAACGTTCCGAGAAGCTCCGGCTCCGAACTCTAAAGGAGAGTCAGAGGAGGAATTTCAGGGGGATGAAGGATAGCGGTCATCTGCTGAGACGGGCTATGGAGCATCTGGGCCAGTGCCTGTGACTTCAGCAGTCTACTTACCACCCTCTCCAAGTCATGGTCTGACAGCCTGGAAGACCTTGAAGATCGGCTCCAATGGCTCCGCTCCGAAAGCAGAGGAGATCCCGGAGCCGAGCGAATCGACTCCAGGGAAGGGGACCGAGATCTATTCCTGGAAGGAGCCATCGGAGCCGAAGACCCTTCAGTTCCAGCTGGAGCCGACAGCTTATCGGCACCAGTCTTAGTCAATGATCCGTCGGCTCCGGCCAAAGCCGACATCGATGCAAGTGTATCGGTGCCAGCCAGTACCGATACCACCACCTCAGAGATAGAAAGATCGGCTCCAGCCACCGCCGAAGGCTTAGGAGTCACAGCCGGGGCTTTAGGTGGCTTAGAGGGCTTTCCCGACCCAGTCTTGGTCGGGGAGCTCTCTGGCTTCAACAAGCCACGTAGGATTAGTTTATTCCTACGTTGCTGCAAGACTCTCTGGCTGAAGGAGTGACAAATAGCACAGGAGTCCTACAGGTGTAGCGGTCCCAGGCAATAGACACAAGAAGTGTGACCGTCTGTCAGAGACATCTTCTGACAGCACGAGTCACACTTCTTGAAGACTGAGACCTTCGATTCCTTAGACATGACTAAGAAAAAGGTTATACACTAAACAAATTAAATCCCAATCCACACAAGTCCACACAAACAGTAAACTAAAGACAGTGCACTGACTATCACATACACAAACACTCCCTGACAGGAAAGGGAAAGGGAGGCTTAAGGCCTAAAAAGAATAAACTTTACCCAGAAGGGCTAAAAAGGGGTATAGGGTTAAAAAGGGTGGGCTAAGAAATTAGCTAATCAATGACTAAAAGAAATTTAAAGGAAATTTTAAATTTTAAGCTATTCTTTAAAAGCTAAATATAAGAGAATACCTGAGCTGGCAAAAGAAGACCCGTACGCTAAGCGGCAAACGAGATCTGGGTAGTCACGCCTTGCATCATGGGATATAGGGTTGCCTCGAGCTGGTAAAATTAGCTCTCGAGCTTAGCAAGTGCCGAGTCGGAGCCGAGGATCGGCTCCGAATCCATCCAGCAAGAATGAAGGCGAGTTTGACAACTTAACATTTTTGCTTTAACATGATCAGGTAGATTTTGTTCCTTTAACCAAGCATGCCTCCTAAAGACAGAACCCGTAACTGCGGCCCTGCAGGAGGTCTCCAGAGAATCAAAACCACATTGCAAAATATGCTTTCCAACTTGTTCTGCTGCATGCAATAAATCCTGCATTTCTTTGTTTTCTGCACATTCAGAATTTATCAATATTTTCTGTTTAAGCAGTGACATAATATATTGTTGATATTTGAGCATATGAAACTGACAATTAAAAGCCCTTATAGCCAAGGTAGCAGAAGTGTAAATCTTTTTTCCCCGTCTGTCCAGTGCCCTAGAATCCCTGTCAGAGGGAGTAGTGTTTTTTGCAGTGGAAGCCTTGACCCCTTTGGGACCCTGAGAGATAGTTTCAGGGTCAGCAGCAGGGTTTTTGAATAGGAATTTATGAGAGTCAGGAAAGGTACAGTTTTGTACCTACCATAAATGTAGATGTCCGATAGGTATGCATCTGCAGTCCTTACATATGGGTTGTCCTGCCTCAGGCAGCCCTTCTGTCGGCTGTATTCCAAAGTCTGGGTCCGGCGTCGGCTGATGTCGCCCCTTTCCCGACGTCAGAGCGCCTGGGATATAAAAGCGTCAGCCGACGCCATCTTCCTCAGTTTTTCTTGCTCCAGATGCCAGTTGCCCTCTAAGTAAGGCTAAATTTGGAGAGATGCAAAATTTTCAAACATGCACATCAATAATAAACAAATACACCATAAAAGATAACCCCCGCTAGCTAAAATGAGGGATATGTACCCATAGTATACCACAGAGGGGTAGGAGGGAGGGAAAGCCTGACTGCAGATGCACACCTGTCGGACATCTACATTTATGGTAGGTACAAAACTGTACTATGTCCTTCAAGGATGCATCTGCAGTCCTTACATATGGGTAGAATACCATAGCCAAGCTGGGGGAGGTAGGACCTAAGAAAAGGATGGTGTAGCTAGCATGCCCTGCAGGACTGCACTAGCAAAGCCTGCTCTGGATCTGGAATATAAGGGCAAGTTGTAATGCTTGGAAAATGTATGCACAGAGCTCCATGTAGCAGCTTCTAAAATGTCCTTTGTAGCCACACCTCTTAAGAAGGCTGTGGAGGTGGCTGTTGCTCTGGTGGAATGAGGCCTTATGTTAGCTGGCACAGCTTTTCCATGAAAGGAGTAACAGAACCAAATGCAATTTCCTATCCATTTTGAAATTGTATGTTTGGAAATTGCTTTTCCTTGTACACCAGCAGCATATGCTACAAAGAGTTGGTCAGTTTTTCTGTAAGTCTTAGTTCTGTCCAAGTAGTAGCGCAACTGTCTGTGGATGTCCAAAGTATGCAGAAGTTTCTCTCCCTTATTTTGTGGATTTGGAAAGAAGGTCGGCAGGTGAATAGCTTGGTTCAGTGAAACCCTGGATACCACCTTTGGCATGAATGAAGGATTGGTTCTCAAAGAGACTCTGTCCTGATGAAAAATAAGAAATGGCTGTACTGCCATGAGGGCCTGTAACTCAGATACTCTTCTTGCTGATGTTATAGCCAGAAAGAAGGCAGTCTTCCAAGATAGGAATTGTAGTTCTGAAGATGCTGCTGGTTCAAAGGGAGGAAGAGTTAATTTTTCCAACATGATGTTAAGGTCCCATGTAGGCACTGGTGGTTTCCTTGGAGGGTTGATGTTTTTTATCCCTCTTAGAAACTGCCTTAGTAGAGGATGAGAGAATACAGGTGGATCAGTGTTGTACTCTGCTGAAATTGCTGAAGCATGAATTTTTATGGATGAATAAGAAAGGCCATTATGGAGCATTTCAGCCAAGTATTCCAGAATATGTGGAATGCTCATGACTGTAGGATCCTGACCCTTTGTGGTGTTCCAGGTACGAAATCTTCTCCATTTTGCTGAATATGCTTTTCTTGTGGAAGGATGCCGGGCTTCCATGATGATATCCTGTACCCTCTTGGATAGTTTATCCTGGAGAGGAGTCAAGGTATTTTCCAGGCTGTCAGCTGTAAGGTTTTGAGGCTAGAGTGCAGAGTCTTGTAATTGTGTTGTGTCAGTAGAAGTGGCCACTGTGGTAGAGGCCAAGGTTTTGTGCTTGACATGCTCCTTAACAGTGGGTACCAGTGTTGTCTTGGCCAGTCCAGAGCTATCAGAATTACTTTTGGTTGCTCTGTCCTGATCTTCAGTAAGACCTTGGTCATTAATGGCAGTGGTGGGAATGCATATACTGTTAGAGCATTCCAGCTGAAGGAGAGGGCATCCACTTTCCATGCTTGAGGATGGTATGTCCTTGTGCAGAATTTCCTCAGTTGATGGTTGTGGTGGGAGGCAAAAAGATCTATGTCCGGCCTTCCCCATGATTGTGTTATCTGGAGAAAAATATCTGGGTGCAACATCCATTCGTGTGGATCCATGATGTTTCTGCTCAGGCTGTCCGCCAGTACATTGTCTTTTCCTGGTACGAACTGGGATTGTAGCTCTATATTGAGTTTTAGGGAAAGTTCCCACAGATTCATTGCCAGTCTGCAAAGAGGGTATGAATGGGTACCTCCTTGCTTGTTTATGTACCACATAACTGTGGTATTGTCTGTCTTTATTAACAGGTGACCTCGGTGCAGGAAGTGTTTGAAGGCCTCGATGGAATGTATCACTGCCAGCATTTCCTTTTGGTTGATGTGCAGATGCAATTCTTTTTGTGTCCATTGTCCTTGAATGCATCTGCCCTCCATATGTGCTCCCTATCCATGGTCTGAGGCGTTCGTTGTAACGGTTTGGCTGGCATGTGGCTTGCTGAAAGGCAAGCCCATGTTTGACTGGCTTGCTTTTGCCCACCACTGGAATTCCTTTTGAAGGCATGGAATGAGGGGGATCAAAGTTTCTAGGCTGTGACAGTGCTGAGACCATAGACTCCTTAGGTACCAATGTAGTTTCCTCATATGCAGCCTTGCTTGTGGAATCAGAAGAATGCAAGATGCCATGAAACCCAGGGCCTGCAGGATTTTCCTTGCAGTTAGCTGGGTTTGTGTTGTCAGATTTCTGAAATAATCCGGTAACTGTGCTTGTTTTTCTTCTGTGAGAAAAGCCATTTGGGTGTTTGTATCCAGTTTTGCACCCAGGAAAATTATTCATTGGGATGGAACAAGTCTTGATTTCTGAATGTTGACTGTGTATCCCAAGGCCTGTAGTAGTCGGATGGCATAGTTTAAGTGTTTTACCAGTGTTTGCTGGCTGTCCGCTTGTATGAGGCAGTCGTCCAGGTATGGGTATATTTGAATCCCCTGAAGTCTGCAATGTGCAATTACTGATGCCGGGCATTTCATGAATACTCTGGGCGCAGTAGATAAGCCAAAGGGTAATGCTGAGAATTGATAATGCTCTGAACCTGCAAGAAATCTGAGGTGTCTTCTGCAACTTTATCTGATAGGGACATGCAGGTATGCCTCCTTGAGGTCTAGAGTTACCAACCAGGACCCCTTGCCCAGCATGGGAAGGAGTTGCTGTAAGGTCAGCATTTTGAATTTTGGCACGATGAGGTAAGTATTCAGTGCGGACAAGTCCAGAATAGGCCTCCATTGCTTTTCTTTTCTTGGAACAAGGAATAGTCTGGAATAAAATCCTTGGCCTTGTTTTGTGAGAGGAACCCTTTCTATTGCTTTCATTCGTAGCAGTTTGGAAATTTGTTTGAAAGCCTCTGGCCTTTGATTTGGTGGCAGGTTTGGCATGCCTTGCCTTTTTGGTAATGTATGAAAATGGAATCTGTATCCCTTGTCTATTATTTGCAGTGTCCATTTGTCCTTTATAATACTGTGCCAATTTTTTGAGAATAAAGATAGCTTTCCACCCAAAGGTGCTTCCAATTGAGCCCTGGTTGGTGGGGTCAAAGTCAAGTCATTGAGATGGTCCTTGTGTAGAGGTTGTAGGCCCTGCAGTACCTCTCTGGTTAGGAGGCTGCCATTGACATCCTCTGTAGGAGCCTCGAGCTTGCCCTCTACCTCTGGGACGCCTGTTTCTGCCTCTTTGAGATCTGTCTGTGTCCGGAAAGGACCAATTCTTGGAAGGCCAATTTCTGCTGAATCTTGGTGGTTGGACCTGGAGAAAATCTTTGACTGTTTGTACTGATTTAGCCTTTTCCTCAAATTTCTTTAAGACCTCTTGAGCCGTGGAGCCAAATAACTTTTGCTTTTCCAGCGGAGCATCCAGTAGTTTTGCTTTAACATGATCTGGCAGGGTTTGTTCCTTAAGCCAAGCATGTCTACGTATGACTGCACCTGTCATTGCTGACCTACATGAAGCTTCCAATGCATCATAACTTTTAGTTATGTACTCACCATAACTTTAGATGTTTGGGATCCATCTCGCCTACATTCTGTACTGATGGGCTCGGAGCCGATCCCTCGGCTCCGACTTGGCACGCTATGCTATAGAGCGAAGCCTCTTATTGGCTGAGCTATTCTCTATCCCAGGATGCACCACCACTAATCCCCCAGATCTTGTTTGTCCGCATTCATGCACACACACATAACTTGTTTATATAATATTGCCAGATGTTTCAAGATGAAACAATAGAATTCGGACCGTCCGATCTCTTCTGATCTCCAAGGAAGGGGGAAGGAGGGTGGGTTATTGGGAATGTAGGCGAGATGGATCCCAAACATCTAAAGTTACGGTGAGTACATAACTAAAAGATGTTATGTGATCCTATCTTGCCTACATTCTGTACTGATGGGACAGCGTCCCTAGCACCTAAATCCTGGGTGGCTCACTGGAAAACACTCCTGAGCACTGTGGAACCAAATGAAGCTCGCCCCCGAGATGCCACATCCAATTTGTAGTGGGAAATGAAAGTGTGCAGGGAAGACCACGTAGCCGCAGCACAAATGTCACTAATGGCAAGCTTAGAATGGAATGCTATTGAAGTAGCCATAGCTCTTGTAGAGTGAGCTTTGACAGAGGTCATAAGCTCTTTATTAGAAGAGGAATAAACTTAAGTAATACAGTCCCTGATCCATTTGGCAATAGTGACCTTTGTGACGGCTTTGCCCAATTTATTATCCGCAAAGGACACAAACAATTGATCTGTTTTCCTTGTTTGTTTGGTCCTAGCTAAATAAAAACGCAATTGCCTGTGGACATCTAATGTGTGGAATATGTATTCTGCTTTGTTTGTGTATTTTGGAAAGAAAACTGGAAGTTCTAATGACTGTTGTAGACAAAAACTGGAACAAACTTTAGGGACAAAGGATGGATTTGGCCTGAGAGATACTCTATCTTTGTGAAAAACCAGGTACGGAGGTTTTACAGACAAAGCTTGAAGCTCTGAAACCCTTCTGGCAGAAGTAATCGCGACCAGAAAGGCAGTTTTCCATGATAGAAATTTCTGCAAAAACGCCAAATGATGTGAAACCCTGTGGCAGTACCTTGTATGCACGGATGAAACAGCTGATAAATCCAGAAAAATAGAACTTTTATTGCATAAAATAGATTAAGCGCTTTCACCTACTAACAACGTAGGCTTCATCAGAATATCTCTCTATTACATTTTTTAACCTATATAGTATAAATTTTGGCGCCAAAACTTTGTATCTAACACATTTAAAGCTGTATACACTCAATACTCATATATACCATAATATTATATCATATCTAATCATTAAAACACATGAAATTAATCTATGTGTCCTAAAATACTAAAAACAGTAATAACTCGATATTATAAAACATTTTTTATACACATAAAACAATATTAAAAATATTCTAATATACTTTTCATGGAAATGCTATCATTTAATCCTGGTGGGGTGGTCGCATCTGTTAAAATTTGCCAATAACTTTCTTTATAAGATAATACGTTTTTTGTATTACCACCCTTAGGATTTGGTGTAACAATTTCCAAAATACCAAAACTAAATTGATGTTCAACTCCCTTATTAATTACATGCTTTGCTAAAGCATTCTTTTCATCTCCTTTCTTTATACAATAATTATGTGCATAAATTCTCTTTCTGAATTTTTGCTCAGTTTTGCCTATGTAATATGACGGACATATATTACACTTTGCCAAATAAACCAGGAATTTGCTGTTACAGTTTCCTTTTTTGAAAAAAAATTTTGTTCTATTGTAATTTGGCAGTGTTATATTTGTGTCTTCTGACACATAACTACACTGTCTGCAACTTCCACATCTCCTGGTACTTGTATTATTTTCCCCATCTGTAGTTTTTACTTCACATTTGGCTTTTTCCAATAAACACTTTAAATTCGAAGCCATTTTGTATACAAATGTCAGTTTTCTTCCCATAATGTCTATCATCTCATCATTAACTAATATGGTATACCAATATTTATTTAAAATATATTTCATTTTATAGCTATATGGACCATATTCCACTATACATGCTCTTCCTAGTCCTTTATTGGACCTATCTTTCTCTGTATCAGTAGTAGATGATTCCTTGTAAGTACTTCCTAATAGTGGAAAAATATTAATACTCCATCTATTCATTAATTCAGTGCTTATTTTTTTCATCATGCTGGTACTGTAGCCCCTATCTATAAACAAAGTAATGATAAACTGTATCTCTTGTATAACTTCTTCCAAGGACGTGGTCATTCTCATAGCTCTAATACATTGACCTTTAAAAATGTTAATCTTGGTTTTGACTGGGTGGCAGCTTTCATAATCTAAATATGAATTTGTAAAAGTATCTTTTCTATAAATTCTAGAATGAAAGCTGCCTTCTTTCTTAGTCACCAAGGTGTCCAGATAGGGTACCCCATGTTTGTTACTATTTGAGGTGAATTTCAGAAACCTACTGCTCTGATTAATGTAATTTAGAAATCCATCAAACGTTCCCTGACTTCCCTCCCATATAATATATATGTCGTCCAGGAAACGTGAATAGTATTTTATAGACTTCATATATTGACTTTTAAATATATATTCCTCCTCCCAATCTAGCATAACCATATTGGCATAAATGGGGGCACATGCTGCCCCCATCGCCACACCCCTAATTTGCCTAAATGTCTTTCCTTCATAGTATATGAAATTATTTTCCAATACTATTGACATTAGGTCATGCACTAGATGGGTTTTGTCTCTTGTTAAATTACTATGTCTATACATACTATTATAAAATGCCTCTAAACCTTCTTCCTTAGGTATACACATGAATAGATCTATTACATCAATAGATGCAAAGATTAACTCATCAGAATTTAGGGTAACAGGGAACTTTTTTAAAAATTCCCATGAGTCCTTCACCATGTGTTCCACTTTATAATACACATGTTTCAATAAGTTATCTATTAATACACCCATAGGAAAGGTTTTTGATTTACTGCCCGATATAATGGGCCTAAAAGGGGGGTCCAGTAAGTTTTTATGGATTTTGGGTATTCCTACCATAGTGGCCAAGGTCGGATATTCGACCCTTATGAAGTTATATATTTCTTCACTAATTCTGTTGTCTAATAGGAATTCTTCAATGTTGTAATCAATCTTTCTGTATGCTATTTTTAACTCATTTACAGATATGGTCTCATAATTAGATGTGTCTTGTAATAGGCCACAAATTTTGCTGTTATATTCCATCTGATCATATACCACTATTCCCCCACCTTTGTCGGGCTTCATAATTCTAAGATTATTGTTTTTCTTCAAATCACCAAGTATTTTGATTTCTTCTTCTGATAAGTTATTCTTAACTACTTTCGAATTCCTTTTCATCTTATATATATCATGTGTCACCAATTTCTCATATCTATATATGTCAGGATTCATAATAGGCATAAAACTGCTCTTTTTCTTTAAGATGTTACTGCTATAACCTGTATCCTTGTTATCCTTAAACATTATAGCTAAGTTTAACTTCCTTGTATATTTCTTAACTTCACAGATAGTGTCCACTATTCTAAACGGCGGAGTTGGGATAAATTTCATACCTTTAGCAAACAAGCTAAAATGTGCTGGAGTCAATTTAACATTAGTATAATTAAAAATTTGAAAGTTGTTGTATTTGTTAACAACCTTTTTCAATGTATTGCCAGCATCTACAATGTCTGTGTCCATTATTTTATCACTTCCTTCTACCATTCCTGATGATAACTGTATCCTTTCTTCCTCCATGTGTTGTTTTTGGTCCATCTTTTGTATCCCTCTCTGTTGTTTCCCTCCTGAAAATTTTCATTTTCTATATTGTGTGTCTGTCTATCTTGTGCTTTCTGAACAGTTTGCTTCCATATATATGCAGTCCCTGTCTCATAATGTTCCTTATCCCTACTTAATTTTTTACTTTTTCTACTGTGGGCTATCCTTGTTTTATATTCAGCATTTTCAAATTGCTTATGATACAACTTCTCACTATTCATGAACAATAAATCTGATAATATATATTCATTCATCCTATCTACCTCACCAAGTAATATACATAGTTTAGTATCATTATATTCAATAAGCTTCCTCATATATTCAATACCAAACATGTCAAACATTTTGTTAAATTCATTTGTAACTTCTTTAGTTAAGTCAATCCCCATGGGCACCTTGAAAAATCGAAGGCCCATAGGTACAATACCCATACCAATACAATGAGATAAATATGCATTATCTAATTTGATGGAATTTATAACATTCAGTTTCCTACCAAATTCATAAATAATTTCTTTTAAAGTGCCATTGTGTTTAAAATTGTCATTATCATTTGTTTTAAATTTGTTAGCTTCAAAAGCACAATCATAATCCAAAAAGTCTTTAAGCAAGCACTCTTTATTTTTACTACCAATGTTATTAACAGTTTTTTGAGTGCTGATTTTTTCAGTACCTTTTAATTCTTGAACATTCCCCGTAGCATTCGCATATGTTTTAAGGCCTTTCCCCATCTTAGGTCTAGTACCTGTTCTTCTAATTTCGTCATTTGTGTTAGCAAAAGAAAAGTCAAAGGTAAAGTCCGTTGGCGCCAATCTGCTGTTAACATTGTCCGTTGATCTAATAACCGGTAAATCTATCCCTTGCGTCTCCCTAGACGCCGGCATTTGTCCATTGGGTATTCCCGGTGAAGATGTTATTAATATGTCCGAATGCGTAACATTGTGATCAGAAGATCTGTTCACAGGACTACCATCGTGTCCAAACACAGCTTCTTGTCTCTTGTCACTGGCAGACAAATTATTGCGACTGCCCGATACAGTTCCCTTAGCTAAAACAGCTGTGCTCACTTCCTTTTGCAACAATGAATTCACCACATCCAGTAGCTTACCAATTTCACCCCTTAAAGACTTCACTTCTGCCCGAATCTCGGAGAGCTCGTCTCGCTCAATTGGTGAGGCAGCTTCGGAGGTGTTCCGCATCTCTTCCATACCACTGAACCAAAGGCAGCAAAACACAAACAAAAGCACTAGGCGTTCGAAACTGCTGCAGAAACGCCAAATGATGCGAAACCCTGTGGCAGTACCTTGTATGCACGGATGAAACAGCTGATAAATCCAGAAAAATAGAACTTTTATTGCATAAAATAGATTAAGCGCTTTCACCTACTAATGTGTTAGATACAAAGTTTTGGCGCCAAAATTTATACTATATAGGTTAAAAAATGTATTAGAGAGTTATTCTGATGAAGCCTACGTTGTTAGTAGGTGAAAGCGCATATTTATCTCATTGTATTGGTATGGGTATTGTACCTATGGGCCTTCGATTTTTCAAGGTGCCCATGGGGATTGACTTAACTAAAGAAGTTACAAATGAATTTAACAAAATGTTTGACATGTTTGGTATTGAATATATGAGGAAGCTTATTGAATATAATGATACTAAACTATGTATATTACTTGGTGAGGTAGATAGGATGAATGAATATATATTATCAGATTTATTGTTCATGAATAGTGAGAAGTTGTATCATAAGCAATTTGAAAATGCTGAATATAAAACAAGGATAGCCCACAGTAGAAAAAGTAAAAAATTAAGTAGGGATAAGGAACATTATGAGACAGGGACTGCATATATATGGAAGCAAACTGTTCAGAAAGCACAAGATAGACAGACACACAATATAGAAAATGAAAATTTTCAGGAGGGAAACAACAGAGAGGGATACAAAAGATGGACCAAAAGCAACACATGGAGGAAGAAAGGATACAGTTATCAGGAATGGTAGAAGGAAGTGATAAAATAATGGACACAGACATTGTAGATGCTGGCAATACATTGAAGAAGGTTATTAACAAATACAACAACTTTCAAATTTTTAATTATACTAATGTTAAATTGACTCCAGCACATTTTAGCTTGTTTGAATAGTGGACACTATCTGTGAAGTTAAGAAATATACAAGGAAGTTAAACTTAGCTATAATGTTTAAGGATAACAAGGATACAGGTTATAGCAGTAACATCTTAAAGAAAAAGAGCAGTTTTATGCCTATTATGAATCCTGACATATATAGATATGAGAAATTGGTGACACATGATATATATAAGATGAAAAGGAATTCGAAAGTAGTTAAGAATAACTTATCAGAAGAAGAAATCAAAATACTTGGTAATTTGAAGAAAAACAATAATCTTAGAATTATGAAGCCCGACAAAGGTGGGGGAATAGTGGTATATGATCAGATGGAATATAACAGCAAAATTTGTGGCCTATTACAAGACACATCTAATTATGAGACCATATCTGTAAATGAGTTAAATATAGCATACAGAAAGATTGATTACAACATTGAAGAATTCCTATTAGACAACAGAATTAGTGAAGAAATATATAACTTCATAAGGGGGCCACTATGGTAGGAATACCCAAAATCCATAAAACTTACTGGACTTTTAGGCCCATTATATCGGGCAGTAAATCAAAAACCTTTCCTATGGGTGTATTAATAGATAACTTATTGAAACATGTGTATTCTAAAGTGGAACACATGGTGAAGGATTCATGGGAATTTTTAAAAAAGTTCCCTGTTACCCTAAATTCTGATGAGTTAATCTTTGCATCTATTGATGTAATAGATCTATTCATGTGTATACCTAAGGAAGAAGGTTTAGAGGCATTTTATAATAGTATGTATAGACATAGTAACTTAACAAGAGACAAAACCCATCTAGTGCATGACCTAATGTCAATAGTATTGGAAAATAATTTCATATACTATGAAGGAAAGACATTTAGGCAAATTAGGTGGGCGATGGGGGGCAGCATGTGCCCCATTTATGCCAATATGGTTATGCTAGATTGGGAGGAGGAATGCATATTTAAAAGTCAATATATGAAGTCTATAAAATACTATTCACGTTTCCTGGACATATATATTATATGGGAGGAAGTCAGGAACGTTTGATGGATTTCTAAATTATATTAATCAGAGCAGTAGGTTTCTGAAATTCACCTCAAATAGTAACAAACATGGGGTACCCTATCTGGACACCTTGGTGACTAAGAAAGATGGCAGCTTTCATTCCAGAATTTATAGAAAAGATACTTTTACAAATTCATATTTAGATTATGAAAGCTGCCACCCAGTTAAAACCAAGATTAACATTTTTAAAGGTCAATGTATTAGAGCTATGAGAATGACCACGTCCTTGGAAGAAGTCATACAAGAGATACAGTTTATCATTACTTTGTTTATAGATAGGGGCTACAGTATCAGCATGATGAAAAAAATAAGCACTGAATTAATGAATAGATGGAGTATTAATATTTTTCCACTATTAGGAAGTACTTACAAGGAATCATCTACTACTGATACAGAGAAAGATAGGTCCAATAAAGGACTAGGAAGAGCATGTATAGTGGAATATGGTCCATATAGCTATAAAATGAAATATATTTTAAATAAATATTGGCATACCATATTAGTTAATGATGAGATGATAGACATTATGGGAAGAAAACCGACATTTGTATACAAAATGGCTTCGAATTTAAAGTGTTTATTGGAAAAAGCCAAATGTGAAGCAAAAACCACAGATGGGGAAAATAATATAAGTACCAGGAGATGTGGAAGTTGCAGACAGTGTAGTTATGTGTCAGAAGACACAAATATAACACTGTCAAATTACAATAAAACAAAATTTTTTTTCAAAAAAGGGAATTGTAACAGAAAATTCCTTGTTTATATGGCAAAATGTTATATATGTCCGTCATATTACATAGGCAAAACTGAGCAAAAATTCAGAAAGAGAATTTATGCACATAATTATTGTATAAAGAAAAGAGATGAAAAGAATGCTTTAGCAAAGCATGTTATTAACAAGGGAGTAGAACATCAATTTAGTTTTGGTATTTTGGAAATTGTTACACCAAATCCTAAGGGTGGTAATACAAAAAACGTATTATCTTATAAAGAAAGTTATTGGCAAATTTTGACAGATGCGACCACCCCACCAGGATTAAATGATAGCATTTCTATGAAAAGTATATTAGAATATTTTTAATATTGTTTTATGTGTATAAAAATTTGTTCATAACATCGAGTTATTACAGGTTTTAGTATTTTAAGGACACATAGATTAATTTGATGTGTTTTAATGATTTGATATGATATAATATTATGATATATATGAGTATTGAGTGTATATAGCTTTAAATGTGTTAGATACAAAGTTTTGGCGCCAAAATTTATACTATATAGGTTAAAAAATGTATTAGAGAGTTATTCTGATGAAGCCTACGTTGTTAGTAGGTGAAAGCGCTTAATCTATTTTATGCAATAAAAGTTCTATTTTTCTGGATTTATCAGCTGTTTCATCCGTGCATACAAGGTACTGCCACAGGGTTTCGCATCATTTGGCGTTTTTGCAGCAGTTTCGAACGCCTAGTGCTTCAGATGATAGAAATTTCAGATCACATGTTGCTGCCGGTTCGAAGGGGGAGGAAGTCAAGGCACGTAACACCACATCGAGATCCCATGGAGGAGCAGGATGAGAAATCGGAGGTCGTAAAAGCGCAGCCCCTTTCATGAAGGTCTTACACAATCTGTTGCTCATTAAAGGTGGGTTTATGGACTCATGAAAATTGGAAATAGCTGCCAATTGAACCTTGATGGTAGAGATAGAAGAACCTTGATTGAATAGGGAAGTTAGAAATTTCAGGACTTCCGATACAGGAATAGTGATGGGATCCAGACCCCAGAGTTGAGCCCAAATAGCAAATCTCTTCCATTTGCTAGAATATAATCTCTTAGTGGCAGGCTTGTGGGCCGAAGACAAGATATGTATGACTTCCGGGTCTAAGGTATGATTCCTGACTATAGTCGGAAGAGGAGGAGCCAAGCTGTTAACTTCAAGGTGTGGAGAGACTGGTGGAGTAGTCCCGATTGATGAACTAATAGGTCTGGGATCTGATCCAGGAACCATGGACCGTCTAGTGCATATTTCCACAGATAGGGGAACCATACCTGACAAGGCCAGTAAGGAGCAACTAAGATCATTTTGCTCCCTAAGTGAGACGCCTTTTGGATCACTCTGGGAAGGAGGGGAACTGGTGGAAAAGCGTATAGCAAGCCCGTGGGCCATGGATGGGCTAATGCGTCCATACGGTTCTCCCCCGGAGCCGGAATGAGGGAGAAGTTTTTGCACTTCGCATTCAGCGGGGTTGCGAAGAAGTCACAACAAGAAATTCCCCATTTGCTGAAAATCAGATTTGCAACCATATTGTTCAGAGACCACTCGTGAGGAGAGAGGATAGCTCTGCTCAGTCTGTCGGCTATCACATTGGACTTGCCAGGGATATGAGTCACCACTAGAAATCGTTTGGTCGACACCGCCCATTCCCAAACCCTCATGGCCTCTCTGCAAAGGGGGTAGGATCTGGTCCCTCCCTGCTTGTTCAGGTACCAGACTACTGACATGCTGTTGGAGTGAACGGCAATTACGCCCTGAGGGAGGTAATCGTGAAGGGCTTGTAGGGACCGAAGCACCGCCCTCATTTCTAAAATGTTGATATGAAGGAGGCTCTCTTCCGAATGCCATTTGCCTTGGACTGACCTGCCCAGGGAATGCCCCCCCCACCCCATCTGGGAGGCGTCCGAAGTCAAAGTGGCCACCGGAGGAGGTGGAACAAAGGGTCGTCCCTGATCTAGATTGGAGGGCACCAGCCACCAGCGAAGGTCCCATTTGCAGGTTTCCATGATCCATATGAGGTGACTGAGAGGGAGATCCTGAAAGGACCACTGTGTTGAAAGAAGCCACTGGAGAATTCTCATGTGCAGCCTTGCTAGGGGAACTAGAAGCACCGTGGCGGACATAGATCCCAATAGCTGCAGGACCATTCTGGCTGGGGCTTTGGATCTGAGAAGTAAAGCTCGAACTTGAGCCTGTATGGTTTGTATCCTTTCTGTCGGGAGATAGACCCGCATTCGGTTTGAGTCTATTTCTGCTCCGATGAATCTTATTCGTTGAGATGACAGCAACACAGACTTTGGCCAATTGAAGGTGATTCCAAGGGAAGTGCCCAGTGATATTGTGGCTTGTAGATTCTGCAGTAGTAGATGCTTGGAGGTGGCAGTTAGGAGCCAGTCGTCTAGATACGGAAACACCTGGAATCCTAGACTTCTCAGGTGAGCAGTCACAACCGCCAAACATTTGGTGAACACCCTGGGGGCTGTGGTGAGACCAAAGGGCAGCGCGCGGAACTGAAAATGACTGTCTCCTAGGCTGAAGCGCAGATGTCTCCTGGACTCCTGATGTACCATGATGTGGTAATAAGCGTCCTTGAGATCTATGGAGCACATCCAAACACCTTTCTCCAGCAGTGGGAGAATGGATTGTAGGGTGACCATTGAACTTGGACTTTTGACTGAGCGATTTAGAATGCTGAGATCCAAAATGGGCCTCAAGTCCCGGTCTTTTGGCACCAAAAAGAATCTTGAGTAAGTCCCTAACCCGATCTGGTCTGCGGGGACCGGTTGGATGACTCCTTTTTGAAGCAGCTTTGAGACTTCTAAGGCTGCAATTTCCCGTTGACTGGGTGGCGGGTCCGGGATTTTCTTGGACTGAGGTGGAGAGTGAGAAAAAGGAATGGCGTAACCTCCGGCGATAATTCAAAGCACCCATCGGTCCTGAGTGATACCTTCCCAGGCTTTCAGGTGCCTCGAAAAACGACCCCAGACTGGCTCCGGAGCTGCACAGTCAGGCAATCCCTCAGGGATTGTGAAAGGCTGAAAAGCCACGAAAGGACTCGCGGTCTCCAGTGTTGCAGGGGCCTCTGCCGCCTCTGGGACGGCGTCTTCCAGAAGAATTTCCCCCTCCTCTGCCTTTAGAAGGGGGAATCGTCCTGCTGTGAGGGATAAGACTTCTGAGATCTACGGAACCACATTTTCCCTCCTCTTTTAGCCTTGGGGTAAGGCCGAAAGGGAGTGGAAAATCGTGCCCCTACGGCAGTCAAAGTCTTACCTTCTTGCTCGCAGCGGGTCAATGTGTCCTTTACCTTGGGTCCAAACAAAGAGGACCCATCAAAGGGAGCATCGGCAAAGGAAGACTTGAAGGCTTCCGCAAAATGACACAGGCGGAGCCAGGCTTGTCTCCGTAGAGCAATACCTGTACCCGCCACTCTACTCGCCCCTTCGGCCGCATAAGAAATGAGCCTCATGGACGAGTTTGATAAGGATGACAGTGTAGCCAACTGAGAGCCAACCGTCTGGGCCAGCTGCTCAGGTAGGTTACCCAAGAGGGTATCTGAAAGCTCCTTGATCAGATCCCTCTGAAACCTGGTAAAGTGCGTTAGGTAGTTCAGGGATCTTAGGGTAAAGGCCGCTGAACTGAGGGTGCGCTTGCCGTACCGATCCATGCTCCTAGACTCCTTATTAGGAGGATGGACGGACGTCGAAGCCTCTGCTACATCTTGTTGGGTAGCAGATGCCACCACCAAGGCATCTACAGCCACACCTTTCGTCAAAAACTCCTTTTCTGGGGGTGCTGACAGGAACTTGTTTGGGCGAGCAGGCACCGGTTCCACAGAGTCTGGGTGTTCCCACGCCCTTCGACAGATCAAATCTAGGAGCTCGTCGAAGGGCGAAGACACCCAGGAGGCGGAGGGCTGAGCCCCGAAGGCCTTAAGGAACACCGACTCGTCAGCAGAAGGGGGTTTGGAATGCCAGCCGCCTCGTTGTTTTAGGGCTTCCAGGATGTCTGCAAAGGAGACATCATCTGAGGATGACTTAGGGGACCCCTCTGCATCATCGAGATCAGTGTCTGACGTGAGAGACTCATCAGGGGAGTCAACGTGCTTCCTCTTGCACGATCTTTTCCTTGGGGGTTCCTCAGAAGAAGCTTCAGAGGGACCTCCAGGAGGGGGGGAACCCCCAGTGGGGGTGACCTCAGGCCCCGGGGCTCCACTATCTAATGACAGGGGGACTGCCAAAGACCCAGTCTCCGTATGCAGGGAAGGTGCTGGAGATACCGTGGAGGTAGCCAAAGAAGATTTGGCTAATGCACTCCTCATGGCCCTGAAGCCCGGACCACCAGAATCCTGGGAAGGTCCAACCCCCGTGGCCACAACAGTAGACGGTACCCCCGCAGCCGACGGACCGAGAGGAAGGCTTGGGACCGAAAACATCAGTCCTGAAGCGCCCCCGGGGCCGACAGAGGAGGTCAGCGTGCGAACTCCGACTCGAGAGCCGGGGTTGGAGTAAGGGTCGGGGTCGACCCGAAAACCTCCCTCGGCTCCACCAGCAACGGCTCCAACGGTGCCAAGGCTGTTGGAGAAGGAATCATAACTACAGGGTGGACCATCGACTCTGAAGCCGAATGGGCTGGAGCCGAAACTAACTTTTGGAACACAGGAGACAGGAAAATCTAAGGAGCACCCTGTCGATGTCCGAATCAGACATCTTGGAGGATCTAGATGAAACCGATCGGGTCTGAACCGACTTCGCCATCGGCTCCAAAGGACTGGGGGACCGGCTCCGAATGGACTCGACCAATATCGGTTCCGAGGGAGATTCCAAAACAATTTCCCTCGGTGCCGAGGAGGGCTTCGGCGCCGAAGGGGAAGAGTCTGAGCCGGTAACCCTCATCGGCTCCAAAATCAGTGGAGCCGATGAAGATGACCCGCCTCTCGATGCCCCAGTCCTCGGCTCCGAAACCAGAGGAGTCGATACTGGAGGCATCGAGGCAGACCGTTCCGCCCTCGGCTCCGAAGTCCGTGGAGCTGATGGAGAAGCCTGCCTAGGTTTTTTGGCAGTCTGCTCCAACGGGCTGGTCGGAGCCGACGCTTTCTTCTTCTTAGTAGGAGATGATGAGGAAGATAAGGCCTCCTCGAAGGAGGGTTTAATCAGCCCTTTTAGTATTAATTTATTCTTCCTCTCTTGGAGGACTCTAGATGAAAAAGCGTGACACACGCTACAGGACTCCTGTAGGTGCTTGGCACCTAAACAATATACGCACGAGGAGTGGTCGTCGGTTATAGACATCTTATAACCGCACCTCGTGCACTTTTTGAACCCTGAGGGTCTATGTTCTTTTGACATAATGCCTATCAAAAAACACTAACATGATACACAGAAGCACTATGTTGTAGAACAATACTTCACTACAATACAAAATTGAACTTAAAACTTCTTCTTTTTTTTTTTAACAAGACAACAGTACAATGACCGAAAAAAAAAAAGACTAAACAGGAGGGCCAAGACCCTCTAACTTAAACAGGTATTGACCTCCTTTAACAAGAAAGAAAAACTCGTTGAAGAATAGGGGAAGGCCCCTCTAACTTAAACGGGAAACCTTCCCTTAAACCAACACACAATTTACCACAAAAAATATATCAAACACACTCGTACAACAACAATAGCTGTTAAAACAGCTTTTTGGGTAAGAATAAAGAATTTCCTGACAGGAAACTTTAAGAAAAAAAGGTACTTAGCTCAGCCAAGTTTGAGACCACGTCTTAGCTTGTTAGCGGCAAACGAGATCTGGGGGATTAGTGGTGGTGCATCCTGGGATAGAGAATAGCTCAGCCAATAAGAGGCTTCGCTCTATAGCATAGCGTGCTGAGTCGGAGCCGAGGGATCGGCTCCGAGCCCATCAGTACAGAATGTAGGCAAGATAGGATCACATAACATCCACACTGCAAGAAATGGTTGCTAACCTGCTGGGAGTTTGTACCAGATCCTGAAGTGCCTTCCGATCTAGGGGTTCAGGCGAAGATAGTTTTTTATGCAATTCATCTAACAAATACTCTTGGTACTGTATCATATGGAATTGACAATTTAATGCCCTCATAGAAAGAGTGGAAGAAGTATACACTTTTTTACCCCATCTCTCTAAAGCCCTGGACTCCCTTTCAGAAGGAAGAGGATTTTTAGTAGTGGTGGTTGCAACCCCTTTAGGGCCCTGGGAAATAGTTTCTGGGTCAGCAGAGTGGCCCTTGTAAAAGAAATTATGCGAGTCCGGGACCCTGTAATACCTGTCGGGTTTGACAGGAGCCGGAGGAAGGGAGTCAGGGGAAATACTAGACTCAGAGTACACATCATCAATGACATTTAAAACAGGAGGAATAGCCAAAGGTCTATGCTGAGGTAAATGCAAAAAAGTCCTTAACCTCTTCCTGGAATCAGAGAATTCCTGGCCCTGTCATTTGAAATGCTCTCTCATGGAGTGAAGGGTCTCCCCAAAGGACAACTCTTCAGGAGGGAGGCGAGGAATAGATTCCTCTGCATCAGAATCCTCGTAGGCCGTAAAGGCCTCCTCCTGGTAGTCTGATAGAGCAGAGTCATCTGAGGCCTCATCAGAAGACTGGGGATCTGTGTGCTCAACCCTGGGCCTTTTGTTTAGAGGAGGTTGAGAGCCCCTGTCCGGATGTGGCTGAGAGCCCCTAATTAAGGAAATAAGGTCCTCAGCTAAACTTAAAATCTGTGAACCGGTAGTGGATCCCTGAGGAGTAGCCTTGGGAGGGAGAGATTTTGGCTGTTTAGCAGCTTTAGCATGAGAAAATGCCTTTATGGACATGGATACAGGTGGCCTGGCTGCCCCACGTGCTGGAGTAGTTTTATCCAGAGGAATGGTGTCAGAAATTTCCAGAGCACAGGTTTCAGAGGGAAATTCTATGACCGACTCAGAGGCGGCCTCCGGGACCGAGGTTGTCGGTTGTGCGGTTTCATCGGTCGGAAGCACCAAGGATTCGGTTTCGGCAGAGACCGAGACACTCGCGGCAGGCCTAGGCGTGGTTTCGGCCGAAACCACGGTCCGCGTGTGTTGGTCCTTGTCCTTCCGTTTTTTGGGTAAATGAGGAGTCGGAAGCTTCGACGGCATAATGTAACAGTAAGTTTCCCCAAAAAATTCCTCTGCAAACTCCGCCCGACGCCTAAGAGTGCATCTGTTGAAGGAAGCACAGGCTGCACAGGCCGAGACGTTGTGGTCTGGGCCTAGGCAGGGTAGGCAGTAAGAGTGGAAATCCTTATGAGGTATTTGTTTCCCACAAGTTAGACAATTATTAACTTTAACCGTTTGATCTGACATCGGCTGAGGCAAGAAAGAGTCCCCAACGGGGTACTTAGCTTTTTGAAGTCTTCGGTAGCTGAAATTACAGGAGCTGGCTGACTGGCACTTGCGAACTGCTTCTGCTTCGGGCACCGCGCTGCAAGAAAGACTGAGGAAGATGGCGTCGGCTGACGCTTTTATATCCCAGGTGCTCTGACGTCGGGAAAGGGGCGACATCAGCCGACGCCGGACCCAGACTTTGGAATCCGGCCGACCGAAGGGCTGCCTGAGGCAGAACAACCCATATGTAAGGACTGCAGATGCATCCTTGAAGGACATCCTGTAGTACCTGTCCGGCTTAACAGGAGCTGGAGGTAAGGAGTCAGGGGTCAGACTGGACTCTGAAAATACATCATCTACAATGTCTAACACAGGTGGGATAGCTAGGGGCCTGTGTTGTGGTAGTAAAAGGAAGTCTCTGAGCCTTTTCTTAGATTCTGAATAATCTTGGTCCTCCTAGTGGAAATGCTCCCTCATGGTATGTAAAGTTTCCCCAAAAGAATAATCCTCAGGAGGAGATGCTGAAGGGAGAGATTCTTCAGCATCAGAATTCTCATAGGGAGGAAGAAAGTATTCCTGATCAGAAGAGGAATCAGATGAAGTAGAAACCTGATCTGAAGAGTCATATTCTGTCTCTTGCCTAGGCCTCTTATCAGGAGGGGATGGGAACCCCTGATCAAAGTAATTAGGTCTTCGGCCATTTTGAGCATCAGTTTTTTAGGCATGGAGGCCTAACCATGAGGCTGTTGTACTTGTTTCTTTGTCTTTAAAGGAGCTTTAGTCTTTGCCTTTGAAGCTGAAGTAGGTCTGAAAACACCCTCAGAAGCCAATGCCTGCTCAGCGGCTCCGGACCCATTTGAGGGAATAGTTTCCGAAGGTCCAATACCTTGAGCTTCCAGCGGCCTGGTCAACTCCACGTGGGTGTCAGTAGTGGCCTACGAGTCTAAAGTAGCGGTCGTCAGGGGCTGCAAAGGCGCCTCACTGAGAACCGGCGACTGGCTTAGAAGAAGCCTCGTCGTCGGTTTTGGACCTCGGATGCCTGTCCTTTTCTTTTGCTTTTCTTGTGAATTCCGGTAGTGGGATGGCTATCTGACATTGTATAGTTAAATCTTTTGCCAAAATAGGGAAATGCAAAATCGTACTGACGCTTAATAGTGCGTTGGCTAAATATACCACAAAACTGACAACTAGCAACGTCGTGGTCAGGGCCTAGGCAAGGAATACAGTAAGAATGAAAGTCCTTATGAGGTATTTGCTTCCCACAAGAAATACAATTATTAACATTTTCTGGCATCGGTCTGGAGCAAGAAAAAAGTTTCCCCAATGGGGTACTTAGCTTTTAGTGAAGACTTCTGATCTGAAATTCAAACACAAAAATCTCAGGAGTCGGCCGACCAGCACTTGCGAACTGCTTTTGCTTCGGGCACCGCGCGGCAAGAAAGACTGAAGAAAATGGCATCGGCTGCATCTTTTATACCCTTGGCGCACTGACATCAGGGAAGAGGTGACAGCAACCGACGCCGCACCTAGACTTTGGAATTCAGGCCGACTGAAGGTAGCCTGCCAGCAGGATAACCCAATTGTAATAACTGCAACAGTGAAACACGAAGAACATCTCAGTGTTCTCCCACTGAAAACACTGGCACATTCTAGCAATATTCTCAGAGAAGGCAACCCCCCACAGGGAGAATCAGAAACTGAGTTTTCCTCTTAGTCTGAATCAGAAATCTGAAGATAAAACCCTGCATCTGTCCATTCATCTTCTTGTTCAAAATCAGAATCTTGAATCTCTTCAGGAAAAGAGGTATCCCTCTTTCTTTTACCAGAAACTACTTTACAGGAAGGATCAACAGCCTGAATTAAATCCCAAGCCAGACCCAGTAAACTACTCCTGTCTAAGGAAACAGGAGGATGAGTAGGCACGTGCTTAGTTTTCTGTTTGACAGGAAAATGGGGTCAACCAGGTTAGTAATGGCAGCAGCAGCTTCCCTAGGGATTTGCATAGAATTCTGATGCAACAAGGAAGCCTTCTATGCTCCCTCTCCCACAACTGATAAGATTGGCTCACCCTTGCCCACTGAGGAGACCCCAACAGCTGCAAATGATGTGGCCAACCCCTGGGCCATAGTGCCTGAAGGTGCTACACCAGATGAATATGGGGTAAAAGTTGAGTGGTCTGAGGTACAATAAATGGCCACAGTAGAGCCACCTACCTGCAGCTGAGGCAAATTGCTAGGCTGCTGTTTAACTTTTTTCCATTTGTAGCTGGAAAAAGGATTGACAGTGGGACTGGTAGTTTTGTTCCATGGGCAAGCCAAAAATGGTGCCCCTTTCCCAGGGAAGACAAGCAGCAAATGCCAGTAAAAACTACAAGTCTTTAAAAGTCACTTTTTCACAGAAGAACACAGTAAAAAAGTACTTTAAAATCTTTTGCCAGACCCACAAAAAGTAAAATAAACAATTTATCTACACAACTTTTAAACAGCAGGAAAAACCACAGATAAAAGTGTGATACAGTCTTATGGCAGTCCATTAAAACACAAAACTTCTAGCTTTAAAAGAACTCTCCTAAAGAGGGAAGTGATAAAACACAAACAATATGTAGAAAATGCGAAGTTATTTTTTTTCCCCCAAGAAAATTTATCTGCCCAGTAAAGGAGCAGCGCCAAGACAATCATAGATCCTTGAAAGACTTACAAGAGCATACTCTTTGGCGACAGTAAATGAAGGGCTTGGAGCCCAAATTCATTTTTTATGAAAAGGAAAAACAGACCAACTGCCATTGTCTGGAGCATAAAATAAAATACATAAGTGTTTTCAAGTTAATTAAAAACTCTTCATCAGATCTAGTAAAACAAGTAACTGCGACAATTTAAAACACTATTGTCCAATCATCAAAAATCATCTTACACCCCTTTTGAGGGTGGACTAAAACTGATTCATTCATTAAAATCATATAGAGGAAAAACGAGAACTATTCTAAAAAAATATTGGCCAATGGCCTCATTTGCCTACACCTCTTATGAATGACTACAAAGAAACACTACACTGCATTTTATTGAAACTATGGAGGTCCATCCATATTGGCTGTATAAGAAACTCTCAGCCAATCATCATCTGCGAACCAACCTACACCCCCATAAGGGCTAGTTTAAGAGGAACATGACCATTAGGTCCCAGTATTTTGTCTGCCTTAAGGCTAGCTATCCAGTTCATTTTAGCAGCTTTAGTCCTATTAGTAATATCACAGCCTCTGATGTTCTCAATAACAATCTGGAGGGCCATGAAATAAAAAAAAAAGTGTCCCTGATTGACTGAGGCATGCTTCACCAGGGCATTCTTCATGTTGCC